>NC_092054.1:112218617-112530022 GCF_003086295.3 Arachis hypogaea | reverse complement strand
TAAACTTGATGCGGGTGAAAACTGTCTCTCAACAAATTTCCTTCAGCAAGTGTACCGAATTTGTCGTCAAGTAAAAACTCACAATAGAGTGAGGTCGAATCCCACAGGGATTGATTGATCAAGCAACTTTAATTAGAAGAATGTTCTAGTTGAGCGAATCCAGAATTTGGGTTGAGAGTTGCAGAAAATAAAATGGCGGGAATGTAAATAACAGAAGAGTAAATGCTAGAATTAAAGAACTGGAAGTAAATGACTGAAAGTAAATTGCAGAATTGTAAATGGGAATGGGGGATTTGCTCATAAAAGTAAATGGCAGAAATTAAAGAGAATGGGTAAGATCAGAGATGGGGAGTTCATTGGGCTCAGGAGATGTTGCAATTCTCCGGATCAAGTTCATTTTCATCTCTTCCTCAATCAATGCACTCATTGATCTCCTTGGCAATCTTAATTGATTGAATTACTATTTATTGCAATTCAATCTCTCAAATCTTGATCAATAGCCAATTCCTTGGTCAATTGCTCATGAGAAGAGATGAAGTATGGTCACTGATTATACCACATGCATTTTCCAAATCAAGTATTGAGAGGGTTATAGTCACATACCCATCCAAACCCAATTTGGTCCAGCATGAGAAAGCATTTCTAGCTTGATCTCTTCATTCCTCTTTCAAGGTTCAGAAGAGATCCAAGTTTGAATAGCTTCTTTTCCAAGATAACTACCCATTTGGATGAAGATTGAAAGCTTTCAAGTAAAATCAAGAGAAAAGATAGAAGAAGAATAATGAAAATTAGTATTGATCCATCAAATTACAACAGAGCTCCCTAACCTAATGAAAGGGGTTTAGTTGTTCATAACTCTAGAAAATGAAAACAAAGATGGAGAATACATAATAAAACTAGAAAAATGCAGAGAAGGTAAAATACAGAGAGTATTTCTCTTTTCCAACTTCCAGAACTCCCTCAACAATTCAAAGCTACTCCTATATATACTACTTCTCTCAGCTTCTAGTTGGCTCTAAAAGTTTTGGGCCTTTGGATCTTGAGTTTGAAGCATTTCTCTTCTTCATTTGGGCTTGGCTTTACTTGCAGAGAGAAAGTGTGAAGTGGGCAGAGACTTTAGCTCAGGACGTTAGGGGTGTTAACGTTTAGTGAAAATATGAGTTTGAGAACGTTAGTGACAATCAACTTTCTCACTAACGTTCCTAAGTAAAAGCCACGTTAACTTCAACGTTAGTGGCACAAACGTTGCCACTAACGTTGCCTCTAAGTCCTTCGCACACGTTATTGAGACTTAACATTCCCAATAACTTTGAAAAACCCCCTTTGTTCCCACGTTAGAGCCCACGTTAACTTAGTTAACGTGGCTCTTTAACGTGGGCTTGCCATCCTTCGAGAACGTTAGTGACACTCAACATTGTCACTAACGTTCCAAGGTGCCCTTATGCCTCACGTTAGAGTCCACGTTAACTAGGTTAACGTGGCTTCTAACGTGGCCATGCTTAGCCATCCCCAACGTTAGTGACAATGTTGGGTGTCACTAACGTTGTCGACCACTCTTGCTTCTTACGTTAGCTCCCACGTTAACTAAGTTAACGTGGGAGTTAACATGGTATGTTTCTCCTTAGGCCAACGTTAGTGACAATGTTGAATGTCACTAACGTTGGCGTTTCTTCCCCCTTTTAACGGTAGAGGCCACGTTAACTAAGTTAATGTGGACTCTAACGTGGCCACTTATGAGCATTTGCCAATGTTAGTGACAATTTTAAGTGTCACTAACGTTGGCTCAACTTCCCCTCTCCACGTTAGAGTTCACGTTAACTTAGTTAACGTGACTCTTAACGTGGTCAATGATGGCTTTGAGAGCGTTATTGGCAATCACTTTTCTCATTAACTTTGCAAGTTACCTCCCATTCCTTGCTTCCTTTGGTCCTGAAATCAAGCAATAGAGCGCATCAAAGTTCTAGTCCAAGTCATGGGCAATGCAACATACAGTTTGTCACTAAACTCATGCAAAATCCTCATGAAATAATGTAAAATGCACAATGTATGCTAGAATCAAAGTGTAAGTGAATATCTACCCAAAACTAACTTATTTCCTAAGAGAATGCATGAAACTAACCTAAAAACAGTAAAGAAAAGGTCAGTGAAACTGGCCAAGATGCCCTGACATCAGAGTTGCTGAAGATATTTTGGTGAACATTAAAGGGCTCACATTTCCCACTGATTTTTATATCATGGAGATGCTCCATAATGATTCAGATAAGCCATCATCGATCCTACTTGGAAGACCATTCCTGAAGACATCAAAATTCAAATTGGATGCTTTTTCAGGAACATACTCCTTTGAAATTGATGGCCGCATAGTGATCTTCAATCTGAATGGAGTCATTAACAACCCCCCAGAAGATTGTTCTATCTTTCAGTGTGATGTCATAGACGAAAGTGTGGCTGAAGTTCAAAAAGAAGAGTTTGAAGAGAGGCACACTGGACAAGGTCCGAGTGTGGGGACCCTCTTAACTGACAGTAAGGGCACTTCGCCATTTTCACGAGCTCCAGATAATCCAGAGCCTGCCCATAATCAAAAGTTAGAATTGAAACCTCTTCCTCCACATCTTAAATATGCTTATCTTGAGGATGAGCAGAAGCTTACAGTTATTATTACAAGAGAACTGACTCCTCAACAAGAAGAGCAGCTACTTGATGTGCTGAGGAAGCATAAGAAGGCAATTGGGTGGAGCTTGGCAGACATAGTGGGAATCAACCCTCAAGTATGCGAGCACAGAATATTTTTAGAAGAGGGAGCAAGACCTGTCCGTCAACCCCAGAGAAGATTGAATCCCACCATCTTGAAAGTTGTCAAGAAGGAGGTGACCAGACTATTGGAGGCCGGTATCATATATCCCATTTCAGACAGTGAATGGGTAAGCCCAGTACAAGTGGTGCCCAAGAAGTCTGGAGTCACTACAGTGAAGAATGAGCATGGAGAGCTCATAGCAACTAGAGTTCAGAATGCTTGGAGAGTCTGCATTGATTACAGGCGTCTCAACCAAGCTACCCGTAAGGATCACTACCCACTTCCATTCATTGATCAAATGTTGGATCGCCTGTCAGGTAAATCACATTATTACTTTCTAGATGGTTACACAGGTTATTTCCAGATTCATATAGCTCCTGAGGATCAAGAAAAGACTACTTTTACATGTCCTTTTGGGACTTATGCTTATAAGAGAATGCCCTTTGGCTTATGCAATGCACCAGCTACTTTCCAAAGGTGCATGATGAGTCTTTTCTCTGATCTTACTGAGGACTGTATGGAAGTTTTTATGGACGATTTTAGCGTTTATGGTGATTCTTTTACCCTTTGCTTAGAGGGATTATTTATAGTATTAGATAGATGTATTAATACAAACCTTGTATTGAATTTCGAAAAATGCCACTTTATGGTAAAACAAGGGATTGTATTAGGATATGTGGTATCTAATAATGGCATTTCTGTAGACCCAGCAAAGGTGAATGTTATTTCTAGTTTACCTTACCCCTCTTCTGTGAGGGAAGTCCGTTCGTTCCTTGGCCATGCAGGTTTCTACAGGAGATTTATTAAAGACTTTAGTAAGGTGGCACTTCTCTTATCCAGATTACTGCAGAAGGACATTGAGTTCGAGTTTAGTGAAGATTGCAAACAAGTATTTGATAAGCTGAAGACTGCCCTAACTCAACCCCCAATTGTGAGAGGACTCGATTGGAGCCAGCCGTTTGAAATCATGTGCGATGCTTCCAACCATGCAGTAGGAGCAGCATTGGCTCAGCGTGAAGGTAAGGATCCTTTTGTTATTGCCTATGCGTCTAAGACTTTAGACACTGCCCAGTCCAATTATACTACTACTGAGAAAGAACTTCTTGGTATTGTTTTTGCTCTGGATAAATTCCGGGCCTATTTACTTGGTACAAAAGTAGTAATGTATTCGGACCACGCAGCTCTAAAGTATCTATTAGCTAAAAAGGAGTCCAAACCAAGGCTTATACGTTGGATACTGCTGCTACAAGAATTTAATTTAGAAATAAAGGATAGGAGTGGTAATCAGAATTTAGTAGCAGACCACTTGAGTCGCCTTGAACATATTAAGGATGATTCTACTCCTATAGATGATAATTTTCCTTTTGATAACCTACAAGCAGTATCTGAGGTAGTCCCTTGGTATGCACCTGTTGCTAATTATTTAGTTAGCCGCACATTTCCTCCACATTTTTCTAAACATCAAAGAGACAAGCTGAAAAGTGAGTCTAAATATTATATATGGGATGACCCATATTTATGGAGATGTGGCGCTGACCAGATAATTAGACGTTGTGTGCCTCAATCAGAATTCCAGTCCATTTTAGAGGCCTGACACTCATCTGAGAATGGAGGACATTTTGGCCCTCAACGAACAGGTAGAAAGATCTTAGACTGTGGATTCTGGTGGCCTACTCTTTTTAGAGACGCTGCTGAGTTTTGCAAATCTTGTATCCCATGCCAGAAATTTAGTAATATATCCAGGAGGGATGAGATGCCTCAACACTATATGTTTTTCTGTGAAATTTTTAATGTATGGGGCATTGACTTCATGGGTCCATTTCTAAATTCTAGTGGATATTTTTATATATTGTTAGCTGTGGATTATGTTTCCAAATGGGTGGAAGCAATCCCTACCCGCACTGACGATGCTAACACTGTTGTTTCCTTTGTGAGAAACCGCATTATATGCCATTTTGGATCACCACGAGCGATCGTGAGGGATCAAGGCACCCATTTTTGTAACAGGAGACTAACACGATTGATGAAGAAGCATGGGATAATCCATAAAGTTGCAACATCTTACCATCCCCAAACTAATGGGCAAGCCGAGGTGTCGAACAGAGAAATTAAGCGTATCTTGCAAAAGATAGTGAAGCCTCATAGAAAAGACTGGAGCACCAGGCTACAAGATGCACTGTGGGCATATAGAACAGCATACAAGACACCCATTGGGATGAGTCCCTTTCGCTTAGTTTATGGAAAAGCTTGCCATCTCCCAGTTGAAATCGAACACAGATCCTTCTGGGAGTTAAAGAGTGCAACATGGAAATTGAGAAGGCCGGAGCTGAAAGGAAGTTGCAACTGCAGGAACTGGAGAACCTTCGCCTAGAAGCTTATGAGAATTCCAGAATTTGCAAGGAAAGGATGAAAGCTGTGCATGATCAAAACATCAAGAAGAAAGAATTTCAACCTGGAGATTTCGTCCTCCTTTACAAATCTCGACTAAGGGTAATGCCCGGTAAGTTAAGATCAAAATGGGAAGGTCCATACAGAGTAGAGAAGGCTGAACCATACGGAGTTTATCACCTTAGCCATCCTTCAAGCTCTGAACTTATTAAGGTTAATGGACACCGCCTGAAGCTGTACCATAGTGAGAAAGTGCAGAAAAGCAAGGAGCTTGAGATCCTCCACTTGGAAGATCCCCACATAGCAGCAGATTGAGCTAGTGGAGCGTCCAACTTACGGACGTTAAAGCAAAGTGCTTGGTGGGAGACAACCCACCCCGGTATGATCGTTCTTTTCTTCACTTTTAGTAAAAAAAAAAAATTTTCTTCGCCGCGCGACGCGATTGCACCAACGACGCGTCCGCGTGGCAGGGGGAGTAAATAAAAATAAAAATGAACAGAAAGTTACGCAGGAGCAGTGCTGGAGTCGTGCCAATGGCACAAATTACCCTACGCGACCGCGTCGCATGGAAATCATGGCCTCCCATGCGACCGCGTGCCCCATGCGGCCGCGTGCCCTGAGTTTTCGACGTAAAAGGGTGCACAGTCGTATTCTGTGCGAGAGTGATGCTGGATTGGTGCTGGAAGCACAATCCTTGTCACGCGACCGCGTTGCTGACGCGGCCGCGTCACCCATTTTATAACGCACACTCATGCGATCGCGTGACCCACGCGATCGCGTCACCCAATTTTGGCAATTAAAATGAATCGAACAGAGAGTTGTGCTGGAGCGAGGCTGCACTCGCGCCAGCAGCGCAACATAGGTCACGCGACCGCGTGACCGACGCGATCGCGTCACCTTCCCTGGAGCGCAACCACGCGAACGCGTGCCTTCCGCGGCCGCATCGCATGCGCCGCACAGCTCAACCTCAGTTGCCAAATTATCTTATCTTTCTTTCCTCCAAATCCTAATTTTTCTTTTCCCTCCTTCTTTCTTCTTTCTCCCTTCCCCTTTCTATCTCACCTTTCATTCTCTATCTTTCTCATCCCCATTAACAAGGTTTTTCTTTTCTTCTTTCTCACTTTTCTACTATTCTTCTTATTTTCATATGTTATCTTCTTATCTTTTCTTCATTGTTCTTATTTTCTTTTCTTTTCTTTTCCTTTTTACTTGGTGTTATCTATTTATGTGAGTCATTATTTATCTTTATATGCTTATGGCTTGTTATAAATTTGTTTGACAATCATATATATTACTTTTTAAGGGATTACTTGCATGTTCAAATTCATACTTTCAAGAGCTTATTCTACATGCATGCTATGTGTTTGTGAAAAAGCCCATATGGCATTATGCACTAAGTCACATTATTTTACTCTAATATGCAATGCTTGCTTTTCACAAATTCCCTTTCATATTTTATTAATTAAATTTAATTGTCAATACAAACATGATGGCTAGTTTGTTACAAATGGTAATCTAAATTGGACATTGAATGTTTGATATATGCTACTCATGCCTTTGCCTGCATGCCAATAAACCTCTTGCATTCCATTGTCCTACATGCACTTGCTATATTTCCATTGATGAGCTTTTCACATGTAATCCGGACCATGTGTTAATGCCATTTATCTTTATTGTGCATTGACTATCACTTACAATACCCTCTTCCTTGCTCTATCTCTTTGAATTTAATTTCCTTTCTCTTCCCTTCTTTCAGGATGGCCACCAAGAAAGGAAAAGAGAAAGCTACTTCCAAACCACCAGCAAGAAGAAGAACTAAAAGAGCATTAGTGGCAGAGCCTTCTTCAACCACAGTCAAGCCCTCAACAAAAAGAGTTAAGAGGATAATAAAGGTTGACGACAAGGAGAAAGCTTTTCCAGCAAAGGACACTGCGCGATTTCCCAATCACTACTGTGAGCAGATGTTCCCTATCCTAGCAGAAAGGAACTATAACAATGAATACCTTCTTATCCTCCCATCCAATATTGCCTCCTTTGTTGAGCCGCAAATTGAACGAAGACAATGGGGTTTCTTACGGAGACAGCCGAGGCAGGTCAATCTCTCTTGGGTAGTTGAGTTCTACTCCAACTTCTACATACCGACCCTGCAGTCTGTTTATGTCCGGCAGCAACAAGTCCCCATCACATAAGAGGCCATTCAGCACGTTCTGAGTCTTCCCCCTATTCCAGCAGGAAAGGACGCTTTTCAAGAAGCCACCCTTCAGCGCCAGAGATACCAATTTGACTGGGACTCCATTCTCGGAGTCATTGCATTACTTGGCAGCCGTTGGATCTACGGATACCACCGTACCCGCCCTAAGGGAATCTTGGCTTCCGCACTTACCTTGGAGGCTCGCGTATGGGCACAGATCATGTCCCATTATGTCTTTCCGAGCACTCATGAGTCCTCCTTCACTGCAGACATGGCTGTTCTACTATGGTGCATCCTTACAGACCAACCTCTGAATCTCTCAAGACACATCCGGAATGCCATGGAACACGTACAAATCACGGGCAACCTACCTTTTCCTGCCCTGGTCTCAAATCTTGTCTTAGCAGCCGGAGTCTCCTACAGAGCTGGGGACACCAAAGCCATGCTTCCACGAGATGATCAATATGTCCCTAACGGGAAATACCTCAGACTTTCAGCAGCCACTACAAGCCAGCCTACTGAGCCAGTTGAAGATATTCCTTCTTCAACACCACAAGCATCTACAACTGAGAAATTGCTCTAGCAGATACTTGAAAAATTGGATCGGCATGAACTGAAAGCTAAGATGAGAGAGCGCCGTAACAAGCGCCGATTCACATACCTCAAGGAGCTGATCATGGGCAAATTCAAGGACTCAGACACTCCGGACTCCACTTCTTTTACCAGCACCAGCAGCCATGATAGTCCCGACTGTGGAGATACTGCTACCAGCCCACCCCTGTTCCTGACAGATGGCACCGAGGACGGTGCAAAGCCTTAAGTGTGGGGAGGTCGGTCAGTACCTGACGTCCGGAGGTAATTTCTCTTCTCTGTACACCAATAATTAGGATATTTTAGTTAGATTTTCTCCCCTTTATAGAATAGAATAAATTGCATAGGTTAGAATAGTTGCATGCATGTTCTACTTGATTGAAAAGACAATAAGTTTCTTTTAAAAATCTATCTTTGGAATAAAATTTCACTAATTTTTCAAAATTTTTATGATAAATCTGCTTGAGTTGTATTTGGAACATGATGTTTGAGCTAAAGAACACACAACCTGTGAAAGATTTGAGCCTTTATGTATGGTTACATTATTTAACCATAATTATTTTATTCTTGTGTGTTTACTTCTCTATGATTGTAATCTATATTTTGTTTTATCTTATATGTCCAATATTTATTATATTTACATGCTTGCACATGATTGAGGCCATTATTTGTTTAAACTCACTTATCCAAATCAAGCCTACCCTTTTCAATTACCTTTGTTAACCACTTTGAGCCTTTAAAACCCCATTTGTTCTATATTTTACCACATTACTAACCTCAAGCTGAAAAACAATTGCATATCCCAAATTGAATCTTTGGTTAGCTTAAGATAGAATTGTATGTGCTAGTTAAGTATGGGAAATTGTGGGAACAAAAGTTGTTAAGGGAATGTGTCATGAAAATTTAAAGGGAATTTGGATACCTATTCATGTGAAACTATAAGAATCAAAAATCTATGTGCGTTGATAAGCTTTATTTATTTCAATTAAAAAAAATGATAAACAAATAAATAAGGGGACAAAATTACCCCAATGTTAAATTCAGAATTCAAAGATCAATGCACATATGATAGAATTAAAATACAAAGTTGAAATATGAGTATGTGTTGAAAAAGGGAATTATGGGTAGCTAGGCATGAATTTAAAAGTATATAGAATATATGTATATTAGGTGAGAGCTTAGGTTAATTAAAGATTCAATTTATAAAGCTCACTTAGTCATATGTATACCCTTACCTGCACCTTGGCCCCATTACAACCTTGAAAAGACCTCATGATGTTTGCATTGGTATATTAACTGTTGTTGATTGGTTAGGAGAAAAACGAAAGTTAGAAAACATGACTAGAGAAGAATAGAGTGATTACCCTATACACTAGAGATTAGAGCGTACATATATTATCAGTGAGGGTTCAATGCTTGAATTTCCATGTTTCCTGCTTTCATAAGCTATCTTCTTGCACTTTTATCGGTTTTATTGTATAATGATAGAATTAGTGGAATTTGATTTGTAATTGTTTTGAAGGCTTATTTACTTTTGATCAAGTGGACAATAATCATATAGTTGTATTTATTTATATATGTAGGATTGCATTGCATTTCATGAGTTTCTACATGTTCATACTTATTTCCTTGTCTCCTTCAATTTAGCATGAGGACATGCTAATGTTTAAGTGTGGGGAGGTTGATAAACCACTATTTTATAGTTTATATTGTGTTTAATTGTGTGGTTTTGTCATGATCCTTACCCACTTATTCATCAATTTAGCATGCATTTAGATTTCCTTCCTAAATTCAGTACATGTTTGAAAATTGCTTCCTAGAGACTTTAATTATTTAATTTTAATTCTCCTTTATTCCATTCGATGCTGTGATCTGTGTGTCAAGTGTTTCAGGCTTTATAGGGCATGAATGAGATGGAGATTGGAGAGGAAGCTAGCAAAAAATGGAAGGAACACAAGAATTTGAGGAGATAACCAGTGAGAAGTGACGCGGTCGCATGGCTCACGCGACCGCGCGAAGGAGCGCAAATTGCAGTGACGCGGCCGCATGGCTTGTGCGGCCGCGCGGATTGGAAAGCACAAGCGACGCAGTAGCGTGGACGACGCGAACGTGTGGAGAGAAAAAAGCGCAAGCGACGCGTCCACATGGACGACGCGATTGCGTGACATGTGCGATCTGCATAATCTGCAAAATTCACTGGGGACGATTTCTGGACCTTATTTCGGCCCGGAACAGCAGACTAGAGTCAGAGAATATGCAGAAACAACACACACATTCATTCAGTAGTTTTATATCTAGTTTTTCACTCTCTTAGGTTTTTCTCTCTAGTTTTTAGAATTTTAATTTTCAATTGGTCTTAGCATTGGAACATTGAGAAGAGTTATTTCCTCATCAAGAGTTCATCATTCTAGTTTGTTTTTTAACTTAGTTTTATTCTTCCATATTCTTTGTTTTGTTCAATTTTATTATTCAGATACTTTTATGATTATTTAATGCAAGGATTATTTCTTTTTAATTCAATTTCAATTCCAATAATGATGTCTTCTTTTAATTCCCTTTTATGTGTTATGGGTTTATTATTTACAATGCGTGAGTAGTTTCATTACTTGATGGGAAATTGATTGAAAAGGAACTCTTGAGTTGGAAGGATTGAAAGAAAATTTGTAATTGGGTTAATTGTTGAATTGCTATCCTGTCACCAACGTCAATCCCTTGAATAAGTGGGTTGTAACTCGTGAACGGATCTAGTAATCCAACTTGTTTGACTTTCCCTTACCTAGTAAAGGATAACTAAACAGAGTAACCGTTAATTATAAATCCATCTAAAAAATCATTCCATCAATGATAGAGATTCTAACTAATCAATTCCCAGTCAAGGTTTTTTATTCATATCATTTAATTTTCCTCAGATTACATTCCAATTTACTTACCTCAACTTCTTCGAACCTCCGATTAATAAGATAGTACCCTTCTCTGCAACTCGTTGGGAGACGACCTGGGACTTAAAACTCCCAGTAATTTTGATTTAAACTCTTTGTGACACATTTCTAAATTGATAGGCATATTTTCGGTGAATTAAGAACTATACTTGCAACGTATCAAATTTAATAATTTTTTAATTCATCAGCTTCTGCTTCCCATCAATGAGTATATCTCAGTCGAGCACCCAATCACCAAAAAGTCAATGGAAGGACAACAAGTGCAAGATAACTCCATCAAAAGGAGGGCACAGGAGTTCCTCCCAGAAATCCCTTAGATTGACTACTGGACCCGCCTATAAGCATCTGTCACCAAGCTGCAAGAAGCTATGGATCAACTAAAAGAAGAACAGTAATTTCAAAATAGCATGCTCTGCAAACTGCTGAAGGAACAAGAGAAGTAAGGGCGTGAGCTACAGGAGCTGAAGCGCCAGAAGCTGTCTCTTGAAGGACCAGACACCCCACAGATTGAAGGAGCATCCACTTCTCAAAATCAAGGTTGTTGAGTCCTAACTCTGTAATAACTTTTGTCATTAGAGATCTATTTTAAGAGTCATTTATTTTTATGTTTTTAATTTTCTGTCTTCTATTATTATTGGTCTACTTTTATGTTTATTTTAAGTCTTATTTTTATTTCATGATTAATAAAATTTGGAGTCTATGCCTTAAAGCTATGAATGTCCTATGAATCATTCACCTTTCTTAAATGAAAAAAATGGTTTTAACTACAAATGAACAAGAAGTACATGATTTCGAACTATATCTTGAAATTAGTTTAATTATTTTGATGTGGTGACAATACTTTTGTTTTCTGAATGAATGCTTGAACAGTGCATATTTTTGAATTTGTTGTTTATGAATGTTAAAAATTGTTGGCTCTTGAAAGAATAATGAAAAAGGAGAAATGTTATTGATAATCCGAAAAATCATAAAATTGATTCTTGAAGCAAGAAAAAGCAGTGAATTAACAAAAAAAAAAAAGAGAAGCAAGCAGAAAAAGCCAATAGCCCTTTAAACCAAAAGGAAAGGGTAAAGAGGATCCAAGGCTTTGAGCATTAATGGATAGAAGGGCCCACAGGAATAAAATCTTGGCCTAAGCGACTAAACTAAACTGTCCCTAACCATGTGCTTGTGGCGTGAAGGTGTTAAGTGAAAAACTTGAGACTGAGCGGTTAAAGTCGTGGTCCAAAGCAAAAAAAAGAGTGTGCTTAAGAGCTCCGGCCACCTCTAACTGGGGACTGTAGCAAAGGTAAGTTACAATCTGAAAAGGTTCACCCAGTTATGTGTCTGTTGCATTTATGTATCTGGTGGTAATACTGGAAAACAAACTGCTTAGGGTCACGGCCAAGACTCATAAAGTAACTGTGTTCAAGAATCAACATACTTAACTAAGATAATCAATAGCACTATCTGAATTCTGAGTTCCTATAGATGCCAATCATTCTGAGCTTCAAAGGATAAAGTGAGATGCCAAAACTATTCAGAAGCAAAAAGCTACTAGTCCCGCTCATCTAATTGGAACTACGTTTCATTGATATTTTGGAATTTATAGTATATTCTCTTCTTTTTATCCTATTTGATTTTCAGTTGCTTGGGGACAAGCAACAATTTAAGTTTGGTGTTGTGATGAGCGGATAATTTATACGCTTTTTGGCACTGTTTTTACATAGTTTTTAGTATGTTTTTGTTAGTTTTTACTATGTTTTTATTAGTATTTATGCAAAATTCACATTTCTAGACTTTACTATGAGTTTTTGTGTTTTTTTGTAATTTCAGGTATTTTTTGGCTGAAATTGAGGGACCTGACCAAAAATCTGATTCAGAGGCTGAAAAAGGACTACAGATGCTGTTGGATTCTGACCTCCCTACACTCGAAATAGATTTTATGGAGCTACAGAAGCCCAATTGGCGGCTCTCAATTGCGTTGGAAAGTAGACATCCTGGGCTTTTCAGCAATGTATAATAGTCCATACTTTACCCGAGTTGAGATCACGCAAACTGGCGTTTAACGCCAAGTTTCTACCCTATTCTGGCGTTAAACGCCAGAACTAGCATAAAAGTTGGAGTTAAACGCCCAAACTGGCACAAAAGCTGGAGTTAAACGCCAGGAGCAGCCTATGCACGTGAAAGCTTCAATGCTCACCCCAAAAACACACCAAGTGGGCCCCAGAAGTGGATTTCTGCAAGTTCTATCTTAGTTTACTCATTTTCTGTAAACCTATGTCACTAGTTTAGTATAAAAACTACTTTTAGAGACTTACTATGTACCTCATAACATTTTTTACATCTGAATTTTGTATCTTCTACGGCATGAGTCTCTAAACTCCATGGTTAGGGGTGAGGAGCTCTGCTGTGTCTCAATGGATTAATGCAATTACTACTGTTTTCCATTCAATCACGCTTATTTCTATTCTAAGATATTCACTCGCACTTCAACATGATGAATGTGATGATCCGTGACACTCATCACCATTCTCAACCTATGAACGCGTACCTGACATCCACTTCCGTTCTACCTTAGATTGAGTGTTTATCTCTTTGGCTCCTGGTTCACAATGCATGGTTGCCTCTCCTGACAACAGAGTCTTCCATTCCGTGAGATCAGAGTCTTTGTGGTATAAGCTAGAATCAATTGGCAGCATTCTTGAGATCCAAAATGTCTAAACCTTATCTGTGGTATTCCGAGTAGGATCTGGGATGGGATGACTGTGACGAGCTTCAAACTCGCGAGTGTTGGGCGTAGTGACAGACGCAAAAGGATCAATGGATCCTATTCCAATATGAGTGAGAACCAACAGATGATTAGCCGTGCGGTGACAGCGTATTTGGACCATTTTCACTGAGAGGACAGACGGTAGCCATTGACAACGGTGATCCCCAACATACAGCTTGCCATGGAAGGAGCCTTGCGTGCGTGAAGAAGAAGACAGTAGGAAAGCAGAGATTCAGAAGACAGAGCATCTCCAAAACCTCAACCTATTCTCCATTACTGCATAACAAGTATTATTTAATCCATGTTCTATTAGTCATTCCAATTAAAACTGAGAATTATTATTGATATCCTGACTAAGAGTTACAAGATATCCATAGCTTGCTTCAAGTCGACAATCTCCGTGGGATCGACCCTTACTCACGTAAGGTATTACTTGGACGACCCAGTGCACTTGCTGGTTAGTTGTGCGGAATTGCAAAAGTGTGATTGTGATTTCGTGCACCACTCTCACATGGAAAATTAGATTTTGGTGGTATAGTGAGAGAGATAATGTAACACCCCAATTACCATAAGCCTTACCTCTAGCCGTAAGACGAAGGTTAATCAGAGGTTATGACAATCCTAAGGCTTATACATATTTATATATAGAAGGAAATAATATAATCTAGAAGCCTGATGAAGGAGTAAGTTTGATGATTGAACTTTTGTGTGGTCTAGAATTCACAATAAATTCTCGTTGTAATATATTTTCTAAACCAACAATAGTCCTTTCATGCAAAAGATTGTTTGTCACAAGTACAAACACCTAAATTTATAAACCAAAGTATTGGAACCTCGGGTCGTTCTCCCTAGGAATTGCAACAAAGTGTTCTTGTTATTGGTTATGAGATATTTTGGGGTTTTTGGGATAAGAGACACGAAATATAAATGGCGATGAAAATAAACTAACAACTAAAAAGGTCTTGGCAAAGGTTGGTGGTCAAGGATCTCTATCCTAATCACTAACCACGACATGAGAATTGGCAAGGATCAATCCCACTAAGTTAACCCTTAACTAATAGTAGAGGAAAGTCAAGTGAGCTATGTCAATCCAAGTCCATAAGTCATAGTTCTCCACCAAATCAATTAGTGAGATCTAGAGTTAATGGCTCCCAATCGTCAATCACTTGGACATTAGTAACTCAAGAGTTCCTAAGTTACCTTCCCAAGCCAAGAGCATAAAATTCTATACTAAAATCCAACTAAGCAATTCATCAAACACTTAGAAGGCATAAAAGGAAAGTAAAATGAACTAAGCAATTCAACAATAAAAGAACAAGAATCATAAATTGCATTGAAATGAAAATAGAAGAAACAAAAGTGCATCAATATAAAAGTAAAGAATTACAAGAATTAAATGCAAAAATAGAAAGAGGAAAGGTAGAAGAAGAGGAATTACAAAGAGAAAAGTAAATCAAAGCATGAAATTAAACTAGATCTAAGAGTTCCTAATCTAGATCTAACCTACTCCTAATCCTAGAGAGAAGTGAGAGCTTCTCTCTCTAAAACTAACTTTCCCTCCAAAAATTAAACTAAACTAAAGTAGTGTGTAAAGTATCTAAATTATGTTAATTCCCCTTCAATCCTTGGGTTAAATAGTATCAGAAATGAGTTGGATTGGGTCCACAAGGCTTTAGAATTTGCTGGCCACGTATTGCTTTAAGTGGATCATATGGCAGCAACGACGTGTGCACGTACAATGCACGTACACGTCACCATGCGTATAGCAACTATAGCAAATCTTATATCATTTCAAAGCCCCGGATGTTAGCTTTCTAACGCAACTAGAACCGCATCATTTAGACCTCTGTAGCTAAAGTTATGATCGATTAAGTGCGAAGAGGTCGGCTTGACAGCTTTTGCGATTCCTTCATTTCTTCATGAGTTCTCCATTTTTACATGCTTTTCCTTCATTCCCTTGATCCGATATTTGCCTCCTAAATCTGAAATCACGTAACAAACATATCAAGGCATCTAATAGAATCAAAGGTAAATCAAGATTAAATAATTAAGGACCTAAAAAGCATGTTTTCACTCTTAAGCACAATTAAAGGAGAATTTACAAAACCATGCTATTTCATTGGATAAATGGGAGAAAGGTTGACAAAACCCTCTAAATCCAACACAAGATAAACCCTAGATATGGGATTTATCAACCTCCCCACACTTAAACCAAGCATGTCCTCATGCTTAAACCAAGAGGAAGCAAAGGATATCAACATTTATTCAATGAGATCTATCTAAATTCACCCTACCTATATGCAACTATCTACATGAATGCAACTAAGTACAAAATGATTCTACCTACTTGGTTAAAAATAAATCAATCCTCCAAGACATACATGCACAAGTAGGGCTAAGGTCCCATGACGACTCATGAATCCTACCAATTTAAATATCAAAATGAAGTTCAAGTAGGCTTGCAAGAAGAATGCTCATGAAAGCCGGGAATCAAGGAATTGAGCATCGAACCCTCACCGGAAGTGTTTGCAGTCTAGTCGCACAAGTGTGTAAGGTCGATTCTCTCAATTCTCCCCTAATCATGCTTTCTAACATTTGTTTTTCTTCTAACAATCAACATATATTTCATGCATGCATAAAGTATCATGAGGTCTTTTCTTTAGGTTATAATGGGGCTAGGGTCAAGGTAAGGATGCATATTTGGTCAAGTGAGCTTGAAAGTTGAATCTTTGATAAGCTTAGACTTCTCACCTAACCTATGACATCTATACAGTTCAAAACTAACCTAACTACCTATTTTTCACTTTTTCACATACTGATGCATTCTTTTTCATTTCACAACACTTATGCATTGATTTTATTGAGCTTTGCTTTGCTTTGGGGATTTTGTCCCCTTTTTATTTCTTTCTTTTTCTTTGTTTCTTTTTTTTCTATTTTTTCTTTTCTTTTCCATATTGTTGTTTTTTTTCTTTTCCTTTTCCTTTTTCTCATTTTTTTTCTATATACAAGATCATCAATGCATAAGGTTTTACATTCATTACACATGAGCATGTACCCAATTCCCAATATTTACAACAAATATACAAAACTACCCTTTTATTCACCCAATGTCCTAAGATTTCCCACACTTAAATAACACACACACACACACTAGCCTAAGCTAATCAAAGATCCAAATTAAGGACTTTTATTGTTTTCCACTTTAGGGCTTGTAATGTGCTACATTAAGAACAAGTGGGTTAATCGTAGGCTCAAATTGGCTAACAATGGAAGATAAAAAGTAAGGCCATTTGGGTAAGTGAGCTAAATGAAATGATGGCCTCAATCATATAAATGCATGAATACACAAAATAATGGACATAAAGAATCAAACAAATCAAAGATCACAATCATAGAAAGAGAATAATGCACACAAGAAGGGAAAATAAGTGGTTATAAGATGTAACCACGCCATTAGGCTCAAATCTCACAAGCATGTGTTCTTAGCTCAAAAACCATGTTCCAAAATAAATTCTTTCAAGCAAGTTCAATAAAAAGTTTTCAAATTAGTAGGTTGCCCTAAAAACAACTTCTTGGAAAAGAAATCATCACCCTACCCAAGTAGTCCTAATAGGAAAGAAGTGGTAAAAATATGTACAAATTCTAACTAACATGCAACCTATCATGTAATGCAACAACTATCTAACGAAGAAAATAATAAAAAAAAATTTGGTGTTGAAAAGGAAATTGTTACCCATGGAGATCGGTCGAACGACCTCCCCACACTTGAAGATTGCACCATCCTCTGTGCATGCAAAGAAGAGCAAGGTGGATGGGTTGCTATAATTGATGAGCTTCTTCGAAAGGTTGTGCGGATGACTTGTTCGTTGCGCCATCTCAAAGCTTTTCCTTTTCCTCCTTTCTTGGTGGCCAACCTAATGGGAGAGAAAAAGAAAGAAAATTAAGCCTATAACAAAGATATCAAAGCAAAGAGAACATAGGCGGGGGCTAATGCCAAATAAGGATAAGGTTCTCACTACATGGTAGCTACAACATGTGAGTGAGAAAATAATATAGGCAAAGGGCATATGAACTAACACTTGATGCAAGAGTAAAATCAAAGCTTGAAGAACATATTGAGCATCAAGTTCAAATAAAAAAGAGTGGGCATGAAAAACAATATTAGGTCATATCAATGCACAAAGACACAAGAGTCATATAAGATTAAGCATTGATTTAAAAGTTTCATCACCCAACAATATCAAACAAGTCAAGAGGCACCAAAATAATGCAAGAAATTATCAACGATTGAATAGGAAAATTCAACACCATTATTAAAATAAGAAACTTAAAAAAAAAAAGAGAATTACAACAAGCTATAAAATCAAAATTAAAATGCAATGAATGAAAGTAAGCAAATGCAATAAAAGAAAATGGAAGAAAATTTTTTTTTAGTATTTTATTTATTTATTATTTTTTTTTTAAATTTTTTTAAGAGAGGAAGAAGAAAGGTAGAAAGAAAGAAGAAGAAAAGAAGAAAGAAGAAGAAATGAGAAAGGAGAAATGAGAAAAACAGGGTGCAAATCCACGCGTACGCGCGCATGGCGCGCACGCGTCGACGGCTTTTTTTTTTTTTGAGAGTGACGCGTACACGTCATGTACGCGTACGCGCGAGTGGTTTTGTGCCAAAGGCACAATGCGCGCGCAGCGTTCGCACAACTCTTAGGTTTTTGGCTTGGGGTGGAATTTCTCAATCCACGCGTACGCGTACATGGCGCGTGCGCGCGGATAGGCGAAAATGCTTGATGCACGCGTACGCGCACAGTGCGCGTACGCGCGGATGGCGCGTTTTTTTTTTTCAAAATTTTTCTATATTTTTGCACCAATCCAAGCATTCCAAACCTCCAAACAGCTACCAAAACACCATAAAACCTTATTTAACATACTAAACTACCAATTATACTCAACAAATCAACCAAAAACATGAAATTAAACTAATTACCAATATGTACAAAAAGGAGAAAATGAAAAGAAGTTACCATGGTGGGGTGTCTCCCACCTAGCACTTTTGTTTATTGTCCTTAAGTTGGACTTATGGGGAGCTTCTTATCAAGGAGGCTTGTGCTTGAAGCTATCTTTGAACATCCACCAATGCTTGAATCTCCAATAAGCTCCATTCTTCAAAGTTAATATCTTCAAGCCTTGATGAGTTCTGCACAAGCTATGAGCTCCCAAATTTGATTTTCCTTGTGCGATCCGGGTTCCCACACTTTATTTTCAACCCGTCTTGAAGTTGATCATTATTAGTCCATCCGGGTGGCATGACTTTAGAATTCTCATGTAAGTGACCAAACAACTTCCTAGACTCATGCAATTTGGTTCTCCATCAATCATTACTATACAACTTTGAGCATGCAACCATCATGAACTTAGAGTGATGTTTCCAACCACTACACAACTCTCGTCTACTTTTAACTCCACAAAGAGCTCTAAGTTGACCATCATTTTCAATCAAACCATATTCAAGTGAGAAAGTAAAGCTTAGGGATAAGAATTTTATCCACTTAAATGTTGTGTTGGATGGTGACTTGGGGAGGGAGACCTCCCCACACTTAGACAATGCGAGGTCTACTTCTTTAGGCTCTTCTTTAGTTGTTTCCACCTCTTCGCAAGCTTCTTCAATTTCAACATTTTCCCCTTTATCACTTGGCTTGGTGTTGTCTTCAAGAACTTCAATTTCTTGCCCAATGAGAGGTGATTCAATTTTGGATAGGAATTCATTGATGAATGAATTCATCTCTTGATCAACCTCTTCATATTCTTCAATTTCGATATACACCAATTCAACTTTTTCCTTTTGGTAGCTTTCTTCCGATTCACTTTCTTTTTCATTGCTCACTAAGGGTATAAGAGGTTGTGTGCATTCTTCTACAATTTCAACTTCATGTCCAACGGGAGAGGATTCCATTGTAGAGAGGAATTCATCCATGATCGAATCCATCTCTGATAAGCCTCTTTCAAGTCTCCAACAATGATATGCCTTCGAGGTTGTGCACCCTTATCAAAATCAATATTAAGCTTCTTGGAAGAATGCTCCATGATGCTACATTCCTTGGACTTTCAACATCTCCTAAATCTTCAACCACTTTTTCCTTTTCTTCAATGATCATAGGCTCCTCCAATTGTTCTAACACAAAGTGGCATCCCTCATTTTCCACCGGAGTTTCCAATCTCTCCTTCATGCTATGCTCTTCAATTGATTCTTCACATGTGGCCATGGAAGCACCTTGAGTGTTCAAGCATTGGTAGGCCAAAGTATGCACTACCTTGGTCAAATTAGTCACAAACTCTAGGGTATTCCTTTGCATATCCGCTTGGTCTTGAAGTAGCAAGGTGAGAAAATTATCCATTGGGGCTTGGGGTGGATAAGAGGGTTCATTATTTTGGAGAAAGGGTTCATAGTAGGAAGGTGGTTCTTCTTGGTAAGGGTATGGAGATGGTGAGTATTGAGGTGGTTCTTGGTAATAATTTTATATGGTTGTGGTGGTTCTAAAGATTATTGCTCATAATGGCCATGAGAATATGGTATGGGTGATTGGTCATATGATGGATATGAATCATACGAAGGTGCTTGGTATGGAAAGGCTTGGGAGTATGGTTGAGGTTCATGTTGAGGATAAGAGTTATAGGCATATGATGGTGGTGGTTGATTTTCACATAAAGTTTCACCATAGCCATTGAATTGACACGTGTTAGGATGTGAATTATACCTATGCCTATCCGGAGGTTGTTGCCAATAGGAGTGATCATTTCCTTGAAGCTC
This sequence comes from Arachis hypogaea, assembly GCF_003086295.3. NCBI lineage: Eukaryota > Viridiplantae > Streptophyta > Magnoliopsida > Fabales > Fabaceae > Arachis > Arachis hypogaea. The sequence goes on along the minus strand of NC_092054.1, from coordinate 112,509,565 downwards.
TTCCATCTTTGTTGGTTCCATCCTTGATGCATATGGTCATTGAAGTTCACATTTCCTATAACACAATTAGAACCAAACTCATAGTCAAAGTGAGAATTCATAGGGAAAAGCAAAATAAAACTAACAAAAATTAGAAACAAGCAAAATACAAACCTATTCACAATATTCACATATATACAATAACCAATAATACAACACCATTGCCATTCCCCGGCAACGGTGCCATTTTGATGATTGGACTTTTGTGTGGTCTAGAATTCAAAATAAATTCTCGTTGTAATATAGTTTCTAAACCAACAATAGTCCTTTCATGCAAAAGATTGTTTGTCACAAGTACAAACTCCTAAATTTATAAACTGAAGTATTGGAACCTCGGGTCGTTCTCCCTAAGAATTGCAACAAAGTGTTCTTGTTATTGGTTATGAGATATTTTGGGATTTTCGGGATAAGAGACACGAAATATAAATGGCAATGAAAATAAACTAACAACTAAAAAGGTCTTGGCAAAGGTTGGTGGTCAAGGATCTCTATCATAATCACTAACCACAACATGAGAATTGGCAAGGATCAACCCCACTAAGTTAACCCCTAACTAATAGTAGAGGAAAGTCAAGTGAGCTATGTCAATCCAAGTCCATAAGTCCTAGTTCTCAACCAAATCAATTAGTGAGATCTAGAGTTAATGGCTCCCAATCATCAATCACTTGGACATTAGTAACTCAAGAGTTCCTAAGTTACCTTTCCAAGCCAAGAGCATAAAATTCTATACTAAAATCCAACTAAGTATTTCATCAAACACTTAGAAGACATAAAAAGAAAATAAAATGAACTAAGCAATTCAACAATAAAAGAACAAGAATCATAAATTGCATTGAAATGAAAATAGAAGAAACAAAAGTGCATCAATATAAAAGTAAAGAATTACAATAATTAAATGCAAAAATAGAAAGAAGAAAGGTAGAAGAAGAGGAATTACAAAGGGAAAAGTAAATCAAAGCATAAAATTAAACTAGATCTAAGAGTTCTTAATCTAGATCTAACCTACTCCTAATCCTAGAGAGAAGTGAGAGCTTCTCTCTCTAAAACTAACTTTTCCTCCAAAAATTAAACTAAACTAAAGTAGTGTGTAAAGTATCTAAATTATGTTGATTCCCCTTCAATCCTTGGGTTAAATAGCATCATAAATGAGTTAGATTGGGCCCACAAGGCTTTAGAATTCGCTGGCCACGTATTGCTTTAAGTGGATCATATGGCAGCAACGATGCGTGCGCGTACAGTGAGTGTACGCATCACCATACGTATAGCAACTACGACAAATCTTAAATCATTTCGAAGCCCCGGATGTTAGCTTTCCAACGCAACTGGAACCGTATCATTTGGATCTTTGTAGCTCAAGTTATGATCAATTAAGTGTGAAGAGGTCAGCTTGATAGCTTTTGCGATTCCTTCATTTCTTCATGAGTTCTCCATTTTTACATGCTTTTCCTTCATTCCCTTGATCCGATCTTTGCCTCCTAAATCTGAAATCACTTAACAAACATATCAAGGCATCCAATGGAATCAAAGGTAAATCAAGATTAAACAATTAAGGACCTAAAAAGCATGTTTTCACTCTTAAGCACAATTAAAGGAGAATTTACAAAACCATGCTATTTCATTGGATAAATGGGAGAAAGGTTGACAAAACCCTCTAAATTCAACACAAGATAAACCCTAAATATGGGGTTTATCAAAGCTCAAACAGAATTTCGGAAGCGCAAAACGTTCACACGAAGCTAACGAACAAGGTACAAGATATAGGTACAAGAGAATAGAACAAATATATAGATATAGTAATATAAACATAGGGAACTAGCCGCAGCTTGCAGAGTTTAAGCTGACTAGTTACAATTATAAAAGTGCAGAGTTTCAGATTTTAAAATAGCTTATACAACCTATCTCTCAACATAGCCTCTAAGGCCATAAAGATAAAATACAAAAAGATGTGAGAGCAACTATAACAAAGTATGATAAATTAAACCACGGAAGAACCATACTCCGCTCTGTCACCATATCCGTAATCTCACCGAAGTAGATTATGACCTGCATCTAAAAATAACAACAAAGTATGGAATGAGAATCGGAGGTTCTCAGTATGGTAACAGTGCCCAATGATGTAAGATGTAAGGCTCCGGGACGCCAAAGGCAATCCTAGAACTTCACATCACATAGTGATATTCAAGGTTAGAACAAAATAAATGAAAGAACTTAAACCATAAACCAGGGTTATCTAAACTTAGGGGGATTCTAACTAACACTAATCACACCGCTGTATCCCACAGCCTTCGCCAACCTTACCTCCGTGCGATCCCATCACCACCACCTACCTAACCTCCTTAGCACCAGACAATCACAATTAATGCAAACAAATAAATCACAAGTAAAAGCATATAAAGCAAGTAGTTCAAGTAAGCAAATAGGCATGTTATACAATTAGGCAAACTCACGTAATCAAAGCAAACAAGCACATAAAAGATGCATATGATGAATGCCTATCCTATTGGCTCGTGATATCACTTGTCGGTCCATAAATGCCAACCCGACACATCCTTTTAGATGTCGCTTTTCTACCGCACCCACGAATATAGTGTCGGGCACACGCTATTCACCCACGGATATAGTGCCTGGCACACTCTTACAACAGAAAAAATTATCAATCATAATTCAATCCCAGGGACACAATACCCTACACACTATCATACTTAACCCAAGGATATAGTGCCTGGCACACTCTGTAAGACCCAGAACTTTTGAAAAAGGGCTATTATGAGATAATTTTAAATTCAGTATTTTTGTAGCTTTAATTTCAGGGATTCTTTATTAAAGAGAATTAAGGCGAGTTTTGATTTATTGAATTTGAGATAAGTTATGATTATTATCTAATTTTACAATTATTGGATTATTTTCTATATTTAAAATTATAAAGTTGGCAGTTACGAAATGATAAGGATTTTATATGATTTGAATTAAATAATTAATATTTTAAATATAATACTACTATTTTGAAAAATGAAGAAATTAAGTGTATTGTTTCTAATTTTTAGATTTGGGAATTTTATTGAAAATAATTAGTAAAATTGATGAGCAAATAGTATTTTTCCATATACAATTAGTGTTGGATTTACATTGGGTTTCAATTACTATATTATTCCCAATTTTATGTGAAATTACCATAATGCCCTTAACCCTAATTTTCAAAATGAAACCCTTCCCTAACTTAACTCCTTCAGCCGCTAAGTTCCCTTTCTCCTTCAGAAGTTCAACACACGCAGTTTCCTTTGTTATCCCTGAAAGAAAGAAGCAAAGAACACGAAAAGGGGAATGAGGGAAAAGGAGATCCGGAGGAAGAGCACCGGGAAAGCAGCAGCTCGCCGGCCAGCCGTGTTCTGCCACCACGTCTAGCTCGCCGCCGATCGCGCTCCCGTTTGCGCCGTCGCTAGGGAGAACAGAACCGAGAAGGGGTTGGCTCGCGAATGTGGGTGGTCATGGGCTCGGAGCCGCTGTGCCTTCATCACCACCGCGTCCACGCCGTGCCGCCGCCACTGCTAGGGTTTGCCGCCGCCACCTTATCACTGCCAGCAGGCACAGAGGGAGAGAGAAATCGGAGTTTCGCACAGCAGGGAGAAAGGAAGAGCACGACAAGGGAAGCCATCTCTGCCTGTGTTACCGTCGCCGGACCTCCTTGCCGTCGCCACAGAAGCTGCCTTCGTCAGTGCCGTTGGAGGCAAGAATGGGAGAAGAACGCGCACGAGGGAGCTTCTAGAGAGGGTGATGCACGATGGTGGTAGGTTATTCCGCCGCCCTTGCTGCCGTCAGAAGCTGTCGCCACGGCCGCCGTCCTCCTAGCCGCCGCTGTGGTTGGAGTCCGTTGTGTACGGTCACCGGAGAAGTCGTTGTGGCTGCTGAAACCACTGCCAAAGCTCCGGGCTAAGCTTCTGCCACTTGAGACCTTGCTGCCGTCGCCGGAAAAGTATGCCGATAAGGGTTTTATTTGAGGTTTCTGCCTTTTTGGATTTCGAGAAGGTTTTATCGCTGCACAGTTTTTATAGTTGATCCACCAAAGCTTTTGGCCGCCGCCGGAGCTATTGCCGGGCCTGTTCGAAATCGCAGCTGCTTTGTTTTCGTATTACAGTAAGTATCTTATGTTTCAAAAAAGCCTCGCGTTAGTATTCAGTTGTGTTTGGTTAATGAATATGAGTTTTGGTAACGTGAGATCGAGTCCTGATTATTATATGTTGTGATTAGTGTTGCTATGGTTATTGCGAAAGTGGCTGGGAGCTGAGGTTTTGGTTACCGTCAGTTCGTGTTAAGGCGGAAAGGACTTGATGAGGCGTTTGGGTTATGGAATTGCGTTTTGAGGTAGGGGCGCTTTCCGGAAACTATATTTTATATGTTGGAATTATTACATATGGATACTGTTGTGAGACAATTTTGTATTTGGTGATGGTATCAGCCTTATGTATTATTGATTGCCTCAAATGATTATGAATGTTTGCTTGGCTGGATTGTTGTGTGTTTTTGTGAAATGCAATGTTTTGAAGTTGATTCTTTAAAGGTTTGAAATCTGAGTTTAATCCGTTGAGGATTGATTTGAATTGAGTTAATTAGTTTGATGATGTGAAAAGTCGAATGCACTTTTGAATTCAGCCTGGTTTACTTTAATTGACTTGGTTTTGGACAAAAGATTTGTTACTGAACCGTTTCTTTAAAGCTGTAGGAATGAGTTAAATCGGTTGATATTGATTTGATTTTTGAAACGGTTTTCTTGAAATATGGAATTGAGATGACTGTTGGATTTTGGCTTGCCTTGGACTGATTTTTGGATTTTGGGCTGTCGAAAAGAATTGTGAAATGGTTTAGTTGGGACCCGAACCGGGTGGCAAAGTCCAAGTTTTAGGGGAGATGCTGCCGAAATTTCTATAAAATTCGAGTCTTTATTGAAATGTTGTTTGGAAAAACAATGAGTTAAAGACTTCTACTATTTTATTTGAATTATCAAGAAAAGGATGATTCATGCTTTTGAAATGATTTATTAAAGAGGAAATTGTGATTTAGTCTTGCTTCTTAAGAAAGGCATTGTATCACTTTCAGGAGAAAGTTATTTAGATGAAACTTATGTTTTAAAGCTGTTTAAATGTGACAAGGGCAATGCCTTTGAATTTGACTTGAGGGTTTCAATTAGAGGAGTTTCAATGACTTTGAAAGAACCTGAATGTCTATTGACAAGTTTCATTTTAAAATGTTTTCAGAAAGGTTTTAAGTACTCTTTGAATTCTGAATTCTTGCAAGACTAAAACAATTTTGAGTCATTGAGACGTTCTAGAATTTATCATGGGGTTGAAGTTGGTTTTGCCTAAGTAAAGGAATCGGATTTGAAAGAAGTGAATGATTATATGACTCGGTTTGGCTTAGATCCTATTTTATTACTCAAATCAGGAAGCCAAGGTTTTTAATGAATTTAAATGAACTTGGCGAAATGAGTTATGTTATCCTCCCTTAAAGACTTGGGACTCTGCCGAGAAACTTTGTTATAAAATCCCATTGTGGGATGGGTGATTTTGAATGTTCCCAAAGTGAATCTTTAACTTTCCATGGTTTTGGAAGTTTTGGAAAGAGGATGCCGAGAGCGGCTTTGTTTTAAAAAGGGAACTTACTTTGAGTAAATTTGGCTTATGAGCCTGAGATGATTTGAGAAATGAGATCTTTAAAGCCAAGGCTGAAAAGAGTTGAAACTTGATTTCAAAGTGAAATGAATTGAGAAAAAGTGATTTATGGCTTAAATGCCGATTTTATGAGTTTAATGATGTTGAATGGTGGAAGTGCTGTTTTGTTATGGGCCAGAATGGCTGTGTATGATTATGAACATTGGCTGGTTTTGGATTGAACCGTGAGCCGGAATGGCTGCGTATGATATTGATTTATGGCTGATTGCCAAATGAGTTATGGGCCGTATGGCCGACTATGAATTATAAATTTAAGCCGGATGGCTGAGATGGATGTTGATCCATGGCTGGGACTGAATGAATATATGCTTGAGATACCTGGGTAGTAGCAAGGGTTGTGGTTCGTCCCACTTGCTCCAGGTCAGAGATCGTGACGCCTGGGTAGTAGCGATAGTAGTGGTGATTCCACTCGCTCCAGGTTGAGCTTTTAAACACCCGCCTGGGTAGTAGCCGCAGTAGTGGTTATTCCACTGGCTCTGGGTTGAGCGGGTAGAAGCAATGGGGTTGTAGCTCAAACCTACTTGCTCCGCGATGGGTGTTTCTTTCCATGGTTAGCTACCAGGACGTGTCGGGTTGGCTATATAACCGACAGATGATATCATCAGCCACTAGGGTAGGCATGCATCATATGCATTTATGTGACATCGTTTGGGTGTGCATATTGTACGTGGTTTGCCTTTGAGATTAACTGCTACTTGTTCTACTTGCTGTAACTGTTTGTTTGTGCTTGAACTTCCTATCTGTGTTTGCAACTTGGACTCTGTTGGATTGTGGTGATTGGTTGTTGGTTGGATTGCTTGGGCCTAGGGCCGTGGTTGAATTGAGATGGACCGATGGTTAGTTTTGGTTTTGTGGTCCTGGTTTGGAAATGTATGAAATGTTATTTGGTTCAGCATAGATAAACCTTTTGAAAAGCTTTTGAGTTTTAAGAATGTAACAGTTCCTCTTTCAGAAAAGATTTTCAGACCTTACTTTTATTGTAAACCGTTGTTTTTGAAAAGGAGGCATAAGACGGTTATTAATCACTAGTACGGTTTATCTTCACGTATCCTATTACAGTAATTCCCAAAAATCCTCTACTGAGAACCCTTTCGAGGATGATGTTCTCACCTTCCTACATTTTTCTCCTTTCAGGATATGGGCGCAGAAGTCACGAAGAGTTTATTTAGTTGTTGAAATGCTCTGTATTACTTTAGATTATTACTTGTTGTACCCTCGCCTTTATCTTGATATATTCTGTTAGAGGGATAGGAATTGTATTGGTTAATGCTTGTAATGTTATATATATATATATGGATGTACTCTTTATGAGTCTTTGTGAGTTGTATGATATCAATGGATGTACGTTATCGAACAAAAGTATTTTTGGAGCGGCTTTGCGGTTTAAAGTTTTAAACAGGCTCATATTTTAGTATTAAATAGTATAAGTGTCGTCGTAATGTCCGAGCTATCAGAGTCGCGCAGCCGGAAGCGTGAGCTTTGGTAGTTAGGGTGTTACATTATGGTATCAGAGCAGTCTTTCCTGTAGAGCCTAAGTAATGGACCGACTATGTATCAATTGCATACTCTAAATGTTTGTCATGTATTAGGTCTTGTCAAATGACGAGAATTAGATCTTTATGCACATGACGATCTATTGATCAACGCTGTTAGTCTTACATTGCATAATTCTTGGTATTAACTTTGGCCAGCTTAATACTAGTGAATTATGTATATGAAAGCACTGATGGGTTATCATAGATGATATACGAGTTTTGAGTAAATCGAATCGCGGGTTTGGGAACGCTAGAAACTATTTCTCGAGGCTATTCAGTTATGCGTCTTGAATTCTGTTCGAGTCGACCTGTTCTTTCATGTCCTAAGTTGAAGTCTAATTCTCTTGAAAAGGAATTTTATTCTTTCAACTCTATTCCTCTATTCATATGAATTCTTATTTGATCTTAAATGCATATGCTTGTTTGGAATCCTTGTTGCATCTATCTTTCTCTGTTTGAATTCTTCCTTATTCAAATATTCTTTGATATCGCTTTGAACTTGTCTTAATGCGCTATGCATTTTAACTCCGTATTCCGAGTCCATTATTAGAGAAATTGTTGTTTCAGTTTTTCTCTTATTTGACAATGACCACAGCCAATTTTGAGACTTTATAAAAATTGTTGTTGATTAGATGTATACTTATCTATATATGAGACTTTGAAGATTTCTTATACAATTTAACAACTACTTATTTCTAATACCTCGCCTGTGCTTTTACTAGTTTATAGAACTGCATTTACTTTAAATTACAATTTGACTTTCTAGTAATTTTACTATAGTTCTAATGCACATCTTCATTTGATTATATATTTGAGGTATTTTTCAAAATTCTGGAAAGAAAGGGGATTTTTTGCTTTTATCCCGGTTGAGTTTCGTTTGATAAACTTTACTTAATTCATTTTGATTTGAGTTTGATTTAGCATACTACATGGTTTATGTCATTGTTGTTCTTTTGAAAATGTTGGACTCATAGCTTTTTTTCTTATGAACGGACTCGCTCCTTCTTAAGCTTTTCACCTCTATGAATGTCATACGTGATTTTGTTTTTAATTACACATCTATCTTTTGGGAGCACTACAATCAATCTCAGCTTTCCTTTCTCTGGTGAATCTCATTCTTATATGAGTCAGTTTGATTCGTTTCAAAATAGTGCATCGTTTATCCTCTCATTGTCTCTACCAGAGTTTTTAGTCAAAAATTTATCCTTGAGAAATTACTAATGATTTAGTTGTCTTTTTCTATGACTTTTGTATTCTTTTGGATCAATTTAAAACTTGTTTGGTGTTTCATGTCTAGTGGATCTTGTTTGAACTACCTTGATTTAAGATCCTTTCTAGTATGGCTTGACTCCTTTTTGTACATCTTAAACTTCTTGAATGTTCTTCTGAGACGGTGATTTCAAGAACACTTTTGGAGTCTTGTTTCGAACATTGGTTAAATGAGTTTTGAATCCTCTTTGAAGAAATATTAAACGGAATTCATTTTCTGTTGCTTGATTGATACTGAAACCATTGTTCAATTTTGACGAAGTTAATTTAAAGTTGGCATGCGCTATTTTAAATGAGGTTTTGGAAAGCTTCCTTGTTTAGTGGAAACCGGTTTATTTGTAACGCACCACTTATTTCCCTTACCAAATTGTAAGTAAATTTTTACTTCAGAATTTCTTTTCTAAAAGGAGTTTAACTTCCTCTTTCGTCCTTGCTATAAATGATATACATGCTTGTTTGAATATGAATTTTTGGAATTTTTGAACAAGCATTTGATTACTTCCAAGTTTTCATGAACTGCTTTTGGTTAAGCTATCCACCTAACTATCTTTCTAAAGTATTTGAGGAAATATTTTAGCGCTTAACCAAACCTGTGTACATGTTGTTTTAAAACTCTATATAATATACTTCAACATGAACTTGTATTAAAGCAAAGCCACGTTTATGCTTTTGTTACTCTCTTGAAGAATGGTTGTTGCTTAACTTTTCTGTTAGCCTGCGAAGTGATTTTTTTCCGCAAATTTTCGACTCTTTTAACGAACAGAGTATTCGGAAGTATTTTAATCGTGCTCTTGAGTTCTATGAGCCTTGTCTTGGGTTTGAGATATTCTCTTCTGTAAACCTCATACTTCTTCGACTCAGCTTGAATTTGTTTCAAACCAATGCGCTGATTTTCTTCCTATTGATTCTATTGGATTTCTTTGATTCAAGGGTTATCTTTGAAGTTGTCAATTGAATTGTGTTTAGCAAACTTCGTTGCTTGAGTATCCTTGTTTATCTGAAATTGGATACGTTCTCTCAAATCTATGAGTATTACCCTTGACAATTGTCTCTCCGTTCTAAATCTGGTATCCTTCTGAGTAGACTCGAGAATTGTTTTGATATCACGTGCGACTTGTAGACGTAGTAACGCGATGCGTTAGTTCTTTAAGACGTGATATGTGTATATGGAAGCTGAAGCGGTAGGTGTGCAACGTTACGAGTTGTGAGTGTTTTGTTCCTTGCGAACGGATTTGTGGTTGTCAGGCTTATGATCGAATATGGGGATTGTTAAGTGATTGATGAAGTTGGGAAGTTTAAGCTTTGAGGTTGGTACGAGATTAGTGTGCGGGTATTAAGCACGTCGTTGTAACCTCATTCTGTTTTATAGCCTTCAATGCCTTGCCTTACTATCACATGTTTGACCCATGCCATCTTTTGCATTGAGCCTACCTTGTAACGTTTGCTTTGCAATCACACTTCTACCCTTGCATCCTTATGCATATGACAATCAAAGCATTTGAGAAACCATATATATATATATATATATATATATATATATATATATATATATATATATTTATATTTTGAGATATTTTTGCTTCATTCTTAAATGTGTTCAAGGGTGGACTGTTATGAAATTTCTTTCATTTTGTATCAATTTTCGAGGACGAAAATTTTTATAAGGTGGGTAGAATGTAAGACCCAGAACTTTTGAAAAAGGACTATTATGAGCTAATTTCAAATTCAGTATTTTTGTAGCTTTAATTTTAGGGATTCTTTATTAAAGAGAATTAAGGCGAGTTTTGATTTATTGAATTTTAGATAAGTTATGATTATTATCCAATTTTACAATTATTGGATTATTTTCTATATTTAAAATTATAAAGTTGGTAGTTACGAAATGAAAAGAATTTTATATAATTTGAATTAAATAATTAATATTTTAAATATAATACTGCTATTTTGAAAAATGAAGAAATTAAGTGTATTATTTCTAATTTTTAGATTTGGGAATTTTATTGAAAATAATTGGTAAAATTGATGAGAAAATAGTATTTTTCCATATACAATTAGTGTTGAATTTACATTGGGTTTCAATTACTATATTATTCCCAATTTTATGTGAAATTACTATAATACCCTTAACCCTAATTTTCAAAATGAAACCCTTCCCTAACTTAACTTCTTCAGCCGCTGAGTTCCTCTTCTCCCTCACAAGTTCAACACACACAGTTTCCTTTGTTATCCCTGAAAGAAAGAAGCAAAGAAAACGAAAAGGGGAATGAGGGAACAGGAGATCCGGAGGAAGAGCACCGAGAAAGCAGCAGCTCGCCGGCCAGCCGCGTTCTGCCACCACGTCTAGCTCGCTGCCTATTGCGCTCCCGTTTGCGCCGTCACTAGGGAGAACAGAACCGAGAAGGGGTTGGCTCGCGAATGTGGGTGGTCGCGGGCTCGGAGCCGCCAGGCCTTCATCACCACCGCGTCCACGCCGTGCCACCGCCACTGCTAGAGTTTGCCGCCGCCACCTTATCACTGCCAGCAGGCACAGCGGGAGAGAGAAATCGGAGTTTTGCACAGTAGGAATGAAGGGAGAGCGCGACAAGGGAAGCCATCTCCGCCTGTGTCACCGTCGCCAGACCTCCTTGCCGTCGCCGAACCTCCTTGCCGTCGCCACAGAAGCTGCCTTCGTCGGTGCCGTTGGAGGCACGAATGGAAGAAGAACGCGCACGAGGGAGCTTACAGAGAGGATGATGCACGATGGTGGTAGGTTATTCCGCCGCCCTTGCTGCCGTCAGAAGCTGTCGCCACGGCCGCCGTCCTCCTAGCCGCCGCTGTGGTTGGAGTCCGTTGTGTACGGTCACCGGAGAAGTCGTTGTGGCTGCTAAAACCACTGCCAAAGCTCCGGGCTAAGCTTCTGCCACTTGAGACCTTGCTGCCGTCGCCGGAAAAGTATGCCGATAAGGGTTTTATTTGAGGTTTCTGCCTTTTTGGATTTCGGGAAGGTTTTATAGCTGCACAGTTTTTATAGTTGATCCACCAAAGCTTCTGGCCGCCGCCGGAGCTATTGCCGGGCCTGTTCGAAATCGCAGCTGCTTTGTTTTCGTATTACAGTAAGTATCTTATGTTTCAAAAAAGTCTCGCGTTAGTATTCAGTTGTGTTTGGTTAATGAATATGAGTTTTGGTAACGTGAGATCGAGTCCTGATTATTATATGTTGTGATTAGTGTTGCTATGGTTATTGCGAAAGTGGCTGGGAGCTGAGGTTTTGGTTACTATCAGTTCGTGTTAAGGCGGAAAGGACTTGATGAGGCGTTTGGGTTATGGAATTGCGTTTTGAGGTAGGGGCGCTTTCCGGAAACTATATTTTATATGTTGGAATTATTACATATGGATACTGTTGTGAGACAATTTTGTATTTGGTGATGGTATCAGCCTTATGTATTATTGATTGTCTCAAATGATTATGAATGTTTGCTTGGCTGGATTGTTGTGTGTTTTTGTGAAATGCAATGTTTTGAAGTTGATTCTTTAAAGGTTTGAAATCTGAGTTTAATCCGTTGAGGATTGATTTGAATTGAGTTAATTAGTTTGATGATGTGAAAAGTCGAATGCACTTTTGAATTCAGCCTGGTTTACTTTAATTGACTTAGTTTTGGACAAAAGATTTGTTACTGAACCGTTTCTTTAAAGCTGTGGGAATGAGTTAAATCGGTTGATATTGATTTGATTTTTGAAACGGTTTTCTTGAAATATGGAATTGAGATGACTGTTGGATTTTGGCTTGCCTTGGACTGATTTTTGGATTTTGGGCTATTGAAAAGAATTGTGAAATGGTTTAGTTGGGACCCGAACCGGGTGGCAAAGTCCAAGTTTTAGGGGAGATGCTGCCAAAATTTCTATAAAATTCGAGTCTTTATTGAAATGTTGTTTGGAAAAACAATGAGTTAAAGACTTCTACTATTTTATTTGAATTATCAAGAAAAGGATGATTCATGCTTTTGTAATGATTTACTAAAGAGGAAATTGTGATTTAGTCTTGCTTCTTAAGAAAGGCATTGTATCACTTTCAGGAGAAAGTTATTTAGATGAAACTTATGTTTTAAAGCTGTTTAAATGTGACAAGGGCAATGCCTTTGAATTTGACTTGAGGGTTTCAATTAGAGGAGTTTCAATGACTTTGAAAGAACCTGAATGTCTATTGACAAGTTTCATTTTAAAATGTTTTCAGAAAGGTTTTAAGTACTCTTTGAATTCTGAATTCTTGCAAGACTAAAACAATTTTGAGTCGTTGAGACGTTCTAGAATTTATCATGGGGTTTGAAGTTGGTTTTGCCTAAGTAAAGGAATCGGATTTGAAAGAAGTGAATGATTATATGACTCGGTTTGGCTTAGATCCTATTTTATTACTCAAATCAGGAAGCCAAGGTTTTTAATGAATTTAAATGAACTTGGCGAAATGAGTTATGTTATTCTCCCTTAAAGACTTAGGACTCTGCCGAGAAACTTTGTTATAAAATCCCATTGTGGGATGGGTGATTTTGAATGTTCCCAAAGTGAATCTTTAACTTTCCATGGTTTTGGAAGTTTTGGAAGTTTTGGAAAGAGGATGCCGAGAGCGGCTTTGTTTTAAAAAGGGAACTTACTTTGAGTAAATTTGGCTTATGAGCCTGAGATGATTTGAGAAATGAGATCTTTAAAGCCAAGGCTGAAAAGAGTTGAAACTTGATTTCAAAGTGAAATGAATTGAGAAAAAGTGATTTATGGCTTAAATGCCGATTTTATGAGTTTAATGATGTTGAATGGTGGAAGTGCTGTTTTGTTATGGGCCAGAATGGCTGTGTATGATTATGAACATTGGCTGGTTCTGGAATGAACCGTGAGCCGGAATGGCTGCGTATGATATTGATTTATGGCTGATTGCCAAATGAGTTATGGGCCGTATGGCCGACTATGAATTATAAATTTAAGCCGGATGGCTGAGATGGATGTTGATCCATGGCTGGGACTGAATGAATATATGCTTGAGATACCTGGGTAGTAGCAAGGGTTGTGGTTCGTCCCACTTGCTCCAGGTCAGAGATCGTGACGCCTGGGTAGTAGCGATAGTAGTGGTGATTCCACTCGCTCCAGGTTGAGCTTTTAAACACCCGCCTGGGTAGTAGCCGCAGTAGTGGTTATTCCACTAGCTCTGGGTTGAGCGGGTAGTAGCAATGGGGTTGTAGCTCAAACCTACTTGCTCCGCGATGGGTGTTTCTTTCCATGGTTAGCTACCAGGACGTGTCGGGTTGGCTATATAACCGACAGATGATATCATCAGCCACTAGGGTAGGCATGCATCATATGCATTTATGTGACATTGTTTGGGTGTGCATATTGTACGTGGTTTGCCTTTGAGATTAACTGCTACTTGTTCTACTTGCTGTAACTATTTGTTTGTGCTTGAACTTCCTATCTGTGTTTGCAACTTGGACTCTATTGGATTGTGGTGATTGGTTGTTGGTTGGATTGCTTGGGCCTAGGGCCGTGGTTGAATTGAGATGGACCGATGGTTAGTTTTGGTTTTGTGGTCCTGGTTTGGAAATGTATGAAATGTTATTTGGTTCAGCATAGATAAACCTTTTGAAAAGCTTTTGAGTTTTAAGAATGTAACAGTTCCTCTTTCAGAAAAGATTTTCAGACCTTACTTTTATTGTAAACCGTTGTTTTTGAAAAGGAGGCATAAGACGGTTATTAATCACTAGTACGGTTTATCTTCACGTATCCTATTACAGTAATTCCCAAAAATCCTCTACTGAGAACCCTTTCGAGGATGATGTTCTCACCTTCCTACATTTTTCTCCTTTCAAGATATGGGCGCAGAAGTCACGAAGAGTTTATTTAGTTGTTGAAATGCTCTGTATTACTTTAGATTATTACTTGTTGTACCCTCGCCTTTATCTTGATATATTCTGTAAGAGGGATAGGAATTGTATTGGTTAATGCTTGTAATGTTATATATATATATATATATATATATATATATATATATATATATATATATATATATATATATATATATGTGTATATATATATATATATATATATATGGATGTACTCTTTATGAGTCTTTGTGAGTTGTATGATATCAATGGATGTACGTTATCGAACAAAAGTATTTTTGGAGCGGCTTTGCGGTTTAAAGTTTTAAACAGGCTCATATTTTAGTATTAAATAGTATAAGTGTCATCGTAATGTCCGAGCTATCAGAGTCGCGCAGCCGGAAGCGTGAGCTTTGGTAGTTAGGGTGTTACATTATGGTATCAGAGCAGTCCTTCCTGTAGAGCCTAAGTAATGGACCGACTATGTATCAATTGCATACTCTAAATGTTTGTCATGTATTAGGTCTTGTCAAATGACGAGAATTAGAGCTTTATGCACATGACGATCTATTGATCAACGCTGTTAGTCTTACATTGCATAATTCTTGGTATTAAGTTTGGCCAGCTTAATACTAGTTTATTATGTATATGAAAGCACTGATGGGTTATCATAGATGATATACGAGTTTTGAGTAAATCGAATCGCGGGTTTGGGAACGCTAGAAACTATTTCTCGAGGCTATTCAGTTGTGCGTCTTGAATTCTGTTCGAGTCGACCTGTTCTTTCATGTCCTAAGTTGAAGTCTAATTCTCTTGAAAAGGAATTTTATTCTTTCAACTCTATTCCTCTATTCATATGAATTCTTATTTGATCTTAAATGCATATGCTTGTTTGGAATCCTTGTTGCATCTATCTTTCTCTGTTTGAATTCTTCCTTATTCAAATATTCTTTGATATCGCTTTGAACTTGTCTTAATGCGCTATGCATTTTAACTCCGTATTCCGAGTCCATTATTAGAGAAATTGTTGTTTTAGTTTTTCTCTTATTTGACAATGACCACAGCCAATTTTGAGACTTTATAAAAATTGTTGTTGATTAGATGTATACTTATCTATATATGAGACTTTGAAGATTTCTTATACAATTTAACAACTACTTATTTCTAATACCTCGCCTGTGCTTTTACTAGTTTATGGAACTG
The DNA here is from genome assembly GCF_003086295.3 of Arachis hypogaea. Classification (NCBI taxonomy): domain Eukaryota; kingdom Viridiplantae; phylum Streptophyta; class Magnoliopsida; order Fabales; family Fabaceae; genus Arachis; species Arachis hypogaea. Next base: position 112,493,956 of record NC_092054.1, on the reverse strand, counting down.
TATTTACTTTAAATTACAATTTGACTTTCTAGTAATTTTACTATAGTTCTAATGCACATCTTCATTTGATTATATATTTGAGGTATTTTTCAAAATTCTGGAAAGAAAGGGGATTTTTTGCTTTTATCCCGGTTGAGTTTCGTTTGATAAACTTTACTTAATTCATTTTGATTTGAGTTTGATTTAGCATACTACATGGTTTATGTCATTGTTGTTCTTTTGAAAATGTTGGACTCATAGCTTTTTTTCTTATGAACGGACTCGCTCCTTCTTAAGCTTTTCACCTCTATGAATGTCATACGTGATTTTGTTTTTAATTACACATCTATCTTTTGGGAGCACTACAATCAATCTCAGCTTTCCTTTCTCTGGTGAATCTCATTCTTATATGAGTCAGTTTGATTCGTTTCAAAATAGTGCATCGTTTATCCTCTCATTGTCTCTACCAGAGTTTTTAGTCAAAAATTTATCCTTGAGAAATTACTAATGATTGAGTTGTCTTTTTCTATGACTTTTGTATTCTTTTGGATCAATTTAAAACTTGTTTGGTGTTTCATGTCTAGTGGATCTTGTTTGAACTACCTTGATTTAAGATCCTTTCTAGTATGGCTTGACTCCTTTTTGTACATCTTAAACTTCTTGAATGTTCTTCTGAGACAGTGATTTCAAGAACACTTTTGGAGTCTTGTTTCGAACATTGGTTAAATGAGTTTTGAATCCTCTTTGAAGAAATATTAAACGGAATTCATTTTCTATTGCTTGATTGATACTGAAACCATTGTTCAATTTTGACGAAGTTAATTTAAAGTTGGCATGCGCTATTTTAAATGAGGTTTTGGAAAGCTTCCTTGTTTAGTGGAAACCGGTTTGTTTGTAACGCACCACTTATTTCCTTTACCAAATTGTAAGCAAATTTTTACTTCGGAATTTCTTTTCTAAAAGGAGTTTAACTTCCTCTTTCGTCCTTGCTATAAATGATATACATGCTTGTTTGAATATGAATTTTTGGAATTTTTGAACAAGCATTTGATTACTTCCAAGTTTTCATGAACTGCTTTTGGTTAAGCTATCCACCTAACTATCTTTCTAAAGTATTTGAGGAAATATTTTAGCGCTTAACCAAACCTGTGTACATGTTGTTTTAAAACTCTATATAATATACTTCAACATGAACTTGTATTAAAGCAAAGCCACGTTTATGCTTTTGTTACTCTCTTGAAGAATGGTTGTTGCTTAACTTTTCTGTTAGCCTGCGAAGTGATTTTTTTCCGCAAATTTTCGACTCTTTTAACGAACAGAGTATTCGGAAGTATTTTAATCGTGCTCTTGAGTTCTATGAGCCTTGTCTTGGGTTTGAGATATTCTCTTCTGTAAACCTCATACTTCTTCGACTCAGCTTGAATTTGTTTCAAACCAATGCGCTGATTTTCTTCCTATTGATTCTATTGGATTTCTTTGATTCAAGGGTTATCTTTGAAGTTGTCAATTGAATTGTGTTTAGCAAACTTCGTTGCTTGAGTATCCTTGTTTATCTGAAATTGGATACGTTCTCTCAAATCTATGAGTATTACCCTTGACAATTGTCTCTCCGTTCTAAATCTGGTATCCTTCTGAGTAGACTCGAGAATTGTTTTGATATCACGTGCGACTTGTAGACGTAGTAACGCGATGCGTTAGTTCTTTAAGACGTGATATGTGTATATGGAAGCTGAAGCGGTAGGTGTGCAACGTTACGAGTTGTGAGTGTTTTGTTCCTTGCGAACGGATTTGTGGTTGTCAGGCTTATGATCGAATATGGGGATTGTTAAGTGATTGATGAAGTTGGGAAGTTTAAGCTTTGAGGTTGGTACGAGATTAGTGTGCGGGTATTAAGCACGTCGTTGTAACCTCATTCTGTTTTATAGCCTTCAATGCCTTGCCTTACTATCACATGTTTGACCCATGCCATCTTTTGCATTGAGCCTACCTTGTAACGTTTGCTTTGCAATCACACTTCTACCCTTGCATCCTTATGCATATGACAATCAAAGCATTTGAGAAACCATATATATATATATATATATATTTATATTTTGAGATATTTTTGCTTCTTTCTTAAATGTGTTCAAAGGTGGACTGTTATGAAATTTCTTTCATTTTGTATCAATTTTCGAGGACGAAAATTTTTATAAGGTGGGTAGAATGTAAGACCCAGAACTTTTGAAAAAGGACTATTATGAGCTAATTTCAAATTCAGTATTTTTGTAGCTTTAATTTTAGGGATTCTTTATTAAAGAGAATTAAGGCGAGTTTTGATTTATTGAATTTGAGATAAGTTATGGTTATTATCCAATTTTACAATTATTGGATTATTTTCTATATTTAAAATTATAAAGTTGGTAGTTACGAAATGAAAAGAATTTTATATGATTTGAATTAAATAATTAATATTTTAAATATAATACTGCTATTTTGAAAAATGAAGAAATTAAGTGTATTATTTCTAATTTTTAGATTTGGGAATTTTATTGAAAATAATTGGTAAAATTGATGAGAAAATAGTATTTTTCCATATACAATTAGTGTTGAATTTACATTGGGTTTCAATTACTATATTATTCCCAATTTTATGTGAAATTACCATAATACCCTTAACCCTAATTTTCAAAATGAAACCCTTCCCTAACTTAACTTCTTCAGCCGCTGAGTTCCTCTTCTCCCTCACAAGTTCAACACACGCAGTTTCCTTTGTTATCCCTGAAAGAAAGAAGCAAAGAAAACGAAAAGGGGAATGAGGGAACAGGAGATCCGGAGGAAGAGCACCGAGAAAGCAGCAGCTCGCCGGCCAGCCGCGTTCTGCCACCACATCTAGCTCGCCGCCTATCGCGCTCCCGTTTGCGCCGTCACTAGGGAGAACAGAATCGAGAAGGGGTTGGCTCGCGAATGTGGGTGGTCGCGGGCTCGGAGCCGCCAGGCCTTCATCACCACCGCGTCCACGCCATGCCACCGCCACTGCTAGAGTTTGCCGCCGCCACCTTAACACTGCCAGCAGGCACAGCGGGAGAGAGAAATCGGAGTTTTGCACAGCAGGGATGAAGGGAGAGCGCGACAAGGGAAGCCATCTCCGCCTGTGTCACCGTCGCCAGACCTCCTTGCCGTCGCCGAACCTCCTTGCCGTTGCCACAGAAGCTGCCTTCGTTGGTGCCGTTGGAGGCACGAATGGGAGAAGAACGTGCACGAGGGAGCTTACAGAGAGGGTGATGCGCGATGGTGGTAGGTTATTCCGCCACCCTTGCTGCCGTCATAAGCTGTCGCCACGGCCACCGGCCTCCTAGCCGTCGCTGTGGTTGGAGTCCGTTGTGTACGGTCGCCGGAGAAGTTGTTGTGTCTGCTGAAACCACCGCCAAAGCTCCCGGCTAAGCTTCTGCCACTTGAGACCTTGCTGCCGTCGCCGGAAAAGTATGCCGGTAAGGGTTTTATTTGAGGTTTCTGCCTTTTTGGATTTCGAGAAGGTTTTATAGCTGCACAGCTTTTATAGTTTATCCACCAGAGCTTCTGGCCGCTGCGAGAGCTATTGCCGGGCCTGTTTGAAATCACAGCTGCTTCGTTTTCGTATTACAGTAAATATCTTATGTTTCGAAAAAGCCTCGCGTTAGTATTCAGTTGTGTTTGGTTAATGAATCTGAGTTTTGTTAACGTGAGATCAAGTCCTGATTATTATATGTTGCGATTAGTGTTACAATGGTTATTGCGAAAGTGGCTAGGAGCTGAGGTTTTGGTTACCGTCAGTTCGGGTTAAGGCGGAAAGGACTTGATGAGGCGTTTGGGTTATGGAATTGCGTTTTGAGGTAGGGGCGCTTTCCAAAAACTATATTTTATATGTTGGAATTAGTACATATGGATACTGTTGTGAGACAATTTTGTATTTGGTGATGGTATCAGCCTTATGTATTATTGATTGTTTCAAATGATTATGATTGTTTGCTTGGCTGGATTGTTGTGTGTTTTTGTGAAATGCAATGTTTTGAAGTTGATTCTTTAAAGGTTTGAAATCTGAGTTTAATCCGTTGAGGATTGATTTGAATTGAGTTAATTAGTTTGATGATGTGAAAAGTCGAATGCACTTTTGAATTCAGCCTGGTTTACTTTAATTGACTTGGTTTTGGATAAAAGATTTGTTACTGAACCATTTCTTTAAAGCTGTGGGAATGAGTTAAATCGGTTGATATTCATTTGATTTTTGAAACGGTTTTCTTGAAATATGGAATTGAGATGACTGTTGGATTTTGGCTTGCCTTGGACTGATTTTTGGATTTTGGACTGTTGAAAAGAATTGTGAAACGGTTTAGTTGGAACCCGAACCGGGTGGCAAAGTCCAAGTTTTAGGGGAGATGCTGCCGAAATTTCTATAAAATCCGAGTCTTTATTGAAATGTTGTTTGGAAAAACAATGAGTTAAAGACTTCTACTATTTTATTTGAATTATCAAGAAAAGGATGATTCATGCGTTTGAAATGATTTATTAAAGAGAAAATTGTGATTTAGTCTTGCTTCTTAAGAAACGCATTGTATCACTTTCAGGAGAAAGTTATTTAGATGAAACTTATGTTTTAAAGCTATTTAAATGTGACAAGGGCAATGCCTTTGAATTTGACTTGAGGGTTTCAATTAGAGGAGTCTCAATGACTTTTAAAGAACCTGAATGTCTATTGACAAGTTTCATTTTAAAATGTTTTGAGAAAGGTTTTAAGTACTCTTTGAATTCTGAATTCTTGCAAGACTAAAACAATTTTGAGTCGTTGAAACGTTCTAGAATTTATCATGGTGGTTGAAGTTGGTTTTGCCTAAGTAAAGGAAACGAATTTGAAAGAAGTGAATGATTATATGACTCGGTTTGGCTTAGTGATGACAAGTCATCTTAGCCTAGTTTCACTAGCCTTTTTCTTTTGTTTTCACTTGATTTATGCACTTTCTTGAGCCATAAGCAAGCCAATTGGGTAGATTTCCATGTTTCCTTTGATTCAATCAACCATGTATGAATTAATGCAATTTCATGAGATTCTATGCTATAATTGTCATATATTATGAAAGAATAACAAACTCATGATTTTAAGCAAAGCTTTGATGTGTTTGGTTGATTGATGATAGGTGAAAAGAGTTTTGAAGAAGGTTGAAGAAGGAAGGAATGGCTAGGAGCAAGAGAGAACAAAAAGCTTGAGCAAAAGTTTGACCTCAAACTTTACCTCAAACTTTTGGAAGAATTGAAAAACACTCCAGAGGAAAAAAGCTTGAGCAAAAGTTTGACCTCAAACTTTAGCTCAAACTTTTGGGAGAAAAGCTTGAGCCAACGTTTGCCTCAAACTTTTTGGCAAACGTTGGCATCACAAAATCAATACCCTGGAGAAAAAAGCTTGCGCCAACGTTTGAGGTCAAACTTTTGCTCAAACGTTGGCGCCACTCTTGCACACCCTGGAGGAAAAAGCTTGCGCCAACGTTTGAGGTCAAACTTTTGCTCAAACGTTGGCGCAACACACATTTACATGGGGGCCAACGTTTGAGCAAAAGTTTGACCCCAAACTTTGGCTCAAACGTTGGTAGCAGCAAGAATGGGGCAGCTGGTATAAAAAGCTTGAGCAAAAGTTTGACCTCAAACTTTTACTCAAACTTTTACTCAAGCTTTTATGTTTTTCAACCCGGTTCACAATGGATCTTTCTCCAACTCCAAGAGCAATCAACCAAGGCCTTTATCAACCTAATTCCATCAAGAACAAAGGCCCAATTGAAAGCTTGAAGACCATTTGAAGAAAGTGTATAAATAGCTTAGGATTTAAGTTTTTAGAGAGCTTCCTTTTAGAATTTTTCATAACACTTACAGTAGAGAACGCACTTTACATTTTTTGAATTGTTGTTTTAGAATTCTAGAGAATTGGGAAGGAGAATTGATCTCTCTCCTTCCTTGTTCTTGCTCAGCACTCTTTACTTTCCTTGTTTTGGATCTTGGGTGGAGAATTGAAGAAATTCTGTTTCAATCTCACCTTTGGATCTTGTTTAATTTTATGCTTAATTGAATATCCTTTTCTGTTAATTGCTTCTTCTTCTATTCTCTCTACAATTTACATTTCTTTATCTCCTTTGCAATTGTTCTTGCTGGATCTAGGAAGGCAGTGAGATATAGACTCAGCTATCTAGTCTCTTGGGTCCTGAGATCTACAGCTTTAAATTTTAATTTCCCTGTTTTGTTGCTACACCAAGCTGATTTCCATTTTTGTTAAGATCCGGTTCAATTGAATCCATCTTCTACATTCCTGTTGTTTGCAATTTATTGTTCCTTGTTTAATTTCTGCAAATCCACTTCCCAATTCCCTTTACCATTCAAGCCATTTACATTTCTTGCACGTTAAGATTCTGCAATTTACATTTCTTGCAATCTAAGTTTCTGAAATTTACATTACTTGTTCTTTAAGATTCAGCTTATTTACTTTCTTTGCTCTTTAATTTTCTGCAATCTACCCTTCTCCCTTTTAATTTCATGCAATTTAGCTTCCGTCGAATGCAAACCACTCAAATCAACTCTTGATTCGCTTGACTAAATCAACCACTAAACTAAAATTGCTCAATCCTTCAATCCCTGTGGGATCGACCTCACTCCCGTGAGTTTTATTACTTGATACGACCCAGTGCACTTGCCGGTTAGTTTTGTGTATTTGGAATTCGTTTATTTTCGTTTTCCAAAAATATGCATCAAGTTTTTGGTGCCGTTGCCGGGGATTGAAATAGATTGACAATGATTATGTGAAGTGGAGATCTAGATCAAGCACTTTTTCTTTTCTGTTTCTTTAACTTTTGACTAACACGCTAACTGTTTGAATTTTTGCCTAAGCTAACTAATATTTCACTTCAGCCATGGATTGAAGTGTTATTGCTTTTCTGGTATTGTGTGATTCTTGTGTTTTGCTTGTATGTCAGATACAAGAAGAGAGATCCCTACCTTTCATGAAACTGACGAAAGAATCCTCCGAAGGCTAAGAAGAGAAGCAAGAGAAAAAAATGTTGCTGGAGAGGAAGAATCAGATGAAGAATATCATGAATTGGAGGAACACTCAACAAATCCAACAAATCCACCAGTGAGAATGGCCAACAACAATGGTCAACCCCAGAGGAGAGTCTTGGCTTCATATACACTTGCTAATCCAAGGCATTGTGGGAGTAGCATCCTTACCCCAAATGTCGATGCAAATAACTTTGAATTGAAGCCCCAACTCATCACCTTGGTGCAGAACAACTGTTCCTATGGAGGAGGCCCCTTGGAAGATCCAAACCAGCACCTATCCACCTTCCTGAGGATATGTAACACAGTGAAGACCAATGGTGTGCATCCTGACAGTTACAAATTGCTGCTATTTCCATTTTCCCTCAAAGACAAAGCCACTCAATGGTTGGAGTCATTTCCAAGAGATAGCATCAACAATTGGGAAGATCTAGTGAGCAAATTCCTTGCTAAATTTTACCCGCCTCAGAGGATTATTAGATTGAAGACCGAAGTACAAACATTTACACAGATGGATGCTGAACCTCTCTATGAGGCATGGGAGAGATACAAGGCTCTAATCAGAAAGTGCCCTCCTGAGATGTTTAATGAATGGGATAAACTCCAAAATTTCTATGAAGGACTGACAATGAAAGCTCAAGAGGCACTTGACTATTCTGCAGGAGGCTCGATGCAACTTATGAAGACAGCTGAAGAAGCTCAGAACCTCAATGATATGGTGGCAAACAATCAATACTTCTTTGCTCATCAGAGACAACGCCAACCATCACTAAGGAAAGGAGTGTTAGAAATGGAAGGGGTGGACACCATCCTAGCTCAAAACAAGATAATGCAACAGCAGATTCAAGAACAATTTGAGCAGATGGCTAAAAAGATTGATAGTTTACAAGTTGCAGCAGTGAATACAAGCCAACCATCAACCACATGGGGACAAAATGAAGAGAACCAAGAAAATCAGCAGCAGGAACAACCTCAATATGTGCACAACCAAGGCTCAGGCCAAAATGAGGTTTATGGTGACACCTACAATCCATCCTGGAAGAACCATCCAAATCTCAGATGGGGAGATAACCACACCCACAGCCAGCAACCGTGGCAGAAAAACTCAAACCAAAACAACTCAAGAAACACAACTTACTCAAACCACGACCAGCAAAACGCTAATAATAATCAATACAAGAAACCACAAAATACATATCAACCACCCCACCACAATCCACAAACTCATCAAAATAGCATTTCCGCACCAACATCTAACCCCCAAAACTACCACACTACCCCTACAAATAACTTCCAGCAACCACATTCCACCCCCATCATACCACCAATAGACCATCATGAAAGTAGAATTTCAAGTCTTGAGGCAGCCATACAAGCAATTGCTCAGTCCACTCAAAACTTGGTCAAAGTGCAAGAGAGAAATGAAGCTACCATGAAGAGCCTTGAACGACAAGTGGGACAATTGGCCAAACAAGCTGAACGGCCAACCAATGTTCTCCCAAGTGATACAATCTCCAATCCAAAGGACAAAGGAAAAGCTACAAAGTGGGAGGAGTGCAAAGCAATTATAGTGAAAAGTGAGAAGAAAGCCATCAATCAGGAAGAACACAACAGAGAAGTTCCACAAAAAGAGACAGAAGAGAGAAGTGAAGAAGATCAAGAAATCAAGAATGCAAAAAGCTCAAAGAGAGATAAGGACATCCTTGAAACACAACTACAAGAGAAGAAGGAAGGGGTGAAGCCACATATCCCCAAACTTCCATACCCTCAGAGGTTCAAAAAAGAGAATGAGGATAAGTAATACTCAAAGTTCCTGGACATATTCAAGACCCTCAGAATCAATATTCCTTTCTTAGAAGCACTTGAACAGATGCCGGTGTATGCCAAATTTATGAAGGAAGTGCTGACAAAGAAAAAGTCCCTAAAAGAAGGACAAATTGTTGAGATGACAATGGAATGTAGTACTATTCTCCAAAGAGAATTACCAGAGAAGAAAGATGATCCTGGGAGTTTTTATATACCTTGCACCATAGGAGACATAACAATTGAAAAGTCATTCTGTGACCTTGGTGCAAGCATAAACTTGATGCCTTTGTCTCTAATGAGGAAACTTCGAATTTGTGAGCTGAAATCCACACGAATACTCCTTCAAATGGCTGACAAATCCATCCAGCAAGCAGTTGGAGTTGTAGAGAATGTACTGGTAAAAGTGGAGAAATTCCTTCTCCCAGCTGATTTTGTCATTCTGGATATGGAGGAGGACCCTAACACCCCCATCATCCTAGGGAGGCCTTTTCTTGCTACGGGCAGAGCATTGATAGATGTTGAAAAAGGGGAATTGTTGCTGAGAGTGCATGATGAGCACCTAGCATTCCATATTTTCAAAACCCCACATGAGCCCACTCAAGAAAAAGAGTGTACGGAGGATAAGGCCGGAGATCAAAATTTGAAGGAAGTAGTCAATGAGTTAGCTCCAAGACTTCCAAATCCATGCTTGAAAGAAGTAGAGATGGTGCAACAGACCAAAGAAATCAAGAAGGAACCAGATCCAAAACCTCCAGATGAGAAATTCAACATCTCAGATAAGGAACCACCAAGGCAGGGAGTATCTCTTGAGAAAGAAAAGAAGAAGAGGCCAAGAGGGTGGAGAAACAAGAAGATCCCCACTGAAGGCTTTTCACCAGGGGATAAAGTAGTGTTAAACACCCAACCAATGAAGGTATCCCCACAATCATCTGAATGCTATACTGTGAACCGGATCCTTTCACTTGAACACCTAGAGATCATCAAAGAGGAGACCGGAAGAAAGTTCATAGTAAGAGGAGAAAAGCTGAGGCACTATGATTTTCAACCTCCATGATCAAAAGAACAAGATGTCAAGCTAGTGACATTAAAAGAGCGCTTGTTGGGAGGCAACCCAACCTGAGGTAATTTTCTTTTCATAGCTATTTCAATAAAAAGGTTAAATGATTGGAATGTATTGCAAGGAGCTAAGTTTGGTGTTTCACACCAAAACAATTTAAGGGAGAATAAAGGATTCTAAGTTTGGTGTTCCACCAAAATCTCATTTAAAAGCACATTCTCACCTTCTGCACAAAGGGTTACTAGCTCCAAGCAATCTGATAAATCATTTAATCATTGTCTGTTTCTAGTTTTTAGTTTTATTACCTTTAGCAAAGACTTAGGCTTTCACATATGGTTATTTTAATGCATAAGAAACATGGCAAGGGACTAAGTTTGGTGTTCACACACCAAAGTAAGTTCAAACGCCTACAAGAAAGTCTTGCACACTAACCAGTCATCTAAGGGCTTGAGAAACAAGCAACTTCCATTAACACTGCAGGAATTTAATCACTCTCTTGGGAGGACTACACACCATTAGCTGAGAGAAAGAAGAAGAAGCCACCAAGAGGTTGTATTGTCACTTAACTCCATCAGCATTGAATTGCTCTAAATTGGAAGTGTGAATATGCACATCTTAACAGTAACTGTTAGTTTAGTAGTCTTTGCATCATTTCTGTTTCAATTTAAAATAAGTAAGCTAGTCTAAGTGTGTGCTTGTGTGTTTACTTTCACTTAACAAAAAGCATGCTTTGTCCCCTGCATCTTTAATTCAATAAAAGAAATGTTTGAATGTGAAGTAAGATAGTTCTTTGTTAGATAGAAGTACAATAAAAGTAAGTGGTGGTATGTGTGTGTGATTGTATGATAGCTCACTTTTAGTGAATAAGAGAACTAGGATGTCTCCTTCTAAGTAGAAAGTGGCCTACTGTCTATGAATCTCAATCAAATAAAAGTCCTTGGTTAAAAAGAAAAAAAAACAAACAGAGAAAAGAAAAAGCCAAAAATGGGCAATAGCATAAAAGAAAAAAAGAAACAAAGCTAGACACCAATAGCTTGAACCTTAGAATATATGCCTGTGGTGTCTTTGTACTAGGATCTGCTTGGATTATTAAGTTCTTTGGAGTGCATCAACACTTGGTGACTTGGGTTAACTAACCCGGGATCATTAGCTGAAAGTCCACTATCAAGAGCAACCTAACTACAAGGCATTTAGTAACCCAAAGAGGTGCTGGGCATCAATGTTCTAAGAAGAAATGTGAGCCAAGTGTCTATAGTGAATAATGTGTCAAGTATAAAGAAAGAAAAGAACTTGTTACACATGACACTGAACTAAAGCTTTTAGAAAAAAAATAATAATAGTCAAGGACAAAGGAATAATGAGAGGTTATAGCAGTGTGTTGCTTGATGCTTGAAGGGGGCTTTCTAGACCTAAAAGTCAATAAGAAGTGAGTGTTTACATATCCACAGAAAACCCCATGAACTACCAATAATACTCTGCTAGCATGAACATCCTCTTCCATTTCACTCTTTCTTCTCAATAATTCTTTTCTTGCTTGGGGACAAGCAAGCTTTAAGTTTGGTGTTGTGATGACAAGTCATCTTAGCCTAGTTTCACTAGCCTTTTTCTTTTGTTTTCACTTGATTTATGCACTTTCTTGAGCCAAAAGCAAGCCAATTGGGTAGATTTCCATGTTTCCTTTGATTCAATCAACCATGTATGAATTAATGCAATTTCATGAGATTCTATGCTATAATTGTCATATATTATAAAAGAATAACAAACTCATGATTTTAAGCAAAGCTTTGATGTGTTTGGTTGATTGATGATAAGTGAAAAGAGTTTTGAAGAAGGTTGAAGAAGGAAGAAATGGCTAGGAGCAAGAGAGAACAAAAATCTTGAGCAAAAGTTTGACCTCAAACTTTAGCTCAAACTTTTGGAAGAATTGAAAAACACTCCAAAGGAAAAAAGCTTGAGCAAAAGTTTGACCTCAAACTTTAGCTCAAACTTTTGGGAGAAAAGCTTGAGCCAACGTTTGCCTCAAACTTTTTGGCAAACGTTGGCATCACAAAATCAATACCCTGGAGGAAAAAGCTTGCGCCAACGTTTGAGGTCAAACTTTTGCTCAAACGTTGGCGCCACTCTTGCACACCCTGGAGGAAAAAGCTTGCGCCAACGTTTGAGGTCAAACTTTTGCTCAAACGTTGGCGCAACACACATATACAAGGGGGCCAACATTTGAGCAAAAGTTTGACCCCAAACTTTGGCTCAAACGTTGGTAGCAGCAAGAATGGGGCAGCTGGTATAAAAAGCTTGAGCAAAAGTTTGACCTCAAACTTTTACTCAAACTTTTACTCAAGCTTTTATGTTTTTCAACCCGGTTCACAATGGATCTTTCTCCAACTCCAAGAGCAATCAACCAAGGCCTTTATCAACCCAATTCTATCAAGAACAAAGGCCCAATTGAAGCCTTGAAGACCATTTGAAGAAAGTGTATAAATAGCTTAGGATTTAAGTTTTTAGAGAGCTTCCTTTTAGAACTTTTCATAACACTTACAGTAGAGAACGCACTTTACATTTTTTGAATTATTGTTTTAGAATTCTAGAGAATTGGGAAGGAGAATTGATCTCTCTTCTTCCTTGTTCTTGCTCAGCACTCTTTACTTTACTTGTTTTGGATCTTGGGTGGAGAATTGAAGAAATTCTGTTTCAATCTCACCTTTGGATCTTGTTTAATTTTCTGCTTAATTGAATTTCCTTTTCTGTTAATTGCTTCTTCTTCTATTCTCTCTACAATTTACATTTATTTATCTCCTTTGCAATTGTTCTTGCTGGATCTAGGAAGGCAGTGAGATCTAGACTCAGCTATCTAGTCTCTTGGGTCCTGAGATCTACAGCTTTAAATTTTAATTTCCCTGTTTTGTTGCAACACCAAGCTGATTTCCATTTTTGTCAAGATCCGGTTCAATTGAATCCATCTTCTACATTCCTATTGTTTGCAATTTATTGTTTCTTGTTTAATTTCTGCAAATCCACTTCCCAATTCCCTTTACCATTCAAGCCATTTACATTTCTTGCACGTTAAGATTCTGCAATTTACATTTCTTGCAATCTAAGTTTCTGAAATTTACATTACTTGTTCTTTAAGATTCAGCTTATTTACTTTCTTTGCTCTTTAATTTTCTACAATCTACCCTTCTCCCTTTTAATTTCATGCAATTTAGCTTCCGTCGAATGCAAACCACTCAAATCAACTCTTGATTCGCTTGACTAAATCAACCACTAAACTAAAATTGTTCAATCCTTCAATCCCTGTGGGATCGACCTCACTCCCGTGAGTTTTATTACTTGATACGACCCGGTGCACTTGCCGGTTAGTTTTGTGTATTTGGAATTCGTTTGTTTTCGTTTTCCGAAAATACGCATCACTTAGATCCTATTTTATTACTCAAATCAGGAAGCCAAGGTTTTTAATGAATTTAAATGAACTTGGCGAAATGAGTTATGTTATTCTCCCTTAAAGGCTTGGGACTCTGCCGAAAAACTTTGTTATAAAATTCCATTGTGGGATGGGTGATTTTGAATGTTCCCAAAGTAAATCTTTAACTTTCCATGGTTTTGGATGTTTTGGAAAGAGGATGCCGAGAGCAGCTTTGTTTTAAAAAGGGAACTTACTTTGAGTAAATTTGGCTTATGAGCCTGAGATGATTTGAGAAATGAGATCTTTAAAGCCAAGGCTGAAAAGAGTTGAAACTTGATTTCAAAGTGAAATGAATTGAGAAAAAGTGATTTATGGCTTAAATGCCGATTTTATGAGTTTAATGATGTTGAATGGTGGAAGTGCTGTTTTGTTATGGGCGAGAATGGTGTTCAAATATTCTTATTCAACTGTTACATCTTTTCTGGTATTTTCTTGGTGCTTAATGACTTGTTTAATTCTAATTGAGTAATATTATTTAAATCAATGCCAATCTTTTATATCTGTATTACTTTTGCATTGACATGAATTTATATTATCTCTCATTCCCCACTCTCTTCCCCATTGTTGTACATTTTGTACCACTGGCATGCCATGGCTTCTATTGTTTTCTCACTTGCATGTTGTAGCTACCATGTAATTGAGACCCTTATTATTTGGCATTAACCCACCCATACTGTATTTATTTTCCTATCTTTATTTCTGGGTTACTCTTCTTCCCTTTTTCTTTCAGGATGGCCACCCGGAAGAGAACCGGAAGACGTTTACATGGGGAGACAGGCAAGTCAATCTGCACAATCTATAGAGAAAAGCATCAGTTAAAGCCACCCGTCCACTTGCACATCTTAGCATGCACCGAGGACGGTGCAATCTTTAAGTGTGGGGAGGTCGATACCAATCTCCATGGGTTAGTACCATTCTGTTTCAACACCAATGTTTAAATTTTCTTTGTTAAATTAGTTATTGCATTTGCATATTTGTTTGATTTTATGCATTTAGTTACTACTTGGTTAAAGTAATAAAATTCTTTTAAGACCCTATCTTTAAAAAAATTCACTAATTTAAATTGAAATTTTTTTTATGTTAATACTTGTTTGAAGTTGTATTTGAAACATGGTTTTTGAGCCAAAGAACACACAACCTATGAGATTTTGAGCTTATTTACATGGTTACATTATTTAACCATAAATTTTTATTCTTGTGTATTTTGTTCACTATGATTGTAATCTATATTTTGTTCCAATCTATATGTCCATTATTTAGTTTATTTACATGCTTGCATATGATTGAGGCCATTGTTTGATTTTAGCTCACTTATCTCAAATAAGCCTACCCTTTAAATCACACTTGTCAGCCACTTTGAGCCTTTTAATCCCCATTTGTTCTGTATTTTACCGCATCACTAGCCTTAAGTAGAAAAACAATTAAATATCCCAATTGAATCTTTGGTGAGCTTAAGATAGGGATTGTGCATCAACTAAGTATGGGGAAATTATGGGAACTTGGGTTAATAAGAGAATGTATCATGTTTCTAATTTATTTGAATATTGGGAATGTGGGAACCTACTCATGAAAAACCAAAATAGAAAAATAATGGAGAATCCATGTGCATTGATAAGTTATGTTTGCTTTTATGATTCAAAAAAAAAGTGAAAAAGAGAAAAAGAAAAAAATATATATATACATATAATATAAATAAATAAATAAGGGGACAAAATTACCCCAATGTTAAGTTAATGAAAAATCAATGCACATGTGATAAATCAAAAAGAAAAAGTTGATACATGAGTATGTGATGTAAAAGTGGGAATTTTGGGTAGCTAGGCATGAATTAGAATTATATAGAGTATATGTATGTTAGGTGAAAGTTTAGGTTAATTAAAGATTCAATTTATAGCTCACTTAACCATATAAGAGTTCCTAATCTAGATCTAACCTACTCCTAATCCTAGAGAGAAGTGAGAGCTTCTCTCTCTAAAACTAACTTTTCCTCCAAAAATTAAACTAAACTAAAGTAGTGTGTAAAGTATCTAAATTATGTTAATTTCCCTTCAATTCTTGGGTTAAATAGCATCAGAAATGAGTTGGATTGGGCCCACAAGGCTTTAGAATTTGCTGGCCACGTATTGCTTTAAGTGGATCATATGGCAGCAACGATGTGTGCGCGTACAATGCACGTACACGTCACCATACGTATAGCAACTATAGCAAATCTTATATCATTTCAAAGCCCCGGATGTTAGCTTTCTAACGCAACTAGAACCGCATCATTTAGACCTCTGTAGCTAAAGTTATGATCGATTAAGTGCGAAGAGGTCGGCTTGACAGCTTTTGCGATTCCTTCATTTCTTCATGAGTTCTCCATTTTTACATGCTTTTCCTTCATTCCCTTGATCCGATATTTGCCTCCTAAATCTGAAATCACTTAACAAACATATCAAGGCATCTAATAGAATCAAAGGTAAATCAAGATTAAATAATTAAGGACCTAAAAAGCATGTTTTCACTCTTAAGCACAATTAAAGGAGAATTTACAAAACCATGCTATTTCATTGGATAAATGGGAGAAAGGTTGACAAAACCCTCTAAATCCAACACAAGATAAACCTTAGATATGGGGTTTATCAACCTCCCCACACTTAAACCAAGCATGTCCTCATGCTTAAACCAAGAGGAAGCAAAGGATATCAACATTTATTCAATGAGATCTATCTAAATGCACCCTACCTATATGCAACTATCTACATGAATGCAACTAAATACAAAATGATTCTACCTACTTGGTTAAAAATAAATCAATCCTCCAAGACATACATGCACAAGTAGGGCTAAGGTCCCATGACGACTCATGAATCCTACCAATTTAAATATCAAAATGAAGTTCAAGTAGGCTTGCAAGAAGAATGCTCATGAAAGCCGGGAATCAAGGAATTGAGCATCGAACCCTCACCGGAAGTGTTTGCAATCTAGTCGCACAAGTGTGTAAGGTCGATTCTCTCAATTCTCCCCTAATCATGCTTTCTAACATTTGTTTTTCTTCTAACAATCAACATATATTTCATGCATGCATACAAGTATCATGAGGTCTTTTCTTTAGGTTATAATGGGGCTAGGGTCAAGGTAAGGATGCATATTTGGTCAAGTGAGCTTGAAAGTTGAATCTTTGATAAGCTTAGACTTCCCACCTAACCTATGACATCCTATACAGTTCAAAACTAACCTAACTACCTATTTTTCACTTTTTCACATACTCATGCATTCTTTTTCATTTCACAACACTTATGCATTGATTTTATTGAGCTTTGCTTTGCTTTGGGGCATTTTGTCCCCTTTTTATTTCTTTCTTTTTCTTTGTTTCTTTTTTTTTCTATTTTTTTCTTTTCTTTTCCATATTGTTGTTTTTTTTCTTTTCCTTTTCCTTTTTCTCATTTTTTTTCTATATACAAGATCATCAATGCATAAGGTTTTACATTCATTACACATGAGCATGTACCCAATTCCCAATATTTACAACAAATATACAAAACTACCCTTTTATTCACCCAATGTCCTAAGATTTCCCACACTTAAATGACACACACACACACACTAGCCTAAGCTAATCAAAGATCCAAATTAAGGACTTTTATTGTTTTCCGCTTTAGGGCTTGTAATGTGCTACATTAAGAACAAGTGGGTTAATCGTAGGCTCAAATTGGCTAACAATGGAAGATAAAAGGTAAGGCCATTTGGGTAAGTGAGCTAAATGAAATGATGGCCTCAATCATATAAATGCATGAATACACAAAATAATGGACATAAAGAATCAAACAAATCAAAGATCACAATCATAGAAAGAGAATAATGCACACAAGAAGGGAAAATAAGTGGTTATAAGATGTAACCACGCCATTAGGCTCAAATCTCACAAGCATGTGTTCTTAGCTCAAAAACCATGTTCCAAAATAAATTCTTTCAAGCAAGTTCAATAAAAAGTTTTCAAATTAGTAGGTTGCCCTAAAAACAACTTCTTGGAAAAGAAATCATCACCCTACCCAAGTAGTCCTAATAGGAAAGAAGTGGTAAAAATATGTACAAATTCTAACTAACATGCAACCTATCATGTAATGCAACAACTATCTAACGAAGAAAATAATAAAAAAAAATTTGGTGTTAAAAAGGAAATTGTTACCCATGGAGATCGGTCGAACGACCTCCCCACACTTGAAGATTGCACCATCCTCTATGCATGCAAAGAAGAGCAAGGTGGATGGGTTGCTATAATTGATGAGCTTCTTCGAAAGGTTGTGCGGATGACTTGTTCGTTGCACCATCTCAAAGCTTTTCCTTTTCCTCCTTTCTTGGTGGCCAACCTAAAGGGAGAGAAAAAGAAAGAAAATTAAGCCTATAACAAAGATATCAAAGCAAAGAGAACATAGGCGGGGGCTAATGCCAAATAAGGATAAGGTTCTCACTACATGGTAGCTACAACATGTGAGTGAGAAAATAATATAGGCAAAGGGCATATGAACTAACACTTGATGCAAGAGTAAAATCAAAGCTTGAAGAACATATTGAGCATCAAGTTCAAATAAAAAAGAGTGGGCATGAAAAACAATATTAGGTCATATCAATGCACAAAGACACAAGAGTCATATAAGATTAAGCATTGATTTAAAAGTTTCATCACCCAACAATATCAAACAAGTCAAGAGGCACCAAAATAATGCAAGAAATTCTCAACGATTGAATAGGAAAATTCAACACCATTATTAAAATAAGAAACTTAAAAAAAAAGAGAATTACAACAAGCTATAAAATCAAAATTAAAATGCAATGAATGAAAGTAAGCAAATGCAATAAAAGAAAATGGAAGAAAATTTTTTTTTAGTATTTTATTTATTTATTATTTTTTTAAATTTTTTTAAGAGAGGAAGAAGAAAGGTAGAAAGAAAGAAGAAGAAAAGAAGAAAGAAGAAGAAATGAGAAAGGAGAAATGAGAAAAACAGGGTGCAAATCCACGCGTACGCGCGCATGGCGCGCACGCGTCGATGGCTTTTTTTTTTTTTTGAGAGTGACGCGTACACGTCATGTACGCGTACGCGCGAGTGGTTTTGTGCCAAAGGCACAATGCGCGCGCAGCGTTCGCACAACTCTTAGGTTTTTGGCTTGGGGTGGAATTTCTCAATCCACGCGTACGCGTACATGGCGCGTGCGCGCGGATAGGCAAAAATGCTTGATGCACGCATACGCGTACAGTGCGCGTACGTGCGGATGGCGCGTTTTTTTTCAAAATTTTTCTATATTTTTGCACCAATCCAAGCATTCCAAACCTCCAAACAGCTACCAAAACACCATAAAACCTTATTTAACATACTAAACTACCAATTATACTCAACAAATCAACCAAAAACATGAAATTAAACTAATTACCAATATGTACAAAAAGGAGAAAATGAAAAGAAGTTACCATGGTGGGGTGTCTGCCACCTAGCACTTTTGTTTATTGTCCTTAAGTTGGACTTATGGGGAGCTTCTTATCAAGGAGGCTTGTGCTTGAAGCTATCTTTGAACATCCACCAATGCTTGAATCTCCAATAAGCTCCATTCTTCAAAGTTAATATCTTCAAGCCTTGATGGAGTTCTGCACAAGCTATGAGCTCCCAAATTTGATTTTCCTTGTGCGATCCGGGTTCCCACACTTTATTTTCAACCCGTCTTGAAGTTGATCATTATTAGTCCATCCGGGTGGCATGACTTTAGAATTCTCATGTAAGTGACCAAACAACTTCCTAGACTCATGCAATTTGGTTCTCCATCAATCATTACTATACAACTTTGAGCATGCAACCATCATGAACTTAGAGTGATGTTTCCAACCACTACACAACTCTCGTCTACTTTTAACTCCACAAAGAGCTCTAAGTTGACCATCATTTTCAATCAAACCATATTCAAGTGAGAAAGTAAAGCTTAGGGATAAGAATTTTATCCACTTAAATGTTGTGTTGGATGGTGACTTGGGGAGGGAGACCTCCCCACACTTAGACAATGCGAGGTCTACTTCTTTAGGCTCTTCTTTAGTTGTTTCCACCTCTTCGCAAGCTTCTTCAATTTTAACATTTTCCCCTTTATCACTTGGCTTGGTGTTGTCTTCAAGAACTTCAATTTCTTGCCCAATGAGAGGTGATTCAATTTTGGATAGGAATTCATTGATGAATGAATTCATCTCTTGATCAACCTCTTCATATTCTTCAATTTCGATATACACCAATTCAACTTTTTCCTTTTGGTAGCTTTCTTTCGATTCACTTTCTTTTTCATTGCTCACTAAGGGTATGAGAGGTTGTGTGCATTCTTCTACAATTTCAACTTCATGTCCAATGGGAGAGGATTCCATTGTAGAGAGGAATTCATCCATGATCGAATCCATCTCTTGATAAGCCTCTTTCAAGTCTCCAACGATGATATGCCTTCGAGGTTGTGCACCCTTATCAAAATCAATATTAAGCTTCTTGGAAGAATGCTCCATGATGCTACATTCCCTTGGACTTTCAACATCTCCTAAATCTTCAACCACTTTTTCCTTTTCTTCAATGATCATAGGCTCCTCCAATTGTTCTAACACAAAGTGGCATCCCTCATTTTCCACCGGAGTTTCCAATCTCTCCTTCATGCTATGCTCTTCAATTGATTCTTCACATGTGGCCATGGAAGCACCTTGAGTGTTCAAGCATTGGTAGGCCAAAGTATGCACTACCTTGGTCAAATTAGTCACAAACTCTAGGGTATTCCTTTGCATATCCGCTTGGTCTTGAAGTAGCAAGGTGAGAAAATTATCCATTGGGGCTTGGGGTGGATAAGAGGGTTCATTATTTTGGAGAAAAGGTTCATAGTAGGAAGGTGGTTCTTCTTGGTAAGGGTATGGAGATGGTGAGTATTGAGGTGGTTCTTGGTAATAATTTTGATATGGTTGTGGTGGTTCTAAAGATTCTTGCTCATAATGGCCATGAGAATATGGTATGGGTGATTGGTCATATGATGGATATGAATCATACGAAGGTGCTTGGTATAGAAAGGCTTGGGAGTATGGTTGAGGTTCATGTTGAGGATAAGAGTTATAGGCATATGATGGTGGTGGTTGATTTTCACATAAAGTTTCACCATAGCCATTGAATTGACATGCGTTAGGATGTGAATTATACCTATGCCTATCCGGAGGTTGTTGCCAATAGGAGTGATCATTTCCTTGAAGCTCTTCCTATCTTTGTTGGTTCCATCCTTGATGCATATGGTCATTGAAGTTCACATTTCCTATAACACAATTAGAACCAAACTCATAGCCAAAGTGAGAATTCATAGGGGAAAAGCAAAATAAAACTAACAAAAATTAGAAACAAGCAAAATACAAACCTATTCACAATATTCACATATATACAATAACCAATAATACAACACCATTGCCATTCCCCGGCAACGGCGCCATTTTGATGATTGGACTTTTGTGTGGTCTAGAATTCAAAATAAATTCTCGTTGTAATATAGTTTCTAAACCAACAATAGTCCTTTTTATGCAAAAGATTGTTTGTCACAAGTACAAACCCCTAAATTTATAAACCGAAGTATTGGAACCTCGGGTCGTTCTCCCTAAGAATTGCAACAAAGTGTTCTTGTTATTGGTTATGAGATATTTTCGGATTTTCGGGATAAGAGACACGAAATATAAATGGCAATGAAAATAAACTAACAACTAAAAAGGTCTTGGCAAAGGTTGGTGGTCAAGGATCTCTATCATAATCACTAACCACAACATGAGAATTGGCAAGGATCAACCCCACTAAGTTAACCCCTAACTAATAGTAGAGGAAAGTCAAGTGAGCTATGTCAATCCAAGTCCATAAGTCCTAGTTCTCAACCAAATCAATTAGTGAGATCTAGAGTTAATGGCTCCCAATCATCAATCACTTGGACATTAGTAACTCAAGAGTTCCTAAGTTACCTTTCTAAGCCAAGAGCATAAAATTCTATACTAAAATCCAACTAAGTATTTCATCAAACACTTAGAAGACATAAAAAGAAAGTAAAATGAACTAAGCAATTCAACAATAAAAGAACAAGAATCATAAATTGCATTGAAATGAAAATAGAAGAAACAAAAGTGCATCAATATAAAATTAAAGAATTACAATAATTAAATGCAAAAATAAAAAGAAGAAAGGTAGAAGAAGAGGAATTACAAAGAGAAAAGTAAATCAAAGCATAAAATTAAACTAGATCTAAGAGTTCTTAATCTAGATCTAACCTACTCCTAATCCTAGAGAGAAGTGAGAGCTTCTCTCTCTAAAACTAACTTTTCCTCCAAAAATTAAACTAAACTAAAGTAGTGTGTAAAGTATCTAAATTATGTTGATTCCCCTTCAATCCTTGGCTTAAATAGCATCATAAATGAGTTGGATTGGGCCCACAAGGCTTTAGAATTCGCTGGCCACGTATTGCTTTAAGTGGATCATATGGCAGCAACGATGTGTGCGCGTACAGTGCGTGTACGCATCACCATACGTATAGCAACTACGACAAATCTTAAATCATTTCGAAGCCCCGGATGTTAGCTTTCCAACGCAACTGGAACCGTATCATTTGGATCTCTGTAGCTCAAGTTATGATCAATTAAGTGTGAAGAGGTCAGCTTGATAGCTTTTGCGATTCCTTCATTTCTTCATGAGTTCTCCATTTTTACATGCTTTTCCTTCATTCCCTTGATCCGATCTTTGCCTCCTAAATCTGAAATCACTTAACAAACATATCAAGGCATCCAATGGAATTAAAGGTAAATCAAGATTAAACAATTAAGGACCTAAAAAGCATGTTTTCACTCTTAAGCACAATTAAAGGAGAATTTACAAAACCATGCTATTTCATTGGATAAATGGGAGAAAGGTTGACAAAACCCTCTAAATTCAACACAAGATAAACCCTAAATATGGGGTTTATCAAAGCTCAAACAGAATTTCGGAAGCGCAAAACGTTCACACGAAGCTAACGAACAAGATACAAGATATAGGTACAAGAGAATAGAACAAATATATAGATATAGTAATATAAACATAGGGAACTAGCCGCAGCTTGCAGAGTTTAAGCTGACTAGTTACAATTATAAAAGTGCAGAGTTTCAGATTTTAAAATAGCTTATACAACCTATCTCTCAACATAGCCTCTAAGGCCATAAAGATAAAATACAAAAAGATGTGAGAGCAACTATAACAAAGTATGATAAATTAAACCACGGAAGAACCATACTCCGCTCTGTCACCATATCCGTAATCTCACGAAGTAGATTATGACCTGCATCTGAAAAATAACAACAAAGTATGGAATGAGAATCGGAGGTTCTCAGTATGGTAACAGTGCCCAATGATGTAAGATGTAAGGCTCCAGGACGCCAAAGGCAATCCTAGAACTTCACATCACATAGTGATATTCAAGGTTAGAACAAAATAAATGAAAGAACTTAAACCATAAACCAGGGTTATCTAAACTTAGGGGGATTCTAACTAACACTAATCACACCACTGTATCCCACAGCCTTCGCCAACCTTACCTCCGTGCGATCCCATCACCACCACCTACCTAACCTCCTTAGCACCAGACAATCACAATTAATGCAAACAAATAAATCACAAGTAAAAGCATATAAAGCAAGTAGTTCAAGTAAGCAAATAGGCATGTTATACAATTAGGCAAACTCACGTAATCAAAGCAAACAAGCACATAAAAGATGCATATGATGAATGCCTATTCTATTGGCTCGTGATATCACTTGTCGGTCCATAAATGCCAACCCGACACATCCTTTTAGATGTCGCTTTTCTACCGCACCCACGAATATAGTGTCGGGCACACGCTATTCACCCACGGATATAGTGCCTGGCACACTCTTACAACAGAAAAAATTATCAATCATAATTCAATCCCAGGGACACAATACCCTACACACTATCATACTTAACCCAAGGATATAGTGCCTGGCACACTCTGTAAGACCCAGAACTTTTGAAAAAGGGCTATTATGAGATAATTTCAAATTCAGTATTTTTGTAGCTTTAATTTCAGGGATTCTTTATTAAAGAGAATTAAGGCAAGTTTTGATTTATTGAATTTAAGATAAGTTATGATTATTATCTAATTTTACAATTATTGGATTATTTTCTATATTTAAAATTATAAAGTTGGCAGTTACGAAATGATAAGGATTTTATATGATTTGAATTAAATAATTAATATTTTAAATATAATACTACTATTTTGAAAAATGAAGAAATTAAGTGTATTGTTTCTAATTTTTAGATTTGGGAATTTTATTGAAAATAATTAGTAAAATTGATGAACAAATAGTATTTTTCCATATACAATTAGTGTTGGATTTACATTGGGTTTCAATTACTATATTATTCCCAATTTTATGTGAAATTACCATAATGCCTTAACCCTAATTTTCAAAATGAAACCCTTCCCTAACTTAACTCCTTCAGCCGCTGAGTTCCCTTTCTCCTTCAGAAGTTCAACACACGCAGTTTCCTTTGTTATCCCTGAAAGAAAGAAGCAAAGAACACGAAAAGGGGAATGAGGGAAAAGGAGATCCGGAGGAAGAGCACCGGGAAAGCAGCAGCTCGCCGGCCAGCCGTGTTCTGCCACCACGTCTAGCTCGCCGCCGATCGCGCTCCCGTTTGCGCCATCGCTAGGGAGAACAGAACCGAGAAGGGGTTGGCTCGCGAATGTGGGTGGTCATGGGCTCGGAGCCGCCGTGCCTTCATCACCACCGCGTCCACGCCGTGCCGCCGCCACTGCTAGGGTTTGCCGCCGCCACCTTATCATTGCCAGCAGGCACAGAGGGAGAGAGAAATCGGAGTTTTGCACAGCAGGGAGAAAGGGAGAGCACGACAAGGGAAGCCATCTCTGCCTGTGTCACCGTCGCCGGACCTCCTTGCCGTCGCCACAGAAGCTGCCTTCGTCGGTGCCGTCGGAGGCACGAATGGGAGAAGAACGCGCACTAGGGAGCTTACAGAGAGGGTGATGCACGATGGTGGTAGGTTATTCCGCCGCCCTTGCTGCCGTCAGAAGCTGTCGCCACAGCCGCCGTCCTCCTAGCCGCCGCTGTGGTTGTAGTCCGTTGTGTACGGTCACCGGAGAAGTCGTTGTGGCTGCTGAAACCACTGCCAAAGCTCCGGGCTAAGCTTCTGCCACTTGAGACCTTGCTGCCGTCGCCGGAAAAGTATGCCGATAAGGGTTCTATTTGAGGTTTCTGCCTTTTTGAATTTCGAGAAGGTTTTATAGCTGCACAGTTTTTATAGTTGATCCACCAATGCTTCTGGCCGCCGCCGGAGCTATTGCCGGGCCTGTTCGAAATCGCAGCTGCTTTGTTTTCGTATTACAGTAAGTATCTTATGTTTCAAAAAAGCCTCGCGTTAGTATTCAGTTGTGTTTGGTTAATAAATGTGAGTTTTGGTAACGTGAGATCGAGTCCTGATTATTATATGTTGTGATTAGTGTTGCTATGGTTATTGCGAAAGTGGCTGGAGCTGAGGTTTTGGTTACCGTCAGTTCGTGTTAAGGCGGAAAGGACTTGATGAGGCGTTTGGGTTATGGAATTGCGTTTTGAGGTAGGGGCACTTTCCGGAAACTATATTTTATATGTTGGAATTATTACATATGGATACTGTTGTGAGACAATTTTGTATTTGGTGATGGTATCAGCCTTATGTATTATTGATTGTCTCAAATGATTATGAATGTTTGCTTGGCTGGATTGTTGTGTGTTTTTGTGAAATGCAATGTTTTGAAGTTGATTCTTTAAAGGTTTGAAATCTGAGTTTAATCCGTTGAGGATTGATTTGAATTGAGTTAATTAGTTTGATGATGTGAAAAGTCGAATGCACTTTTGAATTCAGCCTGGTTTACTTTAATTGACTTGGTTTTGGACAAAAGATTTGTTACTGAACCGTTTCTTTAAAGCTATGGGAATGAGTTAAATCGGTTGATATTGATTTGATTTTTGAAACGGTTTTCTTGAAATATGGAATTGAGATGACTGTTGGATTTTGACTTGCCTTGGACTGATTTTTGGATTTTGGGCTGTTGAAAAGAATTGTGAAATGGTTTAGTTGGGACCCGAACCGGGTGGCAAAGTCCAAGTTTTAGGGGAGATGCTGCCGAAATTTCTATAAAATTCGAGTCTTTATTGAAATGTTGTTTGGAAAAACAATGAGTTAAAGACTTCTACTATTTTATTTCAATTATCAAGAAAAGGATGATTCATGCTTTTGTAATGATTTATTAAAGAGGAAATTGTGATTTAGTCTTGCTTCTTAAGAAAGGCATTGTATCACTTTCAGGAGAAAGTTATTTAGATGAAACTTATGTTTTAAAGCTGTTTAAATGTGACAAGGGCAATGCCTTTGAATTTGACTTGAGGGTTTCAATTAGAGGAGTTTCAATGACTTTGAAAGAACCTGAATGTCTATTGACAAGTTTCATTTTAAAATGTTTTCAGAAAGGTTTTAAGTACTCTTTGAATTCTGAATTCTTGCAAGACTAAAACAATTTTGAGTCGTTGAGACGTTCTAGAATTTATCATGGGGTTGAAGTTGGTTTTGCCTAAGTAAAGGAATCGGATTTGAAAGAAGTGAATGATTATATGACTCGGTTTAGCTTAGATCCTATTTTATTACTCAAATCAGGAAGCCAAGGTTTTTAATGAATTTAAATGAACTTGGCAAAATGAGTTATGTTATTCTCCCTTAAAGACTTGGGATTCTGCCGAGAAACTTTGTTATAAAATCCCATTGTGGGATGGGTGATTTTGAATGTTCCCAAAGTGAATCTTTAACTTTCCATGGTTTTGGAAGTTTTGGAAAGAGGATGCCGAGAGCGGCTTTGTTTTAAAAAGGGAACTTACTTTGGGTAAATTTGGCTTATGAGCCTGAGATGATTTGAGAAATGAGATCTTTAAAGCCAAGGCTGAAAAGAGTTGAAACTTGATTTCAAATGAAATGAATTGAGAAAAAGTGATTTATGGCTTAAATGCCGATTTTATGAGTTAATGATGTTGAATGGTGGAAGTGCTGTTTTGTTATGGGCCAGAATGGCTGTGTATGATTATGAACATTGGCTGGTTCTGGATGAACCGTGAGCCGGAATGGCTGCCTATGATATTGATTTATGGCTGATTGCCAAATGAGTTATGGGCCGTATGGCCGACTATGAATTATAAATTTAAGCCAGATGGCTGAGATGGATGTTGATCCATGGCTGGGACTGAATGAATATATGCCTGAGATACCTGGGTCGTAGCAAGGGTTGTGGTTCGTCCCACTTGCTCCAGGTCAGAGATCGTGACGCCTGGGTAGTAGCGATAGTAGTGGTGATTCCACTCGCTCCAGGTTGAGCATTTAAACACCCGCCTGGGTAGTAGCCGCAGTAGTGCTTATTCCACTGGCTCTGGGTTGAGCGGGTAGTAGCAATGGGGTTGTAGCTCAAACCTACTTGCTCCGCGATGGGTGTTTCTTTCCATAGTTAGCTACCAGGACGTGTCGGGTTGGCTATATAACCGACAGATGATATCATCAGCCACTAGGGTAGGCATGCATCATATGCATTTATGTGACATTGTTTGGGTGTGCATATTGTACGTGGTTTGCCTTTGAGATTAACTGCTACTTGTTCTACTTGCTGTAACTGTTTGTTTGTGCTTAACTCCTATCTGTGTTTGCAACTTGGACTCTGTTGGATTGTGGTGATTGGTTGTTGGTTGGATTGCTTGGCCTAGGGCCGTGGTTGAATTGAGATGGACCGATGGTTAGTTTCGGTTTTGTGGTCCTGGTTTGGAAATGTATGAAATGTTATTTGGTTCAGCATAGATAAACCTTTTGAAAAGCTTTTGAGTTTTAAGAATGTAACAGTTCCTCTTTCAGAAAAGATTTTCAGACCTTACTTTTATTGTAAACCGTTGTTTTTGAAAAGGAGGCATAAGACGGTTATTAATCACTAGTACGGTTTATCTTCACGTATCCTATTACATAATTCCCAAAAATCCTCTACTGAGAACCCTTTCGAGGATGATGTTCTCACCTTCCTACATTTTTCTCCTTTCAGGATATGGGTGCAGAAGTCACGAAGAGTTTATTTAGTTGTTGAAATGCTCTGTATTACTTTAGATTATTACTTGTTGTACCCTCGCCTTTATCTTGATATATTCTGTAAGAGGGATAGGAATTGTATTGGTTAATGCTTGTAATGTTATATATATTATATATATATATGGATGTACTCTTTATGAGTCTTTGTGAGTTTATGATATCAATGGATGTACGTTATCGAACAAAAGTATTTTTGGAGCGGCTTTGCGGTTTAAAATTTTAAACAGGCTCATATTTTAGTATTAAATAATATAAGTGTCGTCGTAATGTCCGAGCTATCAGAGTCGCGCAGCCGGAAGCGTGAGCTTTGGTAGTTAGGGTGTTACATTATGGTATCAGAGCAGTCCTTCCTGTAGAGCCTAAGTAATGGACCGACTATGTATCAATTGCATACTCTAAATGTTTGTCATGTATTAGGTCTTGTCAAATGACGAGAATTAGAGCTTTATGCACATGACGATCTATTGATCAACGCTGTTAGTCTTACATTGCATAATTCTTGGTATTAAGTTTGGCCAGCTTAATACTAGTGAATTATGTATATGAAAGCACTGATGGGTTATCATAGATGATATACGAGTTTTGAGTAAATCGAATCGCGGGTTTGGGAACGCTAGAAACTATTTCTCGAGGCTATTCAGTTGTGCGTCTTGAATTCTGTTCGAGTCGACCTGTTCTTTCATGTCCTAAGTTGAAGTCTAATTCTCTTGAAAAGGAATTTTATTCTTTCAACTCTATTCCTCTATTCATATGAATTCTTATTTGATCTTAAATGCATATGCTTGTTTGGAATCCTTGTTGCATCTATCTTTCTCTGTTTGAATTCTTCCTTATTCAAATATTCTTTGATATCGGTTTGAACTTGTCTTAATGCGCTATGCATTTTAACTCCGTATTCCGAGTCCATTATTAGAGAAATTGTTGTTTCAGTTTTTC
The DNA here is from genome assembly GCF_003086295.3 of Arachis hypogaea. NCBI lineage: Eukaryota > Viridiplantae > Streptophyta > Magnoliopsida > Fabales > Fabaceae > Arachis > Arachis hypogaea. Next base: position 112,465,503 of record NC_092054.1, on the reverse strand, counting down.
TCTTATTTGACAATGACCACAGCCAATTTTGAGACTTTATAAAAATTGTTGTGATTAGATGTATACTTATCTATATATGAGACTTTGAAGATTTCTTATACAGTTTAACAACTACTTATTTCTAATACCTCGCCTGTGCTTTTACTAGTTTATGGAACTGCATTTACTTTAAATTACAATTTGACTTTCTAGTAATTTTACTATAGTTCTAATGCACATCTTCATTTGATTATATATTTGAGGATTTTTCAAAATTCTGGAAAGAAAGGGGATTTTTCGCTTTTATCCCGGTTGAGTTTCGTTTGATAAACTTTACTTAATTCATTTTGATTTGAGTTTGATTTAGCATACTACATGGTTTATGTCATTGTTGTTCTTTTGAAAATGTTGGACTCATAGCTTTTTTTCTTATGAACGGACTCGCTCCTTCTTAAGCTTTTCACCTCTATGAATGTCATACGTGATTTTGTTTTTAATTACACATCTATCTTTTGGGAGCACTACAATCAATCTCAGATTTCCTTTCTCTAGTGAATCTCATTCTTATATGAGTCAGTTTGATTCGTTTCAAAATAGTGCATCATTTATCCTCTCATTGTCTCTACCAGAGTTTTTAGTCAAAAATTTATCCTTGAGAAATTACTAATGATTGAGTTGTCTTTTTCTATGACTTTTGTATTCTTTTGGATCAATTTAAAACTTGTTTGGTGTTTCATGTCTAGTGGATCTTGTTTGAACTACCTTGATTTAAGATCCTTTCTAGTATGGCTTGACTCCTTTTTGTACATCTTAAACTTCTTGAATGTTCTTCTGAGACGGTGATTTCAAGAACACTTTTGGAGTCTTGTTTCGAACATTGGTTAAATGAGTTTTGAATCCTCTTTGAAGAAATATTAAACGGAATTCATTTTCTGTTGCTTGATTGATACTGAAACCATTGTTCAATTTTGATGAAGTTAATTTAAAGTTGGCATGCGCTATTTTAAATGAGGTTTTGGAAAGCTTCCTTGTTTAGTGGAAACCGGTTTGTTTGTAACGCACCACTTATTTCCCTTACCAAATTGTAAGCAAATTTTTACTTTGAAATTTCTTTTCTAAAAGGAGTTTAACTTCCTCTTTCGTCCTTGCTATAAATGATATACATGCTTGTTTGAATATGAATTTTTGGAATTTTTGAACAAGCATTTGATTACTTCCAAGTTTTCATGAACTGCTTTTGGTTAAGCTATCCACCTAACTATATTTCTAAAGTATTTGAGGAAATATTTTAGCGCTTAACCAAACCTGTGTACATGTTGTTTTAAAACTCTATATAATATACTTCAACATGAACTTGTATTAAAGCAAAGCCACGTTTATGCTTTTGTTACTCTCTTGAAGAATGGTTGTTGCTTAACTTTTCTGTTAGCCTGCGAAGTGATTTTTTTCCGCGAATTTTCGACTCTTTTAACGAACAGAGTATTCAGAAGTATTTTAATCGTGCTCTTGAGTTCTGTGAGCCTTGTCTTGGGTTTGAGATATTCTCTTCTGTAAACCTCATACTTCTTCGACTCAGCTTGAATTTGTTTCAAACCAATGCGCTGATTTTCTTCCTATTGATTCTATTGGATTTCTTTGATTCAAGGGTTATCTTTGAAGTTGTCAATTGAATTGTGTTTAGCAAACTTCGTTGCTTGAGTATCCTTGTTTATCTGAAATTGGATACGTTCTCTCAAATCTATGAGTATTACCCTTGACAATTGTCTCTCCGTTCTAAATCTGGTATCCTTCTGAGTAGACTCGAGAATTGTTTTGATATCACGTGCGACTTGTAGACGTAGTAACGCGATGCGTTAGTTCTTTAAGACGTGATATGTGTATATGGAAGCTGAAGCGGTAGGTGTGCAACGTTACGAGTTGTGAGTGTTTTGTTCCTTGCGAACGGATTTGTGGTTGTCAGGCTTATGATCGAATATGGGGATTGTTAAGTGATTGATGAAGTTGGGAAGTTTAAGCTTTGAGGTTGGTACGAGATTAGTGTGCGGGTATTAAGCACGTCGTTGTAACCTCATCCTGTTTTATAGCCTTCAATGCCTTGCCTTACTATCACATGTTTGACCCATGCCATCTTTTGCATTGAGCCTACCTTGTAACGTTTGCTTTGCAATCACACTTCTACCCTTGCATCCTTATGCATATGACAATCAAAGCATTTGAGAAACCATATATATATATATATATATATATATATATATATATTTATATTTTGAGATATTTTTGCTTCTTTCTTAAATGTGTTCAGGGTGGACTGTTATGAAATTTCTTTCATTTTGTATCAATTTTCGAGGACAAAATTTTTATAAGGTGGGTAGAATGTAAGACCCAGAACTTTTGAAAAAGGACTATTATGAGCTAATTTCAAATTCAGTATTTTTGTAGCTTTAATTTTAGGGATTCTTTATTAAAGAGAATTAAGGCGAGTTTTGATTTATTGAATTTGAGATAAGTTATGATTATTATCCAATTTTACAATTATTTGATTATTTTCTATATTTAAAATTATAAAGTTGGTAGTTACGAAATGAAAAGAATTTTATATGATTTGAATTAAATAATTAATATTTTAAATATAATACTGCTATTTTGAAAAATGAAGAAATTAAGTGTATTATTTCTGATTTTTAGATTTGGGAATTTTATTGAAAATAATTGGTAAAATTGATGAGAAAATAGTATTTTTCCATATACAATTAGTGTTGAATTTACATTGGGTTTCAATTACTATATTATTCCCAATTTTATGTGAAATTACCATAATACCCTTAACCCTAATTTTCAAAATGAAACCCTTCCCTAACTTAACTTCTTCAGCCGCTGAGTTCCTCTTCTCCCTCACAAGTTCAACACACGCAGTTTCCTTTGTTATCCCTAAAAGAAAGAAGCAAAGAAAACGAAAAGGGGAATGAGGGAACAGGAGATCCGGAGGAAGAGCACCGAGAAAGCAGCAGCTCGCCGGCCAGCCGCGTTCTGCCACCACGTCTAGCTCGCCGCCTATCGTGCTCCCGTTTGCGCCGTCACTAGGGAGAACAGAACCGAGAAGGGGTTGGCTCGCGAATGTGGGTGGTCGCGGGCTCGGAGCTGCCGCGCCTTCATCACCACCGCGTCCACGCCGTGCCACCGCCACTACTAGAGTTTGCCGCCGCCACCTTATCACTGCCAGTAGGCACAGCGGGAGAGAGAAATCGGAGTTTTGCACAGCAGGGATGAAGGGAGAGCGCGACAAGGGAAGCCATCTCCGCCTGTGTCACCGTCGCCAGACCTCCTTGCTGTCGCCGAACCTCCTTGCCGTTGCCACAGAAGCTGCCTTCGTTGGTGCCGTTGGAGGCACGAATGGGAGAAGAACGTGCACGAGGGAGCTTACAGAGAGGGTGATGCGTGATGGTGGTAGGTTATTCTGCCACCCTTGCTGCCGTCAGAAGCTGTCGCCATGGCCACCGGCCTCCTAGCCGCCGCTGTGGTTGGAGTCCGTTGTGTACGGTCGGCGGAGAAGTTGTTGTGTCTGCTGAAACCACCACCAAAGCTCCCGGCTAAGCTTCTGCCACTTGAGACCTTGCTGCCGTTGCCGGAAAAGTATGCCGGTAAGGGTTTTATTTGAGGTTTCTGCCTTTTTGGATTTCGAGAAGGTTTTATAGCTTCACAGCTTTTATAGTTTATCCACCAGAGCTTCTGGCCGCTGCGGGAGCTATTGCCGGGCCTGTTTGAAATCACAGCTGCTTCGTTTTCGTATTACAGTAAATATCTTATGTTTCGAAAAAGCCTCGCGTTAGTATTCAGTTGTGTTTGGTTAATGAATCTGAGTTTTGGTAATGTGAGATCAAGTCCTGATTATTATATGTTGCGATTAGTGTTACTATGGTTATTGCGAAAGTGGCTGGGAGCTGAGGTTTTGGTTACCATCAGTTCGGGTTAAGGCGGAAAGGACTTGATGAGGCGTTTGGGTTATGGAATTGCGTTTTGAGGTAGGGGTGCTTTCCAAAAACTATATTTTATATGTTGGAATTAGTACATATGGATACTGTTGTGAGACAATTTTGTATTTGGTGATGGTATCAGCCTTATGTATTATTGATTGTCTCAAATGATTATGATTGTTTGCTTGGCTGGATTGTTGTGTGTTTTTGTGAAATGCAATGTTTTGAAGTTGATTCTTTAAAGGTTTGAAATCTGAGTTTAATCCGTTGAGGATTGATTTGAATTGAGTTAATTAGTTTGATGATGTGAAAAGTCGGATGCACTTTTGAATTCAGCCTGGTTTACTTTAATTGACTTGGTTTTGGACAAAAGATTTGTTACTGAACCGTTTCTTTAAAGCTGTGGGAATGAGTTAAATTGGTTGATATTGATTTGATTTTTGAAACGGTTTTCTTGAAATATGGAATTGAGATGACTGTTGGATTTTGGCTTGCCTTGGACTGATTTTTGGATTTTGGACTGTTGAAAAGAATTGTGAAACGGTTTAGTTGGAACCCGAACCGGGTGGCAAAGTCCAAGTTTTAGGGGAGATGCTGCCGAAATTTCTATAAAATCCGAGTCTTTATTGAAATGTTGTTAGGAAAAACAATGAGTTAAAGACTTCTACTATTTTATTTGAATTATCAAGAAAAGGATGATTCATGCGTTTGAAATGATTTATTAAGAGGAAATTGTGATTTAGTCTTCTTCTTAAGAAAGGCATTGTATCACTTTCAGGAGAAAGTTATTTAGATGAAACTTATGTTTTAAAGCTATTTAAATGTGACAAGGGCAATGCCTTTGAATTTGACTTGAGGGTTTCAATTAGAGGAGTCTCAATGACTTTTAAAGAACCTGAATGTCTATTGACAAGTTTCATTTTAAAATGTTTTGAGAAAGGTTTTAAGTACTCTTTGAATTCTGAATTCTTGCAAGACTAAAACAATTTTGAGTCGTTGAAACGTTCTAGAATTTATCATGGGGGTTGAAGTTGGTTTTGCCTAAGTAAAGGAAACGGATTTGAAAGAAGTGAATGATTATATGACTCGGTTTGGCTTAGTGATGACAAGTCATCTTAGCCTAGTTTCACTAGCCTTTTTCTTTTGTTTTCACTTGATTTATGCACTTTCTTGAGCCATAAGCAAGCCAATTGGGTAGATTTCCATGTTTCCTTTGATTCAATCAACCATGTATGAATTAATGCAATTTCATGAGATTCTATGCTATAATTGTCATATATTATGAAAGAATTACAAACTCATGATTTTAAGCAAAGCTTTGATGTGTTTGGTTGATTGATGATAGGTGAAAAGAGTTTTGAAGAAGGTTGAAGAAGGAAGGAATGGCTAGGAGCAAGAGAGAACAAAAAGCTTGAGCAAAAGTTTGACCTCAAACTTTAGCTCAAACTTTTGGAAGAATTGAAAAACACTCCAGAGGAAAAAAGCTTGAGCAAAAGTTTGACCTCAAACTTTAGCTCAAACTTTTGGGAGAAAAGCTTGAGCCAACGTTTGCCTCAAACTTTTTGGCAAACGTTGGCATCACAAAATCAATACCCTGGAGGAAAAAGCTTGCGCCAACGTTTGAGGTCAAACTTTTGCTCAAACGTTGGCGCCACTCTTGCACACCCTGGAGGAAAAAGCTTGTGCCAACGTTTGAGGTCAAACTTTTGCTCAAACGTTGGCGCAACACACATTTACATGGGGCCAACGTTTGAGCAAAAGTTTGACCCCAAACTTTGGCTCAAACGTTGGTAGCAGCAAGAATGGGGCAGCTGGTATAAAAAGCTTGAGCAAAAGTTTGACCTCAAACTTTTACTCAAACTTTTACTCAAGCTTTTATGTTTTTCAACCCGGTTCACAATGGATCTTTCTCCAACTCCAAGAGCAATCAACCAAGGCCTTTATCAACCTAATTCCATCAAGAACAAAGGCCCAATTGAAGGCTTGAAGACCATTTGAAGAAAGTGTATAAATAGCTTAGGATTTAAGATTTTAGAGAGCTTCCTTTTAGAATTTTTCATAACACTTACAGTAGAGAACGCACTTTACATTTTTTGAATTGTTGTTTTAGAATTCTAGAGAATTGGGAAGGAGAATTGATCTCTCTTCTTCCTTGTTCTTGCTCAGCACTCTTTACTTTCCTTGTTTTGGATCTTGGGTGGAGAATTGAAGAAATTCTGTTTCAATCTCACCTTTGGATCTTGTTTAATTTTCTGCTTAATTGAATATCCTTTTCTGTTAATTACTTCTTCTTCTATTCTCTCTGCAATTTACATTTCTTTATCTCCTTTGCAATTGTTCTTGCTGGATCTAGGAAGGCAGTGAGATCTAGACTCAGCTATCTAGTCTCTTGGGTCCTGAGATCTACAGCTTTAAATTTCAATTCCCTGTTTTGTTGCTACACCAAGCTGATTTCCATTTTTGTTAAGATCCGGTTCAATTGAATCCATCTTCTACATTCCTGTTGTTTGCAATTTATTGTTCCTTGTTTAATTTCTGCAAATCCACTTCCCAATTCCCTTTACCATTCAAGCCATTTACATTTCTTGCACGTTAAGATTCTGCAATTTACATTTCTTGCAATCTAAGTTTCTGAAATTTACATTACTTGTTCTTTAAGATTCAGCTTATTTACTTTCTTTGCTCTTTAATTTTTTGCAATCTACCCTTCTCCCTTTTAATTTCATGCAATTTAGCTTTCGTCGAATGCAAACCACTCAAATCAACTCTTGATTCGCTTGACTAAATCAACCACTAAACTAAAATTGCTCAATCCTTCAATCCCTGTGGGATCGACCTCACTCCCGTGAGTTTTATTACTTGATACGACCCGGTGCACTTGCCGGTTAGTTTTGTGTATTTGGAATTCGTTTATTTTTGTTTTCCGAAAATATGCATCAAGTTTTTGGCGCCATTGCCGGGGATTGAAATAGATTGACAATGATTAAGTGAAGTGGAGATCTAGATCAAGCACTTTTTCTTTTCTGTTTCTTTAACTTTTGACTAACACGCTAACTGTTTGAATTTTTGCCTAAGCTAACTAATATTTCACTTCAGCCATGGATTGAAGTGTTATTGCTTTTCTGGTATTGTGTGATTCTTGTGTTTTGCTTGTATGTCAGATACAAGAAGAGAGATCCCTACCTTTCATGAAACTGACGAAAGAATCCTCCGAAGGCTAAGAAGAGAAGCAAGAGAAAAAAATGTTGCTGGAGAGGAAGAATCAGATGAAGAATATCATGAATTGGAGGAACACTCAACAAATCCAACAAATCCACCAGTGAGAATGGCCAACAACAATGGTCAACCCCAGAGGAGAGTCTTGGCTTCATATACACTTGCTAATCCAAGGCATTGTGGGAGTAGCATCCTTACCCCAAATGTCGATGCAAATAACTTTGAATTGAAGCCCCAACTCATCACCTTGGTGCAGAACAACTGTTCCTATGGAGGAGGCCCCTTGGAAGATCCAAACCAGCACCTATCCACCTTCCTGAGGATATGTAACACAGTGAAGACCAATGGTGTGCATCCTGACAGTTACAAATTGCTGCTATTTCCATTTTCCCTCAAAGACAAAGCCACTCAATGGTTGGAGTCATTTCCAAGAGATAGCATCAACAATTGGGAAGATCTACTGAGCAAATTCCTTGCTAAATTTTACCCGCCTCAGAGGATTATTAGATTGATGACCGAAGTACAAACATTTACACAGATGGATGCTGAACCTCTCTATGAGGCATGGGAGAGATACAAGGCTCTAATCAGAAAGTGCCCTCCTGAGATGTTTAATGAATGGGATAAACTCCAAAATTTCTATGAAGGACTGACAATGAAAGCTCAAGAGGCACTTGACTATTCTGCAGGAGGCTCGATGCAACTTATGAAGACAGCTGAAGAAGCTCAGAACCTCATTGATATGGTGGCAAACAATCAATACTTCTTTGCTCATCAGAGACAACGCCAACCATCACTAAGGAAAGGAGTGTTAGAAATGGAAGGGGTGGACACCATCCTAGCTCAAAACAAGATAATGCAGCAGCAGATTCAAGAACAATTTGAGCAGATGGCTAAAAAGATTGATAGTTTACAAGTTGCAGCAGTGAATACAAGCCAACCATCAACCACATGGGGAAAAAATGAAGAGAACCAAGAAAATCAGCAGCAGGAACAACCTCAATATGTGCACAACCAAGGCTCAGGCCAAAATGAGGTTTATGGTGACACCTACAATCTATCCTGGAAGAACCATCCAAATCTCAGATGGGGAGATAACCACACCCACAGCCAGCAACCGTGGCAGAAAAACTCAAACCAAAACAACTCAAGAAACACAACTTACTCAAACCACGACCAGCAAAACGCTAATAATAATCAATACAAGAAACCACAAAATACATATCAACCACCCCACCACAATCCACAAACTCATCAAAATAGCATTTCCGCACCAACATCTAACCCCCAAAACTACCACACTACCCCTACAAATAACTTCCAGCAACCACATTCCACCCCCATCATACCACCAATAGACCATCATGAAAGTAGAATTTCAAGTCTTGAGGCAGCCATACAAGCAATTGCTCAATCCACTCAAAGCTTGGTCAAAGTGCAAGAGAGAAATGAAGCTACCATGAAGAGCCTTGAACGACAAGTGGGACAATTGGCCAAACAAGCTGAACGGCCAACCAATGTTCTCCCAAGTGATACAATCTCCAATCCAAAGGACAAAGGAAAAGCTACAAAGTGGGAGGAGTGCAAAGCAATTATAGTGGAAAGTGAGAAGAAAGCCATCAATCAGGAAGAACACAACAGAGAAGTTCCACAAAAAGAGACAGAAGAGAGAAGTGAAGAAGATCAAGAAATCAAGAATGCAAAAAGCTCAAAGAGAGATAAGGACATCCTTGAAACACAACTACAAGAGAAGAAGGAAGGGGTGAAGCCACATATCCCCAAACTTCCATACCCTCAGAGGTTCAAAAAAGAGAATGAGGATAAGCAATACTCAAAGTTCCTGGACATATTCAAGACCCTCAGCATCAATATTCCTTTCTTAGAAGCACTTGAACAGATGCCGGTGTATGCCAAATTTATGAAGGAAGTGCTGACAAAGAAAAAGTCCCTAAAAGAAGGACAAATTGTTGAGATGACAATGGAATGTAGTACTATTCTCCAAAGAAAGTTACCAGAGAAGAAAGATGATCCTGGGAGTTTTTATATACCTTGCACCATAGGAGACATAACAATTGAAAAGTCATTCTGTGACCTTGGTGCAAGCATAAACTTGATGCCTTTGTCTCTAATGAGGAAACTTCGAATTTGTGAGCTGAAATCCACACGAATACTTCTTCAAATGGCTGACAAATCCATCCAGCAAGCAGTTGGAGTTGTAGAGAATGTACTGGTAAAAGTGGGGAAATTCCTTCTCCCAGCTAATTTTGTCATTCTGGATATGGAGGAGGACCCTAACACCCCCATCATCCTAGGGAGGCCTTTTCTTGTTACGGGCAGAGCATTGATAGATGTTGAAAAAGGGGAATTGTTGCTGAGAGTGCATGATGAGCACCTAGCATTCCATATTTTCAAAACCCCACATGAGCCCACTCAAGAAAAAGAGTGTACGGAGGATAAGGCCGGAGATCAAAATTTGAAGGAAGTAGTCAATGAGTTAGCTCCAAGACTTCCAAATCCATGCTTGAAAGAAGTAGAGATGGTGCAACAGACCAAAGAAATCAAGAAGGAACCAGATCCAAAACCTCCAGATGAGAAATTCAACATCTCAGATAAGGAACCACCAAGGCAGGGAGTATCTCTTGAGAAAGAAAAGAAGAAGAGGCCAAGAGGGTGGAGAAACAAGAAGATCCCTACTGAAGGCTTTTCACCAGGGGATAAAGTAGTGTTAAACACCCAACCAATGAAGGTGTCCCCACAATCATCTGAATGCTATACTGTGAACCGGATCCTTTCACTTGAACACCTAGAGATCATCAAAGAGGAGACCGGAAGAAAGTTCACAGTAAGAGGAGAAAAGTTGAGGCACTATGATTTTCAACCTCCATGATCAAAAGAACAAGATGTCAAGCTAGTGACATTAAAAGAGCACTTGTTAGGAGGCAACCCAACCTGAGGTAATTTTCTTTTCATAGCTATTTCAATAAAAAGGTTAAATGATTGGAATGTATTGCAAGGAGCTAAGTTTGGTGTTTCACACCAAAACAATTTAAGGGAGAATAAAGGATTCTAAGTTTGGTGTTCCACCAAAATCTCATTTAAAAGCACATTCTCATCTTCTGCACAAAGGGTTACTAGCTCCAAGCAATCTGATAAATCATTTAATCATTGTCTGTTTCTAGTTTTTAGTTTTATTACCTTTAGCAAAGACTTAGGCTTTCACATATGGTTATTTTAATGCATAAGAAACATGGCAAGGGACTAAGTTTGGTGTTCACACACCAAAGTAAGTTCAAACGCCTACAAGAAAGTCTTGCACACTAACCAGTCATCTAAGGGCTTGAGAAACAAGCAACTTCCATTAACACTGAAGGAATTTGATCACTCTCTTGGGAGGACTACACACCATTAGCTGAGAGAAAGAAGAAGAAGCCACCAAGAGGTTGTATTGTCACTTAACTCCATCAGCATTGAATTGCTCTAAATTGGAAGTGTGAATATGCACATCTTAACAGTAACTGTTAGTTTAGTAGTCTTTGCATCATTTATGTTTCAATTTAAAATAAGTAAGCTAGTCTAAGTGTGTGCTTGTGTGTTTACTTTCACTTAACAAAAAGCATGCTTTGTCCCCTGAATCTTTAATTCAATAAAAGAAATGTTTGAATGTGAAATAAGATAGTTCTTTGTTAGAGAGAAGTACAATAAAAGTAAGTGGTGGTATGTGTGTATGATTGTATGATAGCTCACTTTTAGTGAATAAGAGAACTAGGATGTCTCCTTCTAAGTAGAAAGTGGCCTACTGTCTATGAATCTCAATCAAATAAAAGTCCTTGGTTAAAAAGAAAAAAAAACAAACAGAGAAAAGAAAAAGCCAAAAATGGGCAATAGAATAAAAGAAAAAAAGAAACAAAGCTAGACACCAATAGCTTGAACCTTAGAATATATGCATGTGGTGTCTTTGTACTAGGATCTGCTTGGATTATTAAGTTCTTTGGAGTGCATCAACACTTGGTGACTTGGGTTAACTAACTCGGGATCATTAGCTGAAAGTCCACTATCAAGAGCAACCTAACTACAAGGCATTTAGTAACCCAAAGAGGTGCTGGGCATCAATGTTCTAAGAAGAAATGTGAGCCAAGTGTCTATAGTGAATAATGTGTCAAGTATAAAGAAAGAAAAGAACTTGTTACACATGACACTGAACTAAAGCTTTTAGAAAAAAAATAATAATAGTCAAGGACAAAGGAATAATGAGAGGTCATAGCAGTGTGTTGCTTGATGCTTGAAGGGGGCTTTCTAGACCTAAAAGTCAATAAGAAGTGAGTGTTTATATATCCACAGAAAACCCCATGAACTACCAATAATACTCTGCTAGCATGAACATCCTCTTCCATTTCACTCTTTCTTCTTAATAATTCTTTTCTTGCTTGGGGACAAGCAAGCTTTAAGTTTGGTGTTGTGATGACAAGTCATCTTAGCCTAGTTTCACTAGCCTTTTTCTTTTGTTTTCACTTGATTTATGCACTTTCTTGAGCCATAAGCAAGCCAATTGGGTAGATTTCCATGTTTCCTTTGATTCAATCAACCATGTATGAATTAATGCAATTTCATGAGATTCTATGCTATAATTGTCATATATTATGAAAGAATAACAAACTCATTATTTTAAGCAAAGCTTTGATGTGTTTGGTTGATTGATGATAGGTGAAAAGAGTTTTGAAGAAGGTTGAAGAAGGAAGGAATGGCTAGGAGCAAGAGAGAACAAAAAGCTTGAGAAAAAGTTTGACCTCAAACTTTAGCTCAAACTTTTGGAAGAATTGAAAAACACTCCAGAGGAAAAAAGCTTGAGCAAAAGTTTGACATCAAACTTTAGCTCAAACTTTTGGGAGAAAAGCTTGAGCCAACGTTTGCCTCAAACTTTTTGGCAAACGTTGGCATCACAAAATCAATACCCTGGAGGAAAAAGCTTGCGCCAACGTTTGAGGTCAAACTTTTGCTCAAACGTTGGCGCCACTCTTGCACACCCTGGAGGAAAAAGCTTGCGCCAACGTTTGAGGTCAAACTTTTGCTCAAACGTTGGCGCAACACACATTTACAAGGGGGCCAACATTTGAGCAAAAGTTTGACCCCAAACTTTGGCTCAAACGTTGGTAGCAGCAAGAATGGGGCAGCTGGTATAAAAAGCTTGAGCAAAAGTTTGACCTCAAACTTTTACTCAAACTTTTACTCAAGCTTTTATGTTTTTCAACCCAGTTCACAATGGATCTTTCTCCAACTCCAAGAGCAATCAAACAAGGCCTTTATCAACCCAATTCCATCAAGAACAAAGGCCCAATTGAAGGCTTGAAGACCATTTGAAGAAAGTGTATAAATAGCTTAGGATTTAAGTTTTTAGAGAGCTTCCTTTTAGAATTTTTCATAACACTTACAGTAGAGAACGCACTTTACTTTTTTTGAATTGTTGTTTTAGAATTCTAGAGAATTGGGAAGGAGAATTGATCTCTCTTCTTCCTTGTTCTTGCTCAGCACTCTTTACTTTCCTTGTTTTGGATCTTGGGTGGAGAATTGAAGAAATTCTGTTTCAATCTCACCTTTGGATCTTGTTTAATTTTCTGCTTAATTGAATTTCCTTTTTTGTTAATTGCTTCTTCTTCTATTCTCTCTACAATTTACATTTCTTTATCTTCTTTGCAATTGTTCTTGCTGGATCTAGGAAGGCAGTGAGATCTAGACTCAGCTATCTAGTCTCTTGGGTCCTGAGATCTACAGCTTTAAATTTCAATTTCCCTGTTTTGTTGCTACACCAAGCTGATTTCCATTTTTGTCAAGATCCGGTTCAATTGAATCCATCTTCTACATTCCTGTTGTTTGCAATTTATTGTTTCTTGTTTAATTTCTGCAAATCCACTTCCCAATTCCCTTTACCATTCAAGCCATTTACATTTCTTGCACGTTAAGATTCTGCAATTTACATTTCTTGCAATCTAAGTTTCTGAAATTTACATTACTTGTTCTTTAAGATTCAGCTTATTTACTTTCTTTGCTCTTTAATTTTCTGCAATCTACCCTTCTCCCTTTTAATTTCATGCAATTTAGCTTCCGTCGAATGCAAACCACTCAAATCAACTCTTGATTCGCTTGACTAAATCAACCACTAAACTAAAATTGCTCAATCCTTCAATCCCTGTGGGATCGACCTCACTCCCGTGAGTTTTATTACTTGATACGACCCGGTGCACTTGCCGGTTAGTTTTGTGAATTTGGAATTCGTTTATTTTTGTTTTCCGAAAATACGCATCACTTAGATCCTATTTTATTACTCAAATCAGGAATCCAAGGTTTTTAATGAATTTAAATGAACTTGGCGAAATGAGTTATGTTATTCTCCCTTAAAGGCTTGGGACTCTGCCGAAAAACTTTTGTTATAAAATCCCATTGTGGGATGGGTGATTTTGAATGTTCCCAAAGTGAATCTTTAACTTTCCATGGTTTTGGAAGTTTTGGAAAGAGGATGCCGAGAGCGGCTTTGTTTTAAAAAGGGAACTTACTTTGAGTAAATTTGGCTTATGAGCCTGAGATGATTTGAGAAATGAGATCTTTAAAGCCAAGGCTGAAAAGAGTTGAAACTTGATTTCAAAGTGAAATGAATTGGGAAAAAGTGATTTATGGCTTAAATGCCGATTTTATGAGTTTAATGATGTTGAATGGTGGAAGTGCTGTTTTGTTATGGGCGAGAATGGTGTTCAAATATTCTTATTCAACTGTTACATCTTTTCTGGTATTTTCTTGGTGCTTAATGACTTGTTTAATTCTAATTGAGTAATATTATTTAAATCAATGCCAATCTTTTATATCTGTATTACTTTTGCATTGACATGAATTTATATTATCTCTCCTTCCCCACTCTCTTCCCCATTGTTGTACATTTTGTACCACTGGCATGACATGGCTTCTATTGTTTTCTCACTTACATGTTGTAGCTACCATGTAATTGAGACCCTTATTATTTGGCATTAACCCACCCATACTGTATTTATTTTCCTATCTTTATTTCTGGGTTACTCTTCTTCCCTTTTTCTTTCAGGATGGCCACCCGGAAGAGAACCGGAAGACGTTTACATGGGGAGACAGGCAAGTCAATATGCACAATCTATAGAGAAAAGCATCAGTTAAAGCCACCCGTCCACTTGCACATCTTAGCATGCACCGAGGACGGTGCAATCTTTAAGTGTGGGGAGGTCGATACCAATCTCCATGGGTTAGTACCATTCTGTTTCAACACCAATGTTTAAATTTTCTTTGTTAAATTAGTTATTGCATTTGCATATTTGTTTGATTTTATGCATTTAGTTACTACTTGGTTAAAGTAATAAAATTCTTTTAAGACCCTATCTTTAAAAAAATTCACTAATTTAAATTGAAATTTTTTTTATGTTAATACTTGTTTGAAGTTGTATTTGAAACATGGTTTTTGAGCCAAAGAACACACAACCTATGAGATTTTGAGCTTATTTACATGGTTACATTATTTAACCATAAATTTTTATTCTTGTGTATTTTGTTCACTATGATTGTAATCTATATTTTGTTCCAATCTATATGTCCATTATTTAGTTTATTTATATGCTTGCATATGATTGAGGCCATTGTTTGATTTTAGCTCACTTATCTCAAATAAGCCTACCCTTTAAATCACACTTGTCAGCCACTTTGAGCCTTTTAATCCCCATTTGTTCTGTATTTTACCACATCACTAGACTTAAGTAGAAAAATAATTAAATATCCCATTTGAATCTTTGGTGAGCTTAAGATAGGGATTGTGCATCAACTAAGTATGGGAAAATTATGGGAACTTGGGTTAATAAGAGAATGTATCATGTTTCTAATTTATTTGAATATTGGGAACTTGGGAACCTACTCATGAAAAACCAAAATAGAAAAATAATGGAGAATCCATGTGCATTGATAAGTTATGTTTGCTTTTATGATTCAAAAAAAAGTGAAAAAGAGAAAAAGAAAAAAAAATATATATATACATATAATATAAATAAATAAATAAGGGGACAAAATTACCCCAATGTTAAGTTAATGAAAAATCAATGCACATGTGATAAATTAAAAAGAAAAAGTTGATACATGAGTATGTGATGTAAAAGTGGGAATTTCGGGTAGCTAGGCATGAATTAGAATTATATAGAGTATATGTATGTTAGGTGAAAGTTTAGGTTAATTAAAGATTCAATTTATAGCTCACTTAACCATATATATATATATCCTTACCTTTACCTTAGCCCCATTACAATCCTGAAAAGACCTCATGATGTTTGTATTTGTATGCTAAATATTTGTTGATTGGTTAGATGAAGAACAAAGTTTAGAAAGCATGATTAGAGAAGAGTAGAGTGATTAACCCTAGACACTTGAGAGATTAGAGTGATATACACTTCCAGTGAGGGTTCAATGCTTGATTCTATGTTCCCTGCTTTCATGAGCTATCTTCCTACAAGTTTACTTGTCTTTTATTGTATGATTTGAATTAGTGAAATCTGATTTATGTTTGTCTTGAAGAGCTTATTTACTTTTAACCAAGTAGGAAGAAACATTTTTCATGTAGTTACATTCATAGGTTGCATTTCATAGATTCTACCATTCCTCTTCATTCTTTATAGCTTCTCTTGAGCTTAGCATGAGGACATGCTAATGTTTAAGTGTGGGGAGGTTGATAAACCACTATTTCATGGTTTATCTTGTGCTTAATTGAGTGGATTTTAGCAACTCTTTACCCACTTATTCATAATATTTGCATGGTTTTATATTTCCTTCCCAATTTTATTCTATAATTGGAAACTTGCTTCCCGAGCCTTTTAATTACCAAAAATTAATTTCCCCTTATCACCATTAGATGCATTGATATGTGTGTTAAGTGATTTTAGAGATTACAGGGCAGGAATGGCTCAGAGGATGGAAAGGAAGCATGCAAAAGTGGAAGGAATACAAGAAGTTAGAGAAATTGCTAAGCTGTCCAGCCTGACCTCTTCGCACTCAAATGGCTATAACTTTAGCTATAGAGGTCCAAACGATGCGGTTCTAGTTGCGTTGGAAAGCTAACATCTGGGGCTTCGATTTGATATGTAATATGCCATAGTTGCTCTGACGATAGGCGATGCGATCGCGTACTCCATGCGGACGCGTCGCAGTGACGAAAAACCAGCGTGGCAGATTTCTCCTCCATCGATTTCTGGGCTGTTTTCAACCCAGTTTGTGGCCCAGAAAACATAGATTAGAGGCCATAAAGTGGGGGAATGTATTCATTCATAATCAGGCTCTCATAATTCACAATTTTAGTTTTAGATGTAGTTTTTAGAGAGAGAGATTCTCTCATCTCTCTTAGGATTTAGGATTAGGATTAGGATTTCTTCGTTTCTTCATTCCAGGTTTAATATTTACTTTTATTTATGTTTCTATTCTACTTTTACTTTAATGCTTTTATTCGTATCTACAAATGTTGCTAAATTGGCTTATGAACTTTTTCCATGTTAAATTTGAATATTTTATTTAATATAATTTGAGGTATTTCAGACTTATGATTGCTTTCTTTAATTTATTAATGTTCTCCATTTATCCAAATTATTTTCATTCAAATATAATTTCTCCCCTTTTGGCTTTGGTTGATTAATTGGTGACTCTCGAGTTATCAAACTCATTGTTGATTGAAAATTGGAATTCTTCAAGAATTAATTCGAGTTCCAATAACTCTAACTTTTCCTAAGGAAAGACTGGGACTTGAGGAATCGAAATTAATTCATCCACTTAACTTACCTTCATAGTTAGAGGTTAACAAAGTGGGAGAAAAATCCAACTCTCATCACAATCGATAAGGATAACTAGGACAGGACTTCCAGTTCTCATACTTTGCCAATAGTTTATTTTACAGTTATTATTATTTTATTTTACTTGTCATTCAACTAACCTTTTACCTTAATCCAAAACCCCAAAACATACCTTTGCATAACCAATAATAAGAACATACCTCTCTGCAATTTCTTGAGAAGACGACCCGAGGTTTGAATACTTCGGTTAACAATTTATTTAGGGGTTTGTTACTTGTGACAACCAAAACGTTTGTACGAAGAGATTTTTGAATGTTTAGAAACTATACTTGCAACGAGGATTTATCCGCAATTTTCTAGACCACACAAAAGTTTCTCTCGTCAAAATGGCGCTGTTGCCGGGGAATTGCAAACGTGTGCCTTATTATTGGTTATTGTAAATATTTTTCTTTTTGATTTGTTTTTATTTTTGTTTTTATTTTTGCTTTTTCTTAAGTTAAGAGGCTATTGGTTTTTATTTTGTTATTAAAAAAAAATTTTCAAAAATTTGTTCTTAGTGTTCATCTTGATCTTCAAGTTGTTCTTCATTGTTTTCTTCGTTTTGATCTAAAAATTTGAAATTTGGTGTCATTTTATTGTTTTTCTCTTTCTTCATTAAATTCAAAAATATTTTTAATTAATTTTTTGAAAAAAAAATTTTCAGATTTTTATTTTAAAATTTTTATCTTATCTTATCTTAATTTTAAATTTCAAAATTCAAATATTTTTCAAAAATCATATTTTTTTTCAAAATCTTATCCTATCTTATTTCAAAAATCAAATTTCAATTTTCAATATTTAAATTTCAAATTTCAAATTTCAAATTCCAAAATTCAAATTTCAAAAATCTAAAATTAAAAATTTCAAAATTTAATTTTCAAATTCAAAATTTAAATAACCTTTTAATTTAAATTTGTTTTTATTTTTGTTTTTAATTTTTATTTGCTACTATGAACTCTCACCCCTTTGGCTATGAGTCTGGTTACAATTATGTTGCAGGAAGAAGAAATTACAATGAGAACAGGCATCAAAGTTGGAACAGTCAAAGATGGGAGGAGCCACAAGGATTTGATCAACCCTCATGGCAACAACCACCTCCAATGGACTATCAACAACCACCACCATATGCCTATAAACCCTCTCTTCAACATGACTTTGGACCACCATACTCACAAGTCCCTCACCACCAAACACCACCATATGACCCTAACCCACATCCACCATACCAACCACCCTATGAACCAAATGAACCATACATAGATCCACCCCAACCTCCATTGGATAATAATACGCTCATCTCTAACATCATTGGTCTCACATCTACACTCCAAAATCTTATATCCCGCATGAACCAACCCTCTACCTCTAATATTCAACCCTCAAGCTCTAGTGCACTTCCTTTTCAACCACATAATGATTTTTTCATCCCATCACCACCCTCCATGGAAGAGCACCCACATCCATCAATCCAAGAGCAAGATGATCCCAATTATGCTATTGATATGGAACATGAAAGAAGGAATCATCTTCGCGAATCCATACTTCATAAAGAGCTAGAGGAGGCCCTACGGGTAAAGGTAGGAGAGACCCTTGAAGATGAAAGAGTAGTTGAAAAGAGTTGTCATGGAAAGAAAATCATCAAGGATGAGTACGATTTTATATTAAAATTACTGGACAAAGCAGTAATTATTGAAGAGGAAAAAGTGGTTGAAGATTTAGGAGATGCAGAACCTCCATGGGAAAGTCAAGTTATCAAGCCTCCTTCAAAGACGTTTGAAATTGATGTTGAGGAGGGTGTACAACTGACGTTAGGATTTTTGTCAGTAAAGAATTTCATAAAAACAGTCGCGTTGTAGATATAGTCTCTAAACCGACAGAAATCCCTTCGTATAAATGTTTTGGTTGTCACAAGTAATAAACCCTTTTAAAATTGATAACCGAGTATTTAAACCTCGGGACATCTTCTCAAGGAATTGCAGGGAAGTATGTTCTTATTATTGGTTATGGGTTTTGTAAATTGGGGGTTTTGGAGCTTGGGCAATGAGCACAGATATATTTAAATGACAAATAAAATAACTGTTAAATAAACTTTTGGCAAGGTATGAGAAATTGGAAGTTCAGTCTAGTTATCCTTATCAATGATGATGAAAACTGAATCTTAATTCCACTTAGTTAACCTTTGCTATAACAAGGGAAGGTCAAGTGACTAATTAGTTAGATCTTTGAATCCTAGTTAATTCCTAAGAAAAGATTGGGATTATTGAAGATCAATTCAATTAGCAAGGATAACAATTATCAATTATGCTGTTGAGTTGGATAACTCCTGAGTTACTAATTTCTTAACCAAGACCAAAAGGGAAAATATCTAAATTAAATTAAAAGCATTCATATAAATAAAGCAAAGCAAAATTAAGTCTGAAAATACCTCGAATTGTATTCACAAAAGAACTTAAATCTGACATACAAATTAAATTGGAGAAATAAATAAAAAGAACATTGAACCTGGGATTGAAAGTCACTCCTAAAACTAAGAGAAGTCCTAAATCCTAATCCTAAGAGAGAGGAGAGAACCTCTCTCTCTCTAAAAACTACATCTACTCCTAAAATTATGAATATGAATGTCTCTTGATGAATGGATGCATTCCCCCACTTTATAGCATTTAATCTATATTTTCTGGGCTACAAACTGGGTCAGAAACAGCCCAAAATTTGCTGGTTGCGAATTCAAACACGCTGATTTGTGTCACTGCGACGCGGCCGCATGGGTCACGCAGTCGCGTCGCCTAGCGTCAGAGCAACTATGGCATATTATATATAAAATCAAAGCCTCGGACGTTAGCTTTCCAACGCAACTGGAACCGCGTCGTTTCGACATCTGTAGCTAAAGTTATAGCCGTTTGAGTGCGAAGAGGTCAGGCTGGACAGCTTAGCAATTTCTCCAACTTCTTGTATTCCTTCCACTTTTGCATGCTTCCTTTCCATCCTCTGAGCCATTCTGATGCCAGGGCATCTTGGCCAGTTTCACTGACCTTTTCTTTACTGTTTTTAGGTAGTTTCATGCATTTCCTTAGAAAATAAGCTAGTTTTGGGTAGATATTCACTTACATCTTGATTCCAGCATACATTGTGCACTTTACATGATTTCATGAGGATTTTGCATGAATTTAATGACAAATTTGATGTTACATTTCTCATGACTTGGACTAGAAATTTGATGCACTTTATTGCTTGATTTCAGGACAAAGGAAGCAAAGAAGAACCACATTAGTGGCTACGTTAGTTACACTAACATTAGCACTAACGTGGAATGGGAGTAACTTGCAAAGTTAATGAGAAAAGTAATCGCCAATAACGCTCTCGAAGCCATCATTTCCCACGATAAGAGTCACGTTAACTAAGTTAACGTGAACTATAACGTTAAGAGGTAAAGGGGAAGCCAACGTTAGTGACATTCAACTTTGTCACTAACGTTGGCCAAGTCACAATAAGCCACGTTAACTCCCACGTTAACCTAGTTAACATGGAAGGTAACATGAAGAAAGTAGGTGGTCGACAATGTTAGTGATACCA
The DNA here is from genome assembly GCF_003086295.3 of Arachis hypogaea. Classification (NCBI taxonomy): domain Eukaryota; kingdom Viridiplantae; phylum Streptophyta; class Magnoliopsida; order Fabales; family Fabaceae; genus Arachis; species Arachis hypogaea. The sequence continues at coordinate 112,444,901 of NC_092054.1, read as the reverse complement.
AACATTATCACTAACGTTGGGATTAACCCACACAAGCCCCAATAAGCCACGTTAACTCCCACGTTAACCTAGTTAACGTGGAAGCTAATGTGAAGAAGGAAGGTGATCGCCAACGTTAGTGACACCTAACATTGTCACCAACGTTGGAAGGAGGCCACACAAGCCACAATGAGCCACGTTAACTCCCACGTTAACTTAGTTAACATGGAAGCTAACGTGAGGAGGAGAGATGATGAGCCAACGTTAGTGACATTCACCTTTGTCACTAACGTTGGAGATGGCTAGCACAGCCACGTTAGAGGCCACATTAACCTAGTTAACGTGGACTCTAACGTGGGAGCTAAGTGTACATTGGAACGTTAGTGACAAAGGTAAGTGTCACTAACGTTCTTGAAGGTTGGCAAGCCTACGTTAAAAGAGCCACGTTAACTAAGTTAACGTGGTCTCTAACGTAAGGAAGGGGGAGACTTCTCAACGTTACTGGGAAAGGTGAGTCCCAATAACGTGTGCGAAGGACATAGAGGCAATGTTAGTGGCAAAGTTTGTGCCACTAACGTTGAAGTTAACGTGGCTCTTACTCTGGTGAGGAACGTTAGTGAAAAAGGTAATTGTCACTAACGTTCTCGAACCCATATTTTCACTGAACGTTAACACCACTAACGTCCTAAGCTAAAGTCTCTGCCCACTTCACACTTTCTCTCTGCAAGTAAAGCCAAGCCCAATGAAGAAGATAACTGCTTCAAACTCAAGATCCAAAGGCCCATACCCAAGACTTGAAGAACCAACTAGAAGATCAGAAGAGTAGTATATATAGGAGTAGCTTTGAATTGAAAAAGGGAGTTGGAAATTATAGGAAGCCTCTTGGCATAGAACTACTCTCTGTATTTTACTTTCTCTGCACTTCTAGTTTCATCATGTATTCTCCATCTTTGTTTTCATTTTCCAGAGCTATGAACAACTAAACCCCTTTCATTGGGTTAGGGAGCTATGTTGTAATTTGATGGATCAATACTAGTTTTCATTATTCTTCTTCTATCTTTCCTCTTGATTTTACTTGAAAGCTTTCGATCTTCATCCAATTGGGTAGTTATCTTGGAAAAGAAGCTATTCAAACTTGGATCTCTTCTGAACATTGAAAGAGGAATGAAGAGATCATGCTAGAAATACTTTCTCATGCTGGACCAAATTGGGTTTGGATGGATATGTGACTATAATCCTCTCAATACTTGATTTGGGAAATGCATGTGGTATAATCAGTGACCATACTTCATCTCTTCTCATGAGCAATTGACCAAGGAATTGGCTATTAATCAAGATTTGAGAGGTTGAATTACAAGGAATTGTAATTCGATCACTTAAGATTGCCAAGGAGATCAATGAGTGCATTGATTGAGGAAGAGATGAAAATGAAATTGATCCGGAGAATGCAACATCTCCTGAGCCCAATGAACTCCCCATTTCTGATCTTACCCATTCTCTTTAATTTATGTCATTTACTTTTATGAGCAATTACCCCATTCCCATTTAAGCTTCTGCAATTTAGTTTCCGTCATTTACATTCAGCTCTTTATTTCTATCATTTACTTTTCTGTTATTTACTTTCCCACCATTTAATTTTCTGCAATTCTCAACCCAAATTCTGATTCGCTCATCTAGAACATTCCTCTAACTAAAGTTGCTTGATCAATCAATCCCTGTGGGATTCGACCTCACTCTATTGTGAGTTTTTATTTGACGACAAATTCGGTACACTTGCCGAAGGAAATTTGTTATGAGACAAGTTTTTCGTTTATCAAGTTTATGGCGCCGTTGCCGGGGATTGATTGTGCATCAACAATGATTAAATTGGAGGATCACTAGATTGAGCATTTTATTTTTGTTTGATTTAATTTTCTGTTTGAGTAATTTACTTTCAGTTTTAGTTAATTTCTTCCCTTCCCCCTACTTTTTCATTTTTAGTTATTTACCATTCATTTCACTAACCCACTAACTGTTTGATATATTGCATCACTCACACTAACAGTCATTCTGACAGAAATACTTTCTACATCTATTTTCCTTGCTTGTACTTGTTGGTTGTATGACAGGGAGAAGAAGCGGGGCTTCAACTTCCTTTGATTCTGAACTTGAGAGGACCTTCTTTAGATTAAGGAGGGAAGCAAGAGGAAAAAGAGTAGTTGGTGCTGAGGAAGAGGAGGAATACTTTGAACCAAACATGGAAGAAAACATGGAAAACCATCATGAAGAAGAGACTCACAACCATGGCGGAGGAGGTCGAGCAAATCATGCTGGGGAGGATAGAAGAGTTTTAGGCTCTTACATCAATCTAAACACAGGAAACTATGGAAGTAGCATTCAAAAGCCAACCATCCACGCCAACAATTTCGAACTGAAGCCACAGCTCATCACCCTTGTTCAGAACAACTGTTCGTTCGGAGGGAGTGTCCAAGAGGACCCCAATCAACATCTAACCACCTTCCTGAGAATTGTGACACAGTGAAGTCTAATGGTGTTCATCCTGACGCCTATAGACTGCTCTTATTTCCATTCTCACTCAAGGATAAGGCAGCCAAGTGGCTGGAGTCTTTCCCGAAGGAGAGCTTGACAACTTGGGAAGATGTGGTGAACAAATTCTTAGCAAGATTCTACCCTCCTCAACGAATCAATAGGCTGAGAGCTGAGGTCCAAACCTTCAGGCAACAAGATGGTGAGACTCTGTATGAAGCATGGGAGAGGTTTAAAGACCTAACAAGGAGGTGTCCACCTGACATGTTCAACGAATGGGTGCAGCTGCACATTTTCTATGAAGGGCTCTCTTATGAGTCAAAGAAGGCCGTAGACCATTCATCCGGAGGATCTTTGAACAAGAAGAAGACCATTGAGGAGGCCATAGATGTCATTGAAACTGTAGCAGAGAGTGACTACTTCTATGCTTCCGAAAGAGGGAACACTAGAGGAGTGATGGAGCTAAACAATGTAGATGCTCTGCTGGTTCAGAACAAGCTCATTACCAAGCAGCTGGCTGACTTAACCAAGAAGATGAAGAGGAACCAAGTAGCAGTAATCTCCACTTCATCAACAACCGAAGAAGGAGTGAATGAAGAAGCAGAGGGAAGTCAGGAGCAAGTCAACTACATTGGGAATTCACGTAGGCAAAACCATGATCCATACTCCAAGACCTACAACCCTGGATGGAGGAATCACCCAAACTTTGGGTGGGAAAATTAACAAGACCAAAGCCTTGATCAAAGACGCCCAAATCCCAACAATGCAAGCCACCAACATTTTACATCTAGACCATATCAATACCCCCATAACAACATCTCTCCACATCCACATCAAAACCAAAATAATTTACCTCATCCTTCCACCTCTAATTCCGATCTACAATCATTTGATGACAGACTCTCAAGGATTGAGAATCTACTTGAAGGCATAGGCAAGGAGATTCAAGACAACAAGGTGTTCAAGGAGGAAGTGCGAGCCAATTTCAAGAACCAGGGAGACACAATCAAGAGGTTGGAATCTCTCTGAGCAAATACCCAAACCCACAGATGGATTCCCAAGTGACACAGAGAAGAATCCGAGAGGTGAAACAAAGAAAGTAAGATGGGAAGATTGCAAGATGGTCACTATAAGTGATAAGGAGACTGAGGACAAGCCAAGCAAGCTGTCAGAACAACCTGAAGATACCTCAGTAGAGAAGAAGGAAAAAGATCATCAAGAACCAGAAATCTCACAACAGGAGCTGCTGAGACTCTATGCACCTTTTCCCCAATTGCTCAATGGTGCTGTGGAGAAGAGAATATACTCAAGGTTTCTAGATTTGTTTGCATCTCTGCATGTCAACATACCATTCATCAAGACTATTCAACAAATGCCTGCATACATCAAGTATATGAAGGAGCTGATTCCCAGGAAAAGCTCACTCAAGGGAGGCCAAACTATAGTGATGAACAAGGAGTGCAGTGCCCTCATTCAACCACAGTTGCCTACAAAAAGAAAAGATCCAGGGAGTTTTCATGTCCCCTGTGCCATAGGAGAAACAATGTTTGATAAAGCACTCTGCGATTTGGGAGCAAGCATCAATTTAATGCCCTTATCCCTGGTGAAGAGGCTGCAGATCAATGAGATAATGCCCACAGATGTAGTCATCAGGCTGGCTGACAAAACTCAAAAACAAGCAATAGGAGTGGTGGAGAATGTACTGGTAAAAGTTGGGAAATACTTCCTCCCAACAGACTTTGTCATATTGGACATGGAAGAGAGTTACACTCACCCAATCATATTGGGAAGACCATTCCTAGCTACAGCCAGAGCACGCATAGATGTGGAGCGAGGGGAGTTAATATTAAGGATTCATGATGAACGACTCAGCTTCAATGTCTTCAAACTCTCACAAGAAGCAGACCAAGAGAACAAAGAACCAAGCAAAGATCATAATGGGATACTAAAAGAGGAAGCAAGCACTGAAGCACAACCAGCCCATATGGGAAAGCCCTTGGTTGATGAACAAGGAAATAAGCAGTTGTCACAGCTCAAGGAAAAGCTGGAGGAACCTAAACCACCAGAGACATGTGGAGACAACAATAAAATTCCCTTAGAAGAAGAAGTCACAAAGAGCAAGGCAACATCAAAAGGGACAAAGAAGAAGGTACCAAGGGGGTGGAGAAACAAGAAGATCCCTACAGAGGACTTCTCTCCATGGGATAAAGTGATCTCAGCTTACTTCCCAGATATCCCCCCTAATCTCCCCACTGTACCATCTCAGTTACCTAAGGTCTTCACTATCAACAGAGTTCTCTCCTTGGAACATGTAGAGATCATTGATACAACCAATGGATATAAGTCCACAGCAAGAGGGGAGGACTTTAAGCATTACCAACAACCCTGATGAGGGAGAAACGTTAAGCTAGTGACGCTAAAGAAGCGCTTCATGGGAGGCAACCCATGTTTTATATACTTTTAGAAAATAGTGAATAAGTCAATATTCATGAATCCTAACCCAAACTTGACAAATACTTGGTGAAATTCTTATATTGCAGTATATAGTGAAGAATAAGTTTGGTGTTCAAAGCGTGCCAAGAAAGCATGAATGCAGCTGAGAGCATGCTAGTCTTGGAGCTTTGAACAGAACTTTTCATCACAGTGCTCCAAACTAAGTTTGGTGTCACCCCATGGTGTCACCAATGTGCATATAAGGATACACAGTTAGTTAGAATTCATGAATAAACAATCTAATCTTTTCTTCTTTTTAGTATTCTAGCCGTAAAGTTTAAATTATTTTTTTTATAATATTAATTCTTACTTTTCTTATTTTATCTTTATAGGGAAAAAGAGAGGAACATTGAAGGAGATTGATTGGACAACTAAATGAGAAGGGTTCGGCCACTTCATGAAGAGGGACTACACACTTGTTCTCAAAAGGGAACACATTGGAAAATGTTTCCATGCAACATTGAAAAAAAAAAGAGACCCCTGAAGACCGAACCAATAACCCTCATAAAGTGATGATCCTTGTCCCTTCTCCATGCACAACCCTAACCGTCCATCAAAGCAACCACTCCATCAATCCATACCCTCCTTTCACTCACAACCTCTCTATATAAGTAATCCTTGTTCCGTGCCCTAGCTTCACACTCCACACCCACTCTTCACACTTATCCATTTCGGAACAAAGCATTTCCTAACCTTTTAAAAACATTCTCCCTCACTCCATCCATTGCACTCAACCCTAAACAACCAAAAGTCTCCACACCCTTGCCAACTTCACACATTAACCCTCATTCATGGCATCTTCGAGCTCTAAAAGAAGGAAGAGAAAGGAACCTATGGAGCAACACCCGTATGATGAAAAGAGATTTAGAAGCTTGCACCATGCATCGCAATACGGGTGGATGGTGGATAAGGAGATTATTTATGAGCTGGAATTTCAAGTTAGAAAAACTGAGTGTCCCGAAATCACAAAGAAGGTAGAAAAGAGAAGATGGGAGCTCCTCACTGATCCGGTCATTAAGGTAAATACAAATCTTATAAGAGAGTTTTATGCAAATGCGGTCCGATATGATAAGGCAGATGAGTCATATACAAGCTTTGTGAGAGGAAAGATTGTAGATTTTGGTCCCATGAGTGTCATGAGGGCATTAAAGCTGTGGTCCATACCGTTTGAAGAAGAGAGTTATCATTCAAGAATGGACAACAACCCTAATCATGACCAGATTGTGCAAGACATTTGTGTACCAAAAGCTGACTGGGAAAGATATGCAGATAGGAGACCAAGGTTCATCAAGAGAGCAGATCTCACCCCGGAAGCAAAAGGGTGGTTCGAAATTGTAAGGAGGTTCATCCTCCCAGCAGCGAACAACTCGGAGGTGAATCTCAAGAGAGCCACACTGGTGCACTGTATACTCAAAGGAGGAGAGATCAAGGTTCATGAACTCATAGCAGAAGGCATTAGAAAAATGGCAGAGAAAAGTGACTCAAGGGGAACGTTAGGTTACCCCAGCACTATTTACCGACTATGCAAGAAAGCTGGGGTGGTGTTTGAAGATGAGGACCCCGTGTGGATAAAAGAGGGCATTCCAATAACCGTTCGACGAATGCATGCTACCGCATCCCCCCTGCCTCAACGGAAGCAAAGGAAGAGACCGGTCCCTCAAGTAGTAGAAGGACAAGTCGTAGAGGGGCAAGCACCAGCCACCTTGGATATGCACCAATTGCAGGAAGCTATTGATGGGCTATCTCGACAATATTTGGAAAGCCAAGGAGCACAAGGAGAGCTTCAACTACAGATGATGGGGCAGCAAGAGGAGTCACTCTCAAGATGGATGACTCAACAAGGGGAGTGGCAAAAGCAAATGATGGGTCAGCAACTGAGTCAAGGACAACAATGGAGTGAAACATTCCACAGGATAGAACAAAGGCAAAATGAGCAACAAGAATCCATCCAGAGGCTAATCAACATCCAAGCACATCAAGGTGCACATATACATGAGATGCATCGAAGACAAATAGAACAGGCAGAACTATTGGACGAGCAAAGGGCATTCGCAGAAGGAGTTTACCTGAGCGAGACTGGGCATCATATAAATACTCAAGCCAGGCTCGGTTACTTGGTAGGACAGCTACCTATATTGCATCCAGGAATCACAAGGTATGAAGAAATGAGGGATGAATTAGCACGAGAAGAAAGACAAAAGGTGGAAGAGAGTCATGAATCAGTGAGGAAGGCACTTGAGGATTGGAAGCAAGCAAGATTGGCATGGATGCGAGGGAATGCAAGAGGACACAAAGAAGACAAACAAGGAGGAAAGCATGGGCATCCACAAGAGTAAAAGGTGGTGGAGTTCCTTCTTTGGTCCATCTTTCTCTATGCTTTAAATAAGGAAGATCTTGTATGAAATAGAACTTGCTTCCATGTTAGTTTGAATTATTTTTATTTTGTCTTTTAAGTTTTCGGTTGAAGAGGTCTATGTTTGCTAGTCTTTATGTCACTGCATCCTTACTTTGCTTACTTGTATGCTTGTCCTTTTGAATCAAATGAAAGGATAATGTGTGTTTCGAAAGATCAGAGAGGAGTTCATACTATGGAGTAAGTTCATGAGTTTATGGTATAGTCATAAGTTAGCTAAGTTGGTTCAACCATAAGGTGGGAAGACAACTATCTGTCAGGAATACTATGCTTGAGACATACCCCATGAGACTAGCTAAATAAGAAGATCCTAATAAGAAAAAAGGAAAGAACAATAAAGGTTGAAAAATAAAAGAAAAAGAGTAAGCAATAAGGCTAGGCACCAATGGTTTTAATCTTGAGTTATGTGTCTATGGTGCTCCTGTGTGAGGGATCTACTTGGATGAATAAGCTCTTAGGGGTGCCTTATCACTTGGTAACTTGGGTTAACTAACTCGGGATTATCAGCTGAAAGTCTACTATCAAGAGTAACCTTCACTACAGAGCATTTAGTAACCCAAAGAGGTGCAGGACACCAAGGTCTCAAGAAAAGAAAATAAATAAACTATATGCCTGTGGTGTGTATGTATGGGGGAAAGAGACTTGAGGGAGTAAGTCCTTAGGGGTGTCTTAACACCTAGCACCTTGAACCAACTGGTTCGGGAGTGTTGGCTGAAAGCTTATCTTAAAGAGTCGCCCCCTTACAGAGCACTTAGCCTAAGAACACAAATAAGCCCTGAAATAACAATAAAAGGATCAATGAATAAAAGTCTCATGGGATGCAATCACAGTGAGTGTTCTAGGACATGATAAAGGTCTGAAAGCCAGGAATGAACCTAAGTTGCTATGCATGAAACCACCATAAAACCAGGGGCATGACCTCCACAAGAATGACTCATTTCTCTTGGCATTCCATTCATCATTCTCTTGTTCCAGTACTTGCTTAGGGACAAGCAAGCTTTAAGTTTGGTGTTGTGATGCCAGGGCATCTTGGCCAGTTTCACTGACCTTTTCTTTACTGTTTTTAGGTAGTTTCATGCATTTCCTTAAAAAATAAGCTAGTTTTGGGTAGATATTCACTTACATTTGATTACATACATTGTGCACTTTACATGATTGCATGTATGACAAATGTTCATTGATACCAAACTTTGTGCACTTTATTGCTGATTTCAGGACAAGGAGCAAAAAGCCACATTAGCGCTACGTTAGTTACACTAACGTTAGTACTAACGTGAATGGGAGTAACTGCAAGTTAATGAGAAAAGTAATCGCCAATAGCTCTCGAAGCCATCATTGCCACGTTAAGAGCACGTTAACTAAGTTAACGTGAACTCTAACGTTAGAGGTAAAGGGAAGCCAACGTTAGTGACATTCAACTTTGTCACTAACGTTGGCAAGTCACAATAAGCCACGTTAACTCCACGTTAACCTAGTTAACGTGGAAGCTAACGTGAAGAAAGTAGTGGCACAACGTTAGTGACACAAACATTGTCACTAACGTTGGAGTAACTAACGTAGATGCAACGTTAGTGACACCTAACATTGTCACTAATGTGGAAACCACAAGCCACAATGAGCCATGTTAACCCACGTTAACTAGTTAACGTGGAAGCTAAAGTGAGGAGGAGAGATGATGAGCCAACGTTAGTGACATTCACCTTGTCACTAACGTTGGAGATGGCTAGCACAGCCACGTTAGAGGCCACGTTAACCTAGTTAACGTGGACTCTAACGTGGGAGCTAAGGGCACATTGGAACGTTAGTGACAAAGGTAAGTGTCACTAACGTTCTCGAAGGTTGGCAAGCCTACGTTAAAAGAGCCACGTTAACTAAGTTAACGTGGACTCTAACGTAAGGAAGGGGGAGACTTCTCAACGTTACTGGGAAAGGTGAGTCCCAATAACGTGTGCGAAGGACATAGAGGCAACGTTAGTGGCAACGTTTGTGCCACTAACGTTGAAGTTAACGTGGCTCTTACTCTGGTGAGGAACGTTAGTGAAAAAGGTAATTGTCACTAACGTTCTCGAACCCATATTTTTACTGAACGTTAACACCACTAACGTCCTGAGCTAAAGTCTTTGCCCACTTCACACTTTCTCTCTGCAAGTAAAGCCAAGCCCAATGAAGAAGATAACTGCTTCAAACTCAAGATCCAAAGGCCCATACCCAAGACTTGAAGAGCCAACTAGAAGATCAGAAGAGTAGTATATATAGGAGTAGCTTTGAATTGAAAAAGGGAGTTGGAAATTATAGGGAGCCTCTTGGCATAGAACTACTCTCTGTATTTTACTTTCTCTGCACTTCTAGTTTCATCATGTATTCTCCATCTTTGTTTTCATTTTCCAGAGCTATGAACAACTAAACCCCTTTCATTGGGTTAGGGAGCTCTGTTGTAATTTGATGGATCAATACTAGTTTTCATTATTCTTCTTCTATCTTTCCTCTTGATTTTACTTGAAAGCTTTCGATCTTCATCCAATTGGGTAGTTATCTTGGAAAAGAAGCTATTCAAACTTGGATCTCTTCTGAACATTGAAAGAGGAATGAAGAGATCATGCTAGAAATGCTTTCTCATGCTGGACCAAATTGGGTTTGAATGGATATGTGACTATAATCCTCTCAATACTTGATTTGGGAAATGCATGTGGTATAATCAGTGACCATACTTCATCTCTTCTCATGAGCAATTGACCAAGGAATTGGCTATTGATCAAGATGTGAGAGATTGAATTACAAAGAATTGTAATTCGATCACTTAAGATTGCCAAGGAGATCAATGAGTGCATTGATTGAGGAAGAGATGAAAATGAAATTGATCCGGAGAATGCAACATCTCCTGAGCCCAATGAACTCCCCATTTCTGATCTTACCCATTCTCTTTAATTTCTGTCATTTACTTTTATGAGCAATTACCCCATTCCCATTTAAGCTTCTGCAATTTACTTTCCGTCATTTACATTCAGCTCTTTATTTCTAGCATTTACTTTTCTGTTATTTACTTTCCCGCCATTTAATTTTCTGCAATTCTCAACCCAAATTCTGATTCGCTCAACTAGAACATTCCTCTAACTAAAGTTGCTTGATCAATCAATCCCTGTGGGATTCGACCTTACTCTATTGTGAGTTTTTACTTGACGACAAATTCGGTACACTTGCCGAAGGAAATTTGTTATGAGACAAGTTTTCCGTGTATCACATTCCTGCCCTGTGATCTCTGAAATCACTTAACACACATATCAAGGTATCTAATGGTAATAAGAGAGGATTAAACATAGGGAACTTAAGGCCAAAGAAGCATGTTTTCAATAAAAGCACATAATTAGGAAGGTAAATGTAAAACCATGCAAATAGTATGAATAAGTGGGTAAAGAGTTGATAAAATCCACTCAATTAAGCACAAGATAAACCATGAAATAGTGGTTTATCAACCTCCCCACACTTAAACAATAGCATGTCCTCATGCTAAGCTCAAGAGAAGCTATAAAGAATGAAGAATGTATGAAATGCAACCTATGAATGTAACTACATGCAGAATGTTTCCACCTACTTAGTTAAAAGTAAACAAATCTTTCAAGAGGAAATATGAACTGGATTTCACTAATTCAAATCATAAAAATAAAGTACAAATAGACTTGCAAGAAGAAAATAGCTCATGAAAGCAGGGAACAAGGGATTAAGCATCGAACCCTCACTGGTAGTGTATACACTCTATTCACTCAAGTGTTTTAGGTTCGATTCTCTCAATTCTCTACTAACCTTGCTTTCTAAGGCTTGCTCTTCATCTAACAATCAACATAAATTTAATGTACAGATACACATATCAAGAGGTCTTTTAAGGGTTGTAATGGGGTTAGGGTCAAGGTAGGATTGTATTTGGCCAAGTGGACTAAAAACTGAATCCTTAATTAACTTAAACTTTCCACCTAACTTTAGACAATCCATGTAATCACAATACAAAATCTAACTATCCATCAACCATGTTTTCCACATTATTCATGCATTCTAACTCTAAGTACCGTACATATGCATTGCTTTCACCACTTACTTTGGGGCATTTTGTCCCCTTTCTCTTATTTGTACTTTTTCTCTTTTTCTTCTTCTCTTTTTTTTAATTATTATTTTTTTCTTTATTTTTTTTCAATGCATATGGTTAAATTATTGAATGCATAAACATGTCCTAAACATTTCTTTCATATTTTCAGAAAAATTCTAACATACTCAATTCTCAAACCAAATATTTTCAATCTCAATTTTCCCACACTTAAATTATAAGCATTCTCACTAGTCTAAGCTAACCAAGGATTTAAATTAAAGACATTATTGTTTTCCGCTTAGAGTTAGTAATGAGCTAAAGTAAAGAACAAAGGGGTAAAATAGGCTCAAAATTGGTTTGCAATGGATAATGAAAGGGTTAAGGCCATATGGGTATGTAAGCTCAGTGAAATAAGGCCTCAATCATATAAGTGTATGCATACATCAAATAATAGAAATATAGAATTAAGCAAGACAAAGATCACAATTTTAGAGAGAAAAATACACACTAAAACAGAATTTTGGTTGATAAAATGCAACCAATTCAAATAGGCTCAAAAATCTCACAAGTTTTGTGTGTTCGAGTTCTAAACCATGTTCCATTATAATATTTCTTCAAACAAGTGTAACATTAAATTTTATTCAAATTAGTGAAATTCTCTAAAAGGTTTCTTGAAAAAGAAAATATTACTTTAACCAAGTGGTAAAATATGCAAAAAAATCAAATAAATATGCAATCAAACATGCAAATGCAACAACTAACAAGGAAAATAAAAAATTTGGTGTTGAGTCAAGAAATAACTAACCCATGAAGATCGGTATCGACCTCCCCACACTTAAAGATTTCACCGTCCTCTGTGCATGCTGAGATGTGCAGGTAGACGGGTTGTTCCAACTGATGCTTTTCGCTATAGATTGTGCAGATTGACTTGCTTGTCTCCCCATGTAAGCGTCTTCCGGTTCTCTTCCTGGTGGCCATCCTGAAAGAAAAAGGGAAGAAAGGTAACCCAATAATAGAGATAAGAAAATAAATGAAGTATGGTTGGGTTAATACCAAATGATAAGGGTCTCATTTACATGGAAGCTTCAACATGTACGTGAGAAAACAATATAAGCACATGGCATACCAGTGGTGCAAAATTTGCAACAAGGGAGAAGAGAGTGGGGAAAGAGAGATAATATAAATTCATGTCAATGCAAGAGTAATACATATATAAAAGATTGGAATTGATTTAAATAATATTACTCAATAAGAATGAAACAAGTCACTAAGCACTAAGAAAATACCAGAAAAGATGTAACAGTTGAATAAGAACATTTGAACACCAATAATAATTTTAAAAATATGCAATGAATGAAAGTATACAAATAAATTAAATAAAATAGAATGAAAGTGAGAGAAAAGAAGAAAGCAAGAAGAAAGAAATAAGAAAAGATAAGAAAAATAAGGATTAGAGAAGAAAAGATAAGAAATTTGGCTGATCTGGATATTCTGTGCGCCGCTTGTGACGCGGACGCGTGAGTGACGCGGTCGTGTGGTGCGCGATAAGGTCAGGTGATGCGGACGCGTGGGTCACGCGATCGCGTAGCCTGTTTTGTGCGATTGGCGCGAGTGCAGCCTCGCGGTCGCACATCTCTCTGTTCGAAACTCTTTTTTGCCAAAATTCTGGGTGACGCGATCGCGTGGGGCATGCGAGTTTCGAACAGAGAGTTGTGCGACCGCGAGGCTGCACTCCCGCCACTAGCACAAATCAAGTCACGTGATCGCGTGCCCCACGCGTCCGCGTCGCCTGACCATATTGCGCACCACGCGACCGCGTCGCCAGCGTCACACAACCTATCCAGATTAGTGCCAATTTTCTTATCTTTTCTTCTCTAATCCTAATTTCTTCTATCTTTTCTTCTTTCTTCTTTCTTTCTTACTTCATTTCTTTCCCTTCTCATTCTTCTTATCTTTTATTTTATTTTATTTATTTGCATACTTTCATTCATTGCATATTTTTATTTTTCTAAATTTATTATTTTACCATTGGTGTTCAAATATTCTTATTCAACTGTTACATCTTTTCTAGTATTTTCTTGGTGCTTAATGACTTGTTTAATTCTGATTGAGTAATATTATTTAAATCAATACCAATCTTTTATATCTGTATTACTTTTGTATTGACATGAATTTATATTATCTCTCCTTCCCCACTCTCTTCCCCATTGTTGTACATTTTGTACCACTGGCATACCATGGCTTCTATTGTTTTCTCACTTGCATGTTGTAGCTACCATGTAATTGAGACCCTTATTATTTGGCATTAACCCACCCATACTGTATTTATTTTCCTATCTTTATTTCTGGGTTACTCTTCTTCCCTTTTTCTTTCAGGATGGCCACCCGGAAGAGAACCGGAAGACGTTTACATGGGAAGACAGGCAAGTCAATCTGCACAATCTATACAATCTATAGAGAAAAGCATCAGTTGAAGCCACCCGTCCACTTGCACATCTTAGCATGCACCGAGGACGGTGCAATCTTTAAGTGTAGGGAGGTCGATACCGATCTCCATGGGTTAGTACCTTTCTGTTTCAACACCAATGGTTAAATTTTCTTTGTTAAATTAGTTATTGCATTTGCATATTTGTTTGATTTTATGCATTTAGTTACTACTTGGTTAAAGTAATAAAATTCTTTTAAAACCCTATCTTTGAAAATTTTCACTAATTTAAATTGAAAAAATTTTTATGTTAAAACTTGTTTGAAGTTGTATTTGGAACATGGTTTTTGAGACAAAGAACACACAACCTATGAGATTTTGAGCTTATTTACATGGTTACATTATTTAACCATAAATTTTTATTCTTGTGTGTTTTCTTCACTATGATTGTAATCTATATTTTGTTCCAATCTATATGTCCATTATTTAGTGTATTTACATGCTTGCATATGATTGAGGCCATTATTTGATTTTAGCTCACTTATCTCAAATAAGCCTACCCTTTAAATCACCCTTGTCAGCCACTTTGAGCCTTTTAATCCCCATTTATTCTGTATCTTACCACATCACTAGCCTTAAGTAGAAAAACAATTAAATATCCCAATTGAATCTTTGGTTAGCTTAAGATAGGGATTTTGCATTAACTAAGTATGGGGAAATTGTGGGAACTTGGGTTAATAAGAGAATGTATCATGTTTCTAATTTATTTGAATATTGGGAATTTGGGAACCTACTCATGAAAAACCAAAATAGAAAAATAATGGAGAATCCATGTGCATTGATAAGTTATGTTTGCTTTTATGATTCAAAAAAAAAGAGAAAAAGAGAAAATATATATATATATATATAAATAAGGGGATAAAATTACCCCAATGTTAAGTTAATGAAAAATCAATGCACATGTGATAAATTAAAAAGAAAAAGTTGATACATGAGTATGTGATGTAAAAGTGGGAATTTTGGGTAGCTAGGCATGAATTAGAATTATATAGAGTATATGTATGTTAGGTGAAAGTTTAGGTTAATTAAAGATTCAATTTATAGCTCACTTAACCATATATATATATATATATATATATATATATATATAGATATATATATATATATATATATATATATATATATATATATATATATATATATATATATATATATATATATATATATCCTTACCTTTACCTTAGCCCCATTACAACCCTGAAAAGACCTCATGATGTTTGTATTTGTATGCTAAATATTTGTTGATTGGTTAGATGAAGAACAAAGTTTAGAAATCATGATTAGAGAAGAGTAGAGTGATTAACCCTAGACACTTGAGAGATTAGAGTGATATACACTTCGAGTGAGGGTTCAATGCTTGATTCTATGTTCCCTGCTTTCATGAGCTATCTTCTTACAAGTTTACTTGTCTTTTATTGTATGATTTGAATTAGTGAAATCTGATTTATGTTTGTCTTGAAGAGCTTATTTACTTTTAACCAAGTAGGAAGAAACATTTTTCATGTAGTTGCATTCATAGGTTGCATTTCATACATTCTACCATTCCTCTTCATTCTTTATAGCTTCTCTTGAGCTTAGCATGAGGACATGCTAATGTTTAAGTGTGGGGAGGTTGATAAACCACTATTTCATGGTTTATGTTGTACTTAATTGAGTGGATTTTATCAACTCTTTACCCACTTATTCATAATATTTGCATGATTTTATATTTCCTTTCCAATTTTATTCTATAATTGGAAACTTGCTTCCCGAGCCTTTTAATTACCAAAAATTAATTTTCCCTTATCACCATTAGATGTCTTGATATGTGTGTTAAGTGATTTCAGAGATTACAGGGCAGGAATGGCTCAGAGGATGGAAAGGAAGCATGCAAAAGTGGAAGGAATACAAGAAGTTGGAGAAATTGCTAAGCTGTCCAGCCTGACCTCTTCGCACTCAAACGGCTATAACTTTAGCTATAAAGGTCCAAACCACATGGTTCCGGTTGCGTTGGAAACCTAACATCCGGGGATTCAATTTGATATATAATATGTCATAGTTGCTCTGACGATAGGCGATGCGATCACGTGCTCCATGCGAACGCGTCGCAGTGACGAAAAACCAGCATGGTAGATTTCTCTCCTCTCTTTTAGGATTTAGGATTAGGATTAGGATTTCTTCGTTTCTTCATTCCAGGTTTAATATTTACTTTTATTTATGTTTCTATTCTACTTTTACTTTAATGCTTTTATTCGTATCTACAAATGTTGCCAAATTGGCTTATGAACTTTTTCCATGTTAAATTTTCATATTTTATTTAATATAATTTGAGGTATTTCAAACTTATGATTGCTTTCTTTAATTTATTAATGTTCTCCATTTATCCAAATTATTTTCATTCAAATAGAATTTCTCCCCTTTTGGCTTTGGTTGATTAATTGGTGACTCTCGAGTTATCAAACTCATTGTTGATTGAAATTTGGAATTCTTCAAGAATTAATTCGAGTTTCAATAACTCTAACTTTTCCTAAGGAAAGACTGGGACTTGAGGAATCGAAATTAATTCATCCACTTAACTTACCTTCATAGTTAGAGGTTAACAAAGTGGGAGAAAAATCCAACTCTCATCACAATCGATAAGGATAACTAGGACAGGACCTTCATAGTTATTTTACTTGTCATTCAACTAACTTTTTACCTTAATCCAAAACCCCAAAACATACCTTTGCATAACCAATAATAAGAACATACCTCCCTGCAATTCCTTGAGAAGACGACCCGAGGTTTGAATACTTCGGTTAACAATTTATTTAGGGGTTTGTTACTTGTGACAACCAAAACGTTTGTACGAAGGGATTTTTGAAGGTTTAGAAACTATACTTGCAACGAGGATTTATCCGTAATTTTCTAGACCACGCAAAAGTTTCTCTCGTCAGTGTGCATGCCCAGGAAGATTTTGAAAGTGTGCATATGTACAGGGGTGTGCGTATGCACAGGTACTAAAATTTATAAAGTCTGTTCACTCGCACAAGCTATGCGAGCGCCCTAACAGACGACCCTTCCCGACTTGTGCATGCGCACAGGGCTGTGCGTCCGCACAGGTCGTAATTCTTCATTAATGTGCGTGCGCACAACCTATGCTAGTGCTGCTACCAGAGCCCTTTTCCCTACCTGTGCGTGCGCACATATCAGAAATCCTGAAATTCTGCAACTTTGCACACTCTTAGATTTTCAACACCAACTTTGAATGATCATAACTTTCTCTACAAAATTCCAAATTTTGCAAACTTTATATCAAATCGAAGAGTTTTCAATAATCTTCAAATATAAACAAAATTCAACAAATTTTAAAAATCGAAGCAAAAATTATGATCAGGCAAAGTTCACCAAAAATCTATTTTTACCCAAAAACCACATAACCTCAATTTTAACCAAGCCTCGATCCAATACCAATCAATCACATTTCAACCATACCAAAAACAACCCAAAATTCATACCAAACACTACTTCAACCACTCAATCATCTAAATCATTTATTACTCACCTCTTCCAAATCTAAAATTTAACCTAACATCACATACCTTTTTCTTAATACCACCATTCAAATTCTCAACATTAATCAATACAAGCACCAATTCTTTTATTCCATTATTATCATCCAATCCATTAAATTTTCAAACACTTCACTCATTTACTTCCATCATGAACCACAATAACCAATAATCAAAATTATCACCAACACCCAAAACCATCATAACATTCATAATCAATATCAATCATCAATAATATCAACAATCACTACAATTCCTCATCAATTTCAATAATCATCAATCCCTCATCAATTACAATTAAATCACACATTTATCATCAAACTTCCTCATTATTAAATACGATCAATCACCATGAAACTCATATACTCCTCATACCAAAACTTCATATCACCATCACCATCATACAAGTTATCCCCAAACATCAAAATCACATACAATTAAGCATACACCCAAAGCATTCAATCCTATCTTACAGGTCAACTAGCCTAAGTGTCCAGAAACATTATATATTATATAAAGAAAACCGAAATCATACCTTGGCCGATTCCCAAACACACCAATCACCAAAACGAAACCACCAAGCTTGATCCAAAGCCTCAACCAACTCCAACAAACACCAAGGCTCACACTAACAACACATATATCACCAAAATCAAAACCTAAGATACATAAAATAACTAAACACAAGAATTTAGTAAATCCTTACCTTATCCAACGTGAGTAGGGATAAAACCCAATAATTACCCGCTACTAGAGATCACCTAAACAAACAAAACCACAAAACTTGCTCAAAACCCCAACCAAAAACGCACAGAAACTTAGGGCACAAAACTGGAGAGCCAGATGTGAGCCCTTACCAGATTTCTTTAGATAGAAAGGAAGATCTCATCAAGAGCTTCGTGTGACCGCAAACGGCTCGTCAATCGGAGGTCCGTAGCTCAAGTTAAAAGCAAAAGAAGGTGAGGGTGAATAGTGTTTTCTCTTCTCCCTCTCCTCTCATGGAAGCTGCGCCCCTCTCTCTCTTAGGACTGGAAAAATGAGTTCAAAGCTCATTAAATGAGCTTATATATGTTGGTCCTTGGATCCGATTTGGGCCCGATCCAACCCGTTAGCATTTTTGGTCCGTTTGGCCCACCTTGGGCCAAAACCTTTAAGATTAGTGCCCGGTCTTCGATTCTAAATTATTTTTCTTCTTTCAAAATAATAAATCAATCTTCAAAATATTATTTTCTAAAATACGCGATAATGGACAGTCTAGAGCCGGTATTGCCAGCTTAAGTGTCAGTATGCATTTTTACAAAAAATTTTCGAAAGAAATACATTTTCCAGCTCAGAAAAATTCACTGAAATTAAATTTCATATTTTTATTTTCAAATTAAAACTTCTAAATTTTGAATCTATTCCGGGCACTAAGATTATTTTATTAAAATGGTTTTACGTGAAAATGCGGATTCTTACAGATAACGTCATATTCTATAATAAATAGTACCATCTTCTATTATTCTGTCAAAAAAATATTTGGTCAATGAGAGTAATTACCATAACTTGTGGCCTACTCTCACTCCTACTCTTTTTTTTCATTTTTATTTTCTTATTATTACTCTATGATATAAAAGAATGTGAGAGAAAGAAGATTTGTGTGATTGGCGAGTGAATGGAAGATGAACAGAAGAGGTAGACGGAGATCTGGTGTACTCGGGTGCAACACCAGTAGAGCACTTTTAATAGCATGAGTTTATTTTTTGCTGCTCCAATTCAGGTAAATTTTTTTAAGTATTTTTCTATGCTCGAGGTTATTGTCAAAGTCATTGTCTTGGATCTTAACTATTTAGAAATAGTTTACTTTTATAAGTTTTGCTATTCATAGTGGACAATTCTTAATTGCTTAAATTGAGGAATGTTAGTTTGTTTTTCATAATGGTTATGCTACACTAGCTCATTATTGTTGGTCTTATAGTTTTGTTGTTTTTCTTTATGAATGGAAATATATTTTAAAGGCATGTACTTATGCTTAGGTGGTAGATATTTATGGATCTACTAATAATGGAATACCAATTTGAATATATATCTACTTGAAAGGTCATCTTTGTTTGTTATTTATGTCAATATGAAATTCACAGAAAGTCTTTTCTTGACTTATGAACTTCTTCTCCAATGTATGAGTATATACTGGAAATCATTCAATAATATCAAGGTTTGAAGCATTGGATCCTATCAGGAGGTTCAAACTTGATTTGGTTGAGGTGATTATTTGAAGTTTATTTTTTTTAGAATCTTTTTTCATGTACTAATATTTTGATATACCTGCATATCGAGGTGTTGAGTTAAAGTAGGTTAGTAGGTTACATGAATTTAATGAAGTTGTCTACTAAAGAATGTCAGAAGAAGTTTGTGTGATTGGTGAGTGAAGGAAAGATGAATGGAAGAGGTAGACGGAGATCTGGTGTGCTCGGGTGCAACACCAACGAAGCACTTCTAATAGAGTGAGTTTATTTTTTGCTGCTCCCATTCAGGTAAATTTTTTTAATCATTTTTCTATGCTCAAGGTTATTGTCGAAGTCATTGTCTTGGATCTTAACTGATTGGAATTAGTTTTCTTTTATTAGTTTTGCTATTCAAGGTGGACAATTCTTAATTGTTTAAATTGAGGATTGTTGGTTTATTTTTCATAATGGTTATGTTGCACTAACAAATTATTGTTGGACTTGCAGTTCTGTTGTTTTGCTTTATAGATGTCAATATGTTTTAGAGGCATGCACTTATGTTTAGGTGGTAGATATCCATGGATCTACTAAGAATGGTCATACCAATTTGAATATATATCTATTTGAAAGATCACTTTTGTTTGTTATTTATGACAATATGAAATTTACAGAAATTTTTTCTTGACTTTTGAACTTCCTCTTTAATGTATGAGTATATACAGGAAATAATTCAATACTATCAAGGTTTGAAGCATTGGATCCTGCAGGCGGCTCAAATTTGATTTGTTTGAGGTGATTGTTTTAAGTTTATTTTTTTAGAATTTTTTTTCATGTACTGATATTTTGATATACCTACATATAGAGTTTTTGAGTTGAAGTAAGTTAGTAGGTTATATGAATTTAATGAAATTGTCTACTAAAGAATTTATAATTTTATCTGCTATTTTAGGATATATTTAGTAATTCTATCATAATTTGAATTTTGGTAAAGAGTGTGATCATTTCGCCCCCAACCAAGAGCATATTCTTGATAGTACTAAACAATGAAGTTCGAGATTGAACCTTTAGTATTGATGATAAAAAAATACTACATACTTAAAATGCTAGATGGTTTTTTTTGTACGTAGTTAGTAGTAGTTGGTTACTTGGTTTTGTTTTTCAATTCTCAATATATAGAAAAATGATATAGTACAAAAATGAAGGAAGTTTTGTAATTTTAATTCGAAAAAGTGTGTATTACTATTCTATATCTTCTCTGTTTTTATTTTACGGGGGAAAAATAAGTTATTTCTTTAATTGATAGTGAAGGTTAATTCAAATTTTTTTGCATTAATTTTGAATTTGGCATTTGCATGCATTATAATTGGAACTAAAATTTGAAGCTAAATATTTGTTTGACCAGTGGTTTTGTCTTCTCATATATCTTTAATTTTTGCCCATATTTTACTCAATAAACCTGACTTCTATTTTTTAGGAACATTTAAAAGGAGTGTTGGTTTATGCAAGAGAAGAAACTACTCAACTTTTAGCTGTTGAAAGTACAAATCTCTCTATTTCTCTCTGAAATCATGTTTCACTGAAGATAAAAGATTAAATTTTTACAATGTGTTTCACTTAAGAGATAATGGGTTCTAAAATTCTTTTTGAGGGACTACCTATTTGATCTTAAAATTTTTTAGCTATTTTATTTTTTTCAAAAAAAAAAATGAGGTTAACTTCTTACTATCTCTAATTAAGTAAAGCCATGTAGATTAAAGGTTTTCTAGTTGAAGGTCTTCCATTCAATTCATTCTAATTCTGTGAATGGATTTTCCAGGGAACCTAAAGATGCTATAAAAAGGGTGAAAAATAATATTATTTAGCATGTATCTTTCTTTATCTGTTGAACAAATTTTAGCATGTGTCTTTCATATATATTGATTATTGAAAACCAATACTTTCTTAAATATCATATAATTGGGATTCTCACAAAGACCTTGATGAGTCTGAGAAGTTAATTAAATGATATGTTCTCTTAGAGTTATAGTATAAACAGGGATATAAAACAATCTTTTTAGTTTTTACAAATTTCACCCCATGAGAAGTTTTGTGTATATTGTGACTCCTATGTGACCCGAAGGTATACCCACAGCTACAACTACTAAGCAGATTCTATTTTGGCAGGTAAGCTTCCTTTACCACTTCAAAAAATTATGACTTGTGATATGTTAATACCTTTAGTGCTCCTAATGTAGCTTGGTGAATTTCTTCTTATTCATGTGTTTATCTC
Organism: Arachis hypogaea; assembly: GCF_003086295.3. Classification (NCBI taxonomy): domain Eukaryota; kingdom Viridiplantae; phylum Streptophyta; class Magnoliopsida; order Fabales; family Fabaceae; genus Arachis; species Arachis hypogaea. The sequence goes on along the minus strand of NC_092054.1, from coordinate 112,422,927 downwards.
ATATAGATATGTTGACTTTTGGTTTGTTTAAAACAATATAAATACATAATGAAAACCCAAAAGACAATTTTCTCTTCCGAGAAGAAACCGAAACTCTCAACGAGGTACATCGCATCATGTATCTGTAAAATTAAGAATTTCTACAACGAGTGAGAATATCATCCTTTCAGGTTCTTAGTAGAATAATAATTTCAAATATAGATAATGTAAAAATATACGAATCCTGTAGGCAATCCTAAACTCCAATCATTCAAGGTTAAAGCCTAGGGTGCTTTCTAGTCCAAACAAGGTGAAGTTACTAAGTATTAGCCCTTGTCAACTATCTCTAATCTCAATTCTTTCCTACACTAAGCTATTAATCCTTTCAATATCATTATTGTTCATTGTAGTATTAAGTCCTTTCGGTTTTATCAGTCTCTAACAATTAATATTAACAATATTCAGTCTTAATATTATCAATTAATATCATTTATCTCAATAATCTTAGTAAATCTCAACGGTGTCAATACAAGTAATTAATTATATTAATACTCTCAATTTTTCAATCTGGAGCAAGTGTGGAGAACCACAACCCTTGTATCTACCCAGAAAATTCCAATCTCAATCTGGAGCAAGTGTGACGAACTACAACCGTTACATCTACCCAAGGAGCTCAAATATCATTCAACACTTAACATCATCCAATCATTCAATCATTAACATTTTATTAAGAACAGTCCTCAGCATCACCATCACCAGCATAAGGGACCTCTTAGTTATGCAAACACAGACAAGATAATACATGGAATACATAGATAATGAGAACATATACAACAATTAGATCAAATAGCATATAGGTAAAATTAATCAAGAAGGCAAACTAAATACAAGATGCACACCAAAATAATACACATAAATGCAAATGATGCATGTCTACCATATGGCCAATGAGCTCATCTATCAGTTATATAGCCAAATCCGACACATTCGGAAGTTAATCCAGATATGGAATGCCATAACACGGAGTAAGTGGGACTAAATCGCAACCCTTGTATCTTACCGCTTAACCCGGAGCAAGTGGGACAAACCTCAATCCTTGCATCTTACTCGGTGTCTCGAGTCTTAACCCAAAGTAAGTGAGATAAACCACAACCCTTGCATCTTATCCAGGTGTCTCAAATCATTATCTGGAGCAAGTGGGACAAACCATCATCCGTGCATCTTACCCAGGCAGGTGTTTAACCGCTTAACCCGGAGCAAGTGGGACAAAGCCACCACCCTTGCATCTTACCTAGGTGCCTCAATTATTAACCCGGAGCAAGTGGGATAAAGCCACCACCCTTGCGTCTTACCTAGGTAATCAACCATATTCATAGTCTTTAATTAAATTCACAAGTTCTTTATCAATTAGTTCAATTCTATTAACTCGCATAGTTTCAATTGTTTAGGACTAGTTTGAATACATGACATATAATTCAACCTACGAACTATTTTGAATCTTACTTGAAATTGAATTAGAATTGTACTTTACCTCTTTTTCTTGAGTAATTAACTAATGAATTAACAGTTAATTAGGTTAAAGAGAAATTAAATTGCCAAAGAATTGGAATTTGATTATTTGTGATTCGTCGTGATTGATCTTTGCATACCTCGTCTAAATAAACACAAGGATTGTTTTTCTAAAGAGTGAACATCTCTGACATCTTAACTATCTTTATCATCTTATTTTATTAACCAATTTTAATTTGCTTACTATTGAAACTTTTATTTTTTATTGTCTGACTAGAATAATCAATTGACCATTGCTTGCTTAATCCGTTAATCATCGTGGGAATGATAACCCACTCCCCTGATATTACTTGATATGATCCAGTGCACTTGTCGGTAGTTTGTGGTTTGTAAAATCCACATCAAGTATAAGACCTCAAAGTTCCTCTAACAGACAGGGGGCATTGTTAGGGTTATTAACCACAAGATCCTCAGTATTATTAGCTATATTGAGCTCAACTTCCTCTTCAGACTCGTCCCCAAAAGTTTTTTCTTGGACTTCTTGAGCTCTAGCTTGCTTTCTTTGCTTCTGAAGAGTCCTTTCAATCTCAGGATCATACAAAAGAGGCTTTTTATCCTTGTTCCTCTGCATAAATAAATAGACCAAGAAAAAGTGGGATTCTCAACGTCACAGTGAAGAGAATCCCAATGAAGTACACAAAAATAGGAGAAAAAGAACTAACATAAATTAAGAAAAAGGGGCAAAAATTTAAACGAAAATAAAACTAGGAGAAACGAGAATTAAAAAGGAATAGAAATAAACTAGAATGAAATAAAATAAAATAAAACAAAATAGAAACTAAACAAAAATTAAAAGGGTAAAGTATATTTTTTGTCCTTAAAGTTTGGCAAAATTTTCAAAAATACTCCTAAGTTTTATTTTGTTTCAATTTTGTCCTAGAAGTTTTCGATTTGCATCAAATATACCCTCGACAGCTAAATTTTTAAAAAAATTTAAGATCAATCTAACAATAATGCATGAAAATTATGCTTGATTTGCTTGTATTGAGAGTTGTTCTTATGAAATTGTTGTTGAATTAGTCTTAAATTTTTTGAAAAATTAGTCGCCAGGGGTATATTTGATGCAAATCGAAAATTTTTGGGACAAAATTAAAACAAAATAAAACTTAGGGATATTTTTAAAACTTTTGTCAAACTTTAAGGACAAAAAATATAGTTTACCCAAATTAAAATAAAGAAAAAGGTCTAATCTAGGAAACTAACGAACTGGTAGTTGTTAGTCACAATTAATCCCCAGCAACAATGCCAAAAATTTGGTACGAAATTTACAATCCACAACTTACTGACAAATGCACTGAGTCATACCAAGTAATAACTCATGGTGAGTGAGTGTCGATTCTACGAGGATTAATAGACTAAGAAAGCAATGGTTGATTAGCTATTCTAGTTAGACAAATTGGAAACGAGAGTTTTGAATATCAATTAACATAAAAGACAATAAAGTGGGAAAGCAAACAATGAGCAATTGAGAAAATGGTATGAGAATCGAGTTAATGTTTTGCAGATGTTTAAATGTCTGGATTAATATTCAATGTCAACTATTTTGATCATGCAATGATTATGTTTATAGCAAACCTCAAGTGATTGAATTCCTATTCCTAGGCAATCCAATCTCCTCTAATATAACTGACTGTCAATTCCTTGATCACTGAATTATATTAGAGGATTAAGTTCAAATTCTGGTTTATAAGCCACACAATCCTAAGAATCCCAAAGCAGAATGTAGTTATATGTCTTGTAGCACATTAAGTCCAGATAATTAGAAGTTATGAGGAGTTGGTTTCAAGCTGTAATTCTAGTGATATAACTTTTTCAAGACTAAAATGGAATTCAAGTAAAATTAGAGTTATTTCCTAATAATGACTAATCCCTAGGATGAACAACGAAACCAATCCTTAAACAATAATTAAAGCATTAATCAAGAGTAGAAGAACAAATATTTATTAATCCATTCAAGTAAATAAATCTCCTAACCTTAACAATGGAGGTTTAGTTACTCATGGTGTAGAAAACCCTAGCAGAGAAAAAGTGTAAAAGCGCAGAATGAAAAATTAGGAGAAGAAAACTCCCCGCGTTGGTGATGCGGATTTTATAACCCATAAAACACTGGCAAGTGCACCGGGTCGTTGATAGAAGGGATTGTGCTGGTTCAGAATTTAGACAAAACAAGAATCATATTGTTGGTAGCATAGTCTAAACCAACAAGTAATCCTCTCAATCAAAGTTTAATTCAAATAAAAATAACCGAGAGTAATTAAACCTCGGGTTGTTCTCCCTAAGAACTAGTGACAACAAGCATACAATTTTGGTTGTAAAAATCAAGGGTTTTTTAATAATGAGGTGAACAATTAAAGGAATAAAAGAACAATCAAATTGCAATTAATAAACTAATAAAGGAATTAAAGAACTATCTATGTAATATAGACAAGTAAAGCTTTGAAATGATTGAAATGTGGTTCAAAACGTAAATAGAACCTTAACTTGGGATGAGTTATGGAATTCCTTCCTTATCATAACCACAACTATGATAATTATAATGGATTAATCTCACCTAGTCAACCCTTAACATCGAAGAGCAAGTCAGGTGAGCATAATCGTTATTAATCCAAAAATCCTATCTAACTTACCAATTACCTTAGTAAAAAACTAGCGTTAGTGAAAACAATAACAACTAATAACCCAAGAATTATCACTAAATTTCGGACATTATGACTCTAGTATCCCATATACTCAATTTCCCAAATCAAAGAGTGAAAATTTACTCCGTATTCAAAATTGGCATTTTATCAAACATATGGTAGGCATATTCATAAAACATGACAATATTAGGAAAATGATAAAAACTATGAACCACAAATGATCAAAATCAACACTAGTAACTCAAACAAACATATAATAACAGAAAATCATCAAGTTCAACAAATGGAATTCAAAATTGTAAAAAGCATATATGTATTGATAAAGGAAATTAAAATATAAGAAAGTGTAGAACAAGTAGTGTAATAAAAGAGAAAATTAAGAAATACTTACAATAAAAATAAGCAAGAATCCAAAATCAAAATTGGAGAATGAAAACTTGTAGTATAAACCCTAATTAAACCTAAAGAAAATTGAGAGAAAACCTAAGCTAAAACTATCCTAAACTACCCTAAAAACTATCTAAGTGTATTGTGTAATGTATGGTATGAGTGGGTGTGTTGTATGGTTGCTAGCCCCTCCTTTATAAGCTTCAAACCCTTCAGAAATGGGCCAAAAAGCCTCCCAAAATGCGAGCCACATGACTTTTTAATGAAGTCACGCGTAGGGACTTGTGCGTATACACAGGGTGTTGTGCATACGCACACTTGGCTGTGTGCTTCTCTTTTTGTTTTCTTCATGTTTTCTCCCAATTGCATCCTTCTCTTCGACTCTTATTAAGCCATTCCAACCTATTACACCTGAAATCACTCATCAAAATCATCAAGGCATCGAATGGAATGAAAGTGGAATAAAATTGATTAAAATGAGCACAAAATAGCATGTTTTCACAATTAGGCACAATTTAGAGAGAAAACACAAAAGTATGCTATTTAGATGAATAAATGTGGGTTTGTATGATGAAATCCACTCAAATCAATCCAAAATTTATCGTCAAATATGGACTCATCAGTCGTATCATGTAATAACTCAGGTGAGTGAGTGTGAATCCTACAAGGATTAACAGATTAGGCAAGCAATAGTCAACTGATTAATTTAGTCAGACAACCAAATTAGGGTTTTGAGCACTTAAAACATAAACAGCAAGTAAACGAAAACAAATAGTGAGTATTGAAAAGATGATATGATTAAGAAAGTTAAGGTTTCGGAGATGTTAAAACTTCCAGATTAATACTTTTCACGTTCCACCTTAATCACACAAGGATACTTTTATGGCAAATCGTTGGTAATCAAACCTCAATCCCTTGTTGATTTAATTTCTCTTTAACCTAATTAATCGCTAATCCTTTAGTCAATTATTTAAGAAAAGAGTTACTGATAAACCCATATTTTATGATATATTTTGTGCCTAATTTAAGTGATTTATTCAATCCTTCACTCACTTATTCATATAAATTGCATGGTTTTACTTTCCCTTCCTTATTATGTGATGTATGTGAAAAACATGTTTCCTATGCTTTAAAAGTAATTATTTTAATTACCCTTTATTTCCATTCGATGCCGTGATTCGTGTGTTGCGTAGTTTCAGATCTTCTAAGGCAGGAATGACTTAAAGGATGGAAAGAAAACATACAAAATTGGAAGGAAAGCATAAAACGGAGTTTTTGAAGAAACTGGCAGCGACGCGATCGCATGGATGACGCGGCCGCATGCCAGCGCGAAATGGCAGTGACACGATCGCATGATTAACACGATCGCGCACCTTAAGCGAAATGCATATGACGCGGACGCATGACTGAAGCGACCGCGTGACAAGAAAAACTCCAAATGACGCGACCGCGTGACCCACGCGGACGCGTGACAGAGGCTACGCACCAGAAAGTACAGAAAATGCTCCCAGTGATTTCTGAAGCTCTTTTTGGCCCAAATCCAAGTCCAAAAGGCACAGATTAGAGGTTATAAAGTGAGGGAATGCATCCATTCAGAGAGGAGTCTCCAATTAGTTATTTTTCATGAATTAGATGTAGTTTTGAGGAAGAAGTTCTCTCCTCTCTCTTTTAGGATTTAGAATTAGGATTTCTTTTGCTTTCAGAATTATCTCTTTTTATCAGGTTCAACAGTCCTTTTTATTTATCTTCTCAATTTAATTTATGAACTCTTCTATGTTACAAATTATTCTTTGAATTCATGTTATTTGAGGTATTTCAGTTTATTATTGCTTTCTTTTATTTATGTTACTGTTGCTTCCAATTTGAAGACATTTTTATTCCAGTAGATTTACTTTTTTTCCTTTTGGTCTTGGTTAAGAAATCAGTGACTCAGGAGTTATCAAACTCAACATGATTGATAATCGTTATCTTTGCTAATTGAATTGAACTTCAATAATCTCAATCTTTCCTTAGGGATTAACTAGGATTTGAAGATCAACACAATTAGTCACTTGACTTTTCTTTACTTTAAGTAAAGGCTAACTAAGTGGAATTAAGATTCAATCTTCATCATTATTGATAAGGATAACGAGGATAGGATTTCAAAATTTCTCATACCTTGCCAAAAGTTTATTTTACAGTTATTTATTTGTTTTACAGTCTTTTACTTATTTTAATTGAAATTCAAATCACTTGTTCCTCATCTTCAAAACCCCAATTTTCAATCTCCATAACCAATAATAAGAACATACTTCCCTGCAGTTCCTTGAGAAGACGACCCGAGGTTTAAATACTTCGGTTATCAATTTTTAAGGGGTTTGTTAATTGTGACAACCAAAACGTTTGTACGAAGGGATTTCTGTTGTTTTAGAGACTATATCTACAACGCGACTATTTTTTATAAAATTCTTTACTGGCAAAAAATCCTAACGTCAAAATGGCACCGTTGCCGAGGAACTGCAATCGTGTGCCTTATTATTGGTTATTATAAATATTTTTCTTTTACTTGTTTATTTGTCTTTATTTTCTCCTTTTACTTCCATTAGCTACTATGAATTCTCACCCTTCTCGCTTTGAGTTTGGTTTTGATATTGTTGAAAGGAGTAAAAGTTATAACAGGAACATGCATCAAGGTCAGAGCAATCAAAGATGGATGGAGCCAAGAGGATCTGATCAACCCTTTAGGCAACAACACCCTCCAAGATATCATGGACAAAGACCATTCTACAATGCATACCAAGCCAATAGACATGGTGGACAACCTTGTAGTTACCAACAAGCCCCACCCTGTGCTTATAGGCCATCCTCTCAACATAACTTCGCACCACCACACTCACAAGCTCCTTTTCACCATTCACTACCATATGATCCTCATTTACCCAAATTCCAATCCAATTACTCCCAAATACCACCACTTCCCCATATACCATGTCCAAATCTATCACCCCAAGAATAAGAGGTTCGCCTCAAGGAAACAGTAGATCAACTTCAAACAACCCTTCATTAACTGGAGCAGGCAGTAAGTTTATTATCTTTTAGACGTTCGAACATTCAAGGACCTCCCACAGCCCTATGTGGACAATCTAAAGAAGAACGTAGCATGAAGGAGATACTAGAAACTCCAGTGGACAGAACAGGGCATGACTTCGTACTGGAACAAGTAGCGGAAACTGTCATTGTAAACGAAGAAGAGTTGGTTGAAGACTTAGGAGACGCTGAACTTCCATGGGAATCCAGAATTGTGGAAAATTATGTCAAGAACGTTACAATTGATGCTAAGGAGGATAGTGCACAACTCCCAAAGCAAGTCTTTTATGAAGAACTAGACGGAATAATCCAAGAAGCAAGTTTCCTTGATGATGATAATCTCAAGTTAAGTTCTCCCAGTAGTGAACTTACATCAGCAAGTGAATTCTCTGAGATCGAAGAATCTTCCCCAAGTGAATACGAAGATGATGCGGAGGTAGATTTCTCTCAACCTCCCGTTTATGACTTAAGTGACGAAGAAGACATAGAAGGCTTGGATCAGGACATGGATGCATTTGAAGAAGTCTGCAAGGAAGTGAAGAAATTCACCAAAGAGCACAAGGGAGTAGAACTCATAGAACCACTGGAAACACCTATCCCAAGGCCATTACCACCTAATACAAGCTTCAAATGGGTACAATCCTTAACCTTTAGCTTTATTTTCCCACTTGAATATGGTTTGCTTGAAACAGATGGCCAGCTTAGAGCTCTCTGCGGCTTTAAGAGTAAGAGGGAATTGGTTCGCACTCAGAGCTGGTGCACAAGGTTCAATAAGGTTCCACGCCTCAACTCGAAGTGCACGGATTGGCATCATGATCAATCGAATGGATCTCGGAAAACGTTTGGTCATCGTGGTGAGTATCTAATTTTTAAACTGCCCGGATGGAAAAATATAGATCAAGACAGAGGCGGATTTAAAAGCAAAGTTTGGGATCTTGGAATCTATTCTGACATTCGTCACCCCGGGAGCCTGAGAATCTGTTTGAAGCTGCTCAGAAGCTTTACATGCCTAGTTTGGGACCCCGGAGGCTATTGGCATTCCAAGCATTGGTGGAGATTTCTGGATGAATTTAAGCATAGGCCGCCATAACAGGAAGCTCATCCAATGTCCAACTTAAGGACTTTAACTAAAAGTGCTAGGTGGGAGACAACCCACCATAGTATGGTCGTTTCTTTTTCAGTTTTATTCCGTTTTATTTGTTTTTGTTTTCCTTTTCAATTGAACCTGAATATTATTCATTCGCACTGCATACTGCATAATTGCATACCTGCATAAAAGAAAAGAGAGAGAGAGAGAGAGAGTAGGCGTGCGACGCGACCGCATCACTCATGCGATCGCGACAGTTGCGAAAAACAACCCCCCATGCGCCCGCCGCGTGACCTGGAAATCGGCGTAAGGATCCAACGCCCAGAAAGTTGGGCTGGAATCGTGCGGCTGTTGTGCGTTTCGCACAAAATGACCCATGCGGTCGACGTGATCGCGTTACTTGCACAACACCAATCCCACGTAACAGCGTGAGCGACGCGATCGCATCGCATGGATTGCACAACACCCCAAAAGAGACAGAGAGTTGCGCTGAAACGACGCTGGAATTACGCATTTAGCACAATTTCCAGCGACGCGGTCGCATGCCTCATGCGACCGCGTCATTCATCCATTCTCCCATTCCATGCGATCGCATCACTCACGCGATCGCGTCAACTCCCATTCCACCCCAACCACACGACCGCGTGCCCCACGAGATCGCGTGGATTCAAATTCCATAACCCCCCTGTGACACAAACCCTACCCATTCGCGCCGCCCCCAGCCCCTTCTCCTTCCTCTCTTCTCTCCAACCAACCACCACCAACTTTCAGCCACCACCACTAACCACTGCCACCCCCGACGACTACCCAGAACCCACCGCCACGCCACCCCCTTCCCCCTCTTTCTTCTTCTTCTTCCCTCCACCACCACTGCCCCCCCTCCGCGACCGCCACACCCACCGCGCCGCCGTCACTGCCGCGCCTCTATCCGCCACCAACGCCCCCTTCCCTTCCTTCTCCCCACCCACATTACCCCCCAAACCCTCTGCCTACGAACAGCCCTCACCGCCACACAACCACCATCAACCACCACGTCAGCTGCCACCACCACCATCCCCCAGCCACCTCTCTGCCCCACCTTCTTTCATACGCCTTCCAGGTTACGACAAATGCCACCTTTCTTTCAATTCCTAGTTAATTACATATTTTTCTATTTATGTTCATAATTAGGCTAGTTAGATATGCATGTTGTAGTGGATTCTAGGTGGTTAGGTAGCCTAGGATGTGGTTGGTGGATTTAGGCCTGTTTAATTGCGCTGTTCGTGCTTATTGTTTCATAATTTTCGCAATTCTGCTGTTGCTGTGATGTTAGTTTTGTTCATATGCTGTTCGTACTGTTCATGCTGCTATTATGAATGTTATTTCTTGTTCATACCTAATTGCAGTTTGTTTTAATTCATATGAACTGTCCTGCTTACTGTTTATTTTCCGGGAACATCCAATTTTAGCCGGAATGCTGCCCACTCTTCTGTAAACTGTTTTATTTCCATACATGTCTTGGTTTTGGCACTTTGAACTTTGCTTTACTCTGCTTTTACCAAATCCAATTCATGAATACCAGGGCAAGCTTTCTTATTCTTTTTTATTTCCTGGTTCATAATCTGCATTTTTGATGTTTAGCTTCCAATTTTCGATTCATCATCAACCTGATTCCCTTGTTTGGATATGAGTTAACTGTAGCTTCTAATTGAGAATGCTTGTTACTTAGAAAATGATCATCATGCCACTTACTCTAACCCACTTTTTACTAATTCACTAATTTTAACCTCCTAAACTCTTTTTTCATTCCTAACCAACCTAACCTTTCAAAACATCTCTTCTGGTTTTTCACTATTCTCTTTAACCTTCTAAACAAGGCATGATGATAATTGTTCCTAATTAACATGATTTCTAATACATTTTGGATTGTTAATTTTTTTTCTCGGACTTTTCACTCCTATTCAATCCTTAATGCACATTTACTTAACTCATTTTCATTACTCCACTACTCCTTTGCCACTATATGCTTATTTTGTGATTTGCCTACTTGTTTTCCTGTTTTTATTATATCCTGGTTTTCTATTTTTCAGGATGTCTGACACCCAAAGAAAAGGAAAGGGAAAGGCAACAACTGGCAAATGGAAAAGAGGAGAATCCTCCATGTCCATCCTGGACATCATGCATGATGACTCCTGGCGGGAGAAACACTTTATCCCGCAGGAGAAGGCTGACCAGCTACTCCCTGCTACGGATCCCATTAAGTTTGCAAACTGATACTGTGAGCTGAAGTATCCGGTGTTTGCAACCTCCAGGAACCTGTACGTGGAGAGGACTCTGAAGATCCCAGAAGAACTCCAACAATACACCTCTGATCAGATCAAACAAAGAGGCTAGTTCTTCCTGGAGAGAAACCTAACTGAGGTCAATGCATCTTGGGTACGGGAATTTTACTGCAATTACTTCAAAACTTCCCTCGATGCCGTAAACCTAAGAGGGAAGCAGATACTGGTAACTGAAGAGGCCATAGAGGATGTTCTGAAGCTCCTGCCTAAATCCGATCAGCCAGATGGTTATCAACGGGCTGAGGAGGACATGCGCTTCATGAAGTTTGACTGGGATGCCGTCAAGGCAAGGATAGACCATGACCCGACTGTTCCATGGGTCATGGGTCAGAACACCACCATGCCTAAGGGAATCAAGCGGGCATACTTGAATGATGAGGCTCGGCTATGGCATCAAATCCTAAGCAACTTTATTATGCCGAGTACTCACGAGACGGAGCTACCTGCCGCTATGATCACCCTCCTATGGTGTGTGATGGAGGGTAAGGACCTGTACCTGCCACGCTTCATTCGGTACTACATGGCGAGGGTCCACGTCTGAGGCACTCTCCCCTTTCCATATCTGATTACACAGCTTGGCCGTCGAGCTGATGTGCCTTGGGAGGATACTGATAAGAAGCCACCTACTGCAGAATGCAAGAAAATCATCCCTCACAGCAGGAATTTTCTGGCTTTGGGCTACAGACCTCCATTCCTCACTCCTACTGATGAGACAGCCACACCATCTGCCAGCCCCTCTTCCTCTACAGCTACCCCTGCTACCACCACTGCACCTCCACCTGCCTCAGAGCCAGTTTATCACTTAGTGCACCGCCTGTTTCGGCAGCTAGACCAGATGGAGCGCCGCAACCAACGGCGATACGAGAGATCTGAGCATCGCAACAAGCGACGCTATGAGCACCTAAAGCTGATGATTCGTTCTGGTAGCGACATCCCCTCCGAGCCTGACACCCCATCAGAGCCATCTGAGGAGGAGGCGGATGATCACGAGGCAGAGACCCATCCACAGGGAGAGGCTACACAGGCAGGCACAGAGCAGGCTGCATCACATCAGGAGGCCCCATATCAGATTCAGGCTGCAGACCCTGAGGTCCCTATTCAGTCAGCATCTCCTCTGCAGCAGATAGATCCTCAGACCACCACCACAGAGATCCCAGCTACCCATCCTTCCAGTGATGACACCCCTTCACACCCTGCTTGAGTGAGCATCAGGAACGATGCTTCATTTTAAGTGTGGGGAGGTCGCCATCTCTGGCGTATTTTTTGGTGAACCACTACAAACCCTTTTTATTTTATTTTGTTCTTTTTCTGTATTTTGATCTTTATTTTTATTTCTTAGCACTTATACATTGCTATTTTCATGTATCTTTACTATATTTCTACATGTTGCACTTTAGTTCATGTTTTAGCCATTTAGTTTAGTTACAATTCTAACTTATTAGTTATAGAAAATGTGGCTTAATTAGTATAGTTTACCCTTTTTAGCATAAGATAACTTAGTTTAAATTAAAAATATAAAAAGAAAGTAAACTAGAGACTATTAACAGAATAAAACAACCCACACCTTGTATATATAGCATTACATGTTAGTTAGTTAACAACATTTCATTAAGGAGAAACACTAGAACTTTAAAGCCACCTTAAGATTTTGGTGCACGAAATTGTGTATGTCAATGTCAATATTACTATTTCTCACAAATTCGCACAACTAACCAGCAAGTGCACTGGGTCGTCTAAGTAATACCTTACGTGAGTAAGGGTCGAATCCCACGAAGATTGTTGGCTTGAAGCAATCTATGGTTATTTTGTAATTCTTAGTCAGGATATCAATTATATTTATCAGTTTGAATTGCGAAAAATAAAAGAGCATGAAATAAATACTTGTTCTGCAATAATGGAGAATATGTTGGAGTTTTGGAGATGCTTTGTCGTCTGAATCTCTGCTTTCCCCTATATTCTTCTTCACGCACGCAAGGTCCTCCTATGGCAAGCTGTATGTTGGTGGATCACCATTGTCAATGGCTACCATCCGTCCTCTCAGTGAAAATGGTCCAGGTGCGCTGTCACCGCCCGGCTAATCATCTGTCGGTTCTCACTCATGCTGGAATAGGATCCGTTGGTCCTTTTGCGTCTATCACTACGCCCAACCTTTGTGAGTTTGAAGCTTGTCATAGTCATTCAATCCCTGAATCCTACTCGGAATACCACAGACAAGGTTTAGACTATCCGGATTCTCAAGAATGCTGCCAATGGATTCTAGCTTATACCACGAAGATTCTGATTAAGGAATCCAAGAGATATTCATTCAATCGAAGGTAGAACGGGAGTGGTTGTCAAGCATGCGTTCATAGATTGAGAATGGTGATGAGTGTAACGGATCATCACATTCATCATATTGAAGTGCGAATGAACATCTTAGATAGAAACAAGCGTGTTTGAATGGAAAACAGAAATACTTACATTAATTCATTGAGACACAGCAGAGCTCCTCACCCCCAACAATGGAGTTTAGAGACTCATGCCGTCAAAGAGTACAAAGTTCAGATCTAAAATGTCATGAGGTGTGAAATAGACCTCTAAAAGTTGTTTAAATACTAAACTCGTAACCTAGGTTTACAGAAAATGAATAAACTATGATAAATGGTGCAGAAATCCACTTTTGGGGCCCATTTGGTGTGTGCTGGGGCTGAGACTTAAGCTTCTCACGTGCCTAGGCTGTTTCTGGAGTTAAACGCCAGGTTGTAACCTGTTTCTGGCGTTCAACTCCCATTTGTAACCTGTTTCTAGCGTTTGACGCCAGACTACAACATGGAACTGGCGTTGAACGCCAGTTTACGTCATCTATCCTTGAGCAAAGTATGGACTATTATATATTTCTGGAAAGCACTGGATGTCTACTTTCCAACGCAATTAAGAGCATGCCAATTGGACTCTTGTAGCTCTAGAAAATCATTTCCGAGTGTAGAGAGGTCAGAATCCAACAGCATCAGCAGTCCTTTTTCAGCCTGAATCAGATTTTTGCTCAGCTCCCTCAATTTCAGCCAGAAAAGACCTGAAATTATAGAAAAACACACAAACTCATAGTAAAGTCCAGAATTGTGATTTTTATTTAAAAACTAATAGAAATATAATAAAAACTAACTAAATTATACTGAAAACATACTAAAAACAATGCCAAAAAGCGTATAAATTATCCACTCATCACAACACCAAACTTAAATTGTTGCTTGTCCCCAAGCAACTGAAAATCAATTAGGATAAAAAGAAGAGAATATACTATAAATTCCAAAATATTAGTGAAACTTAGCTCCAATTAGATGAGTGGGACTAGTAGCTTTTTGCCTCTTGAATAGTTTTGGCATCTCACTTTATCCATTGAGGTTCAGAATGATTAGCATCTATAGGAACTTAGAATTCAGATAGTGTTATTGATTCTCCTAGTTTAGTATGTTGATTCTTGAACACAGCTACTTTATGAGTCTTGGCCGTGACCCTAAGCACTTTGTTTTCCAGTATTACCACCGGATACATAAATGCCACAAACACATAACTGGGTGAACCTTTTCAGATTGTGACTCAGCTTTGCTAAAGTCCCCAATTAGAGGTGTCCAGGGTTCTTAAGCACACTCTTCTTTTGCTTTGAACCTTGACTTTAACCGCTCAGTCTCAAGTTTTCACTTGACACCTTCACGCCACAAGCACATGGTTAGGGACAGCTTGGTTTAGCCGCTTAGGCCAGGATTTTATTCCTTTAGGGCCTCCTATCCACTGATGCTCAAAGCCTTGGATCCTTTTTATTACCCTTGCCTTTTGGTTTTAAGGGCTATTGGCTTTTTGCTCTTGCCTTTTGGTTTAAAGAGCTTTTGGCTTTTTCTGCTTGCTTTTTCTTTCTCTTTCTCTTTTTTTTTCGCCCCCCTTTTTTTTCGCTATTTTTTTTTCTGCAAGCTTTTGTATTCACTGCTTTTTCTTGCTTCAAGAATCATTTTTATGATTTTTCAAAAGACATATGCACTGTTCAAGCATTCATTCAGAAAACAAAAAGTATTGTCACCACATCAAAATAATTAAACTAGTTTCAAGGATGAATTCGAAACCATGTACTTCTTGTTCTTTTGTAATTAATTTTTTTTTTTAAGAAAGGTGATGGATTCATAAGATATTCATAACTTTAAGGCATAGACTCTAATCTTTATTTATTATTTAATAATATAAATTAGGCATAAAATCAGACACTTAATAATAAAATACGGGAAATTAAGGACTTAAAAATAAATGACTCTAACTCTAATACTCATATACTCTTAACATAGATAAAAGGTTATCTCAGAGTTAGGACTCAACAACCTTTATTTTGGGAGGTAGATGCTTCTTTAGTCTGTGGGGTGCTTGGCCCTTCAAGAGACAGCTTCTGGCGCTTCAGTTCCTTTATGTCACGCCCTTGCTCTTCTTATTCTTTAAGTAGTTTGCATAGCATACTGTTTTGATTTTGCTGTTCTTCCTTCAGTTGATTCACAGCTTCTTGCAACTTGGTGACAGATGCTTCTAGGCGCTCCCAGTATTCAATTTGAGGGATTTCCGGGACGAGCTCCTCTGCTTTTCTCTTGATGGGGTCGTCCTGCACTTGTAGTCCATCCATAGACTTTTTGGTGATTGGTTGCTCAACTGAGATATACTTATCTACTCCCATTTTTATTCCAGCATCTTTACATAGCAGAGAGACTAAGCTTGGATAAAGCCAATTTAGAATCTTTGGAGTTCTTGTTTGCAATTTTGTAAAGCTCACAAGCAATCAGCTGATGAACTTCCACTTCTTTTTCCAGCATAATGCAATGAATTATCACTGCTCTTCTGATGGTGACCTCAGAGCGGTTGCTAGTGGGCAGTATAGAGCGCCCAATGAAGTCCAGCCAGCCTCTGACAACTGGTTTGAGATCTCCCCTCTTGAGTTGGTTCGGGGCACCCTTTGTGTTAGTTGTCCACTTGGCTCCAGGGAGGCATATGTCCTCTAGAATTTTGTCCAATCCCAGGTTTGATCTCATCATTCTTCTATTAAAGGAGTCTGGTTCATCTTGCAGTTGAGACAGCTTGAAGATCTCCCTTATTTTGTCAGGGTGGGTGTGAACAATCTTCCCTCTGACCAGAGTTCTATAGTCATAGAACGCGGTTCCAGCTATTCTCTGCTTGTCTGTCTGCCATAGATTAGCATAGAATTCCTGAACCATGTTTCTTCCCACCTTTGTTTCAGAATTAGCTAGGACTTCCCAGCTCCTGTTTCGAATTTGCTCTTGGATCTCCAGATATTCATCTTCTTTCAGATCGAATTTAACTTCGGGATCACTGACCTTAGACTCATTATTTTGTAAAAATGGTTTGAATGTTCTTTGGTTATGAACTTCCCTTGATTCCAAAGTGGTTTTGGAATATTCTCCTTCTTGCCTCTTGAGTCAGTTTGTTTTCCCTTGGGAGCCATGATCTTAGTGGGTATTGGCTTAGTGATCACGGATAAACACACCAAACTTAGAGGTTTGCTTGTCCTCAAGCAAAAGAAGAGAAAGGAGAGGGAAAGAAGGAGAGCCAAGCGTAACTTGTGGAGGAGAGGGGGAGGCCGAATTAGGATTTAAAGGGAAAAGGGAGGGTGAGTTCAAAAATTTTGAAGGAGATATGATAGAAGATATGATTTGTAAAAGATAAGTATGATAGGAAAAAGATATGATTTAAGATTGAAAAGATATGAAAGATATTTGAAAAAGATAAATATAAATTTTGAAAAAAATGATGTGAGGATTTGAACAAGATTTTAGAGTGAAAAGAGATATATTTATTTTGAAAAGGATTTGAAAATAATTTGAAGAGGATTAAGAAAAATGGCTTACGAATTAAGATACATTTGATATATTTTTTTTTGAAAAAAAAAAGGTTTGAAAAATTAGGATTTGTAACATGTTTGTGCAAGAAATCATGAATTGAAACATAAAAAATGGAAAAAATTTGAATTGAAAACGAAATTGCCTGCTCCCCACAATCCTGGCGTTAAACGCCCAACTGCTGCATGTTTTGGGCATTTAACGCCCAGTTGCTGCTTGTTTTGGGCGTTTAACACCCAGCTATTGCTTCTAGCTGGCGTTAAACGCCAGAAACCCCTTTGTTACTGGGCATTTTTCTGAATGCCCAGGATGCTGTCAATCTGGCGTTAAACGCCCAGAAGCTGCTTCTTTCTGGCGTTTAACGCCCAGATGGCTATCTTTACTGGCGTTAAACGCCCAGTAGATGCTCCTTTTGGGCGTTTAATGCCCAGTTGTGCCTCTTACTGGCGTTTTCTTGCCAGTGAGCTCTTTTTCTCTGTTTTGTGTGCTGAATCCTTCTGTAACCCTGTGAACCTATGCAATTGACTCTTTACCTTATTAACATTGAACTTATATGCTTTAAAAATAAATAAATAAATAAAATGAAGAATAGGGCAAAATAACAGAAAAAGTTTTGCTAATGGCTGGGTTGCCTCCCAGCAAGCGCTTCTTTATTGTCTTTAGCTGGACCTTGCTGAGCTTTTAATCTAGCGTCAGCCTTGAGCACTCTTGCTCAACATTGCCTTCAAGATAGTGCTTGATTCTCTGTCCATTAACAATGAACTTCTTATCAGAATCAATGTCTTGAAGCTCCACATAACCATATGGTGATACACTTGTAATCACATATGGTCCCCTCCACCGGGATTTCAGTTTCCCAGGGAACAGCCTGAGCCTAGAGTTAAATAACAGAACCTTATGTCCTGGTTCAAAGACTCTAGATGACAGCTTTCTGTCATGCCACCTTTTTGATTTCTCTTTATAAAGCTTGGCATTTTCAAAAGCAGTGAGTCTGAATTCCTCTAGCTCATTCAGCTGGAGCAATCTTTTTTCTCCGGCTAATTTGGCATCAAAGTTTAGGAATCTGGTTGCCCAGTAGGCCTTATGTTTCAGTTCCACGGGCAGATGACAGGCCTTACCATACACAAGTTGGTATGGAGAGGTCCCTATAGGGGTCTTGAATGCTGTTCTGTAAGCCCACAGAGCATCATCCAAGCTTCTTGTCCAATCCTTTCTACGAGTACTTACAGTCCGTTCCAGGATTCTTTTTAGTTCTCTGTTAGAAACTTCAGCTTGCCCATTTGTCTGTGGATGATATGGAGTCGCCACCTTGTGGCGAATCCCATACCGGACCATGGCAGAGTAAAGCTGTTTGTTGCAGAAGTGAGTGCCCCCATCATTAATTAGTACTCTAGGGACACCAAACCTGCTGAAAATATGTTTCTGGAGGAACTTCAGCACTGTTTTAGTATCATTGGTTGGTGTGGCAACGGCCTCTACCCATTTTGATACATAGTCAACTACCACCAGAATATAAGTGTTTGAGTATGATGGTGGGAAAGGTCCCATGAAGTCAATTCCCCATACATCAAACAACTCAATCTCCAAGATTTCCTGTTGAGGCATGGCGTAACCATGAGGTAGATTACCAGCTCTTTGGCAACTGTCACAGTTACGTACAAACTCTCGGGAATCCCTATAGAGTGTAAGCCAGTAGAAGCCACATTGGAGGACCTTGGTGGCTGTTCTCTCACCTCCGAAATGGCCTCCATATTGTGATCCATGGCAATGCCATAAGATCCTCTGTGCTTCTTCTCTAGGCACACACCTACGGATTATTCTGTCTGCACATCTCTTAAAGAGATAGGGTTCATCCCATAAGTAGTACTTTGCATCAGTAATTAATTTTTTCTTTTGTTGCCTGCTGTACTCCTTGGGTATGAACCTTGCAGCTTTATAGTTCGCAATATCTGCAAACCATGGTGTTTCCTGAATGGCAAACAAATGCTCATCCGAAAAGGTCTCAGAGATCTCAATAGAGGGAGGAAACTCCCCTTCTACTGGTTCTATCCGGGACAGATGATCAGCCACTTGGTTCTCTGTCCCTTTTATGTCTCTTATTTCTATATCAAACTCTTGCAGAAGCAACACCCATCTTATGAGCCTGGGTTTTGAATCCTGCTTTGTGAGTAGATACTTAAGAGCAACATGGTTAGTGTACACAATCACTTTTGATCCTACTAAGTATGATCTAAACTTGTCAATGGCATAAACCACTGCAAGCAATTCTTTTTCTGTGGTTGTGTAATTTTTTTGGGCATCATTTAGAACACGGCTAGCATAATAAATGACATGCAGAAGCTTGTCATGCCTCTGCCCCAGTACTGCACCAATGGCATGGTCACTGGCATCACACATTAATTCAAATGGTAAAGTCCAGTCTAGTGTAGAAATAACTGGTGTTGTGACCAGCTTAGCTTTCAGAGTCTCAAATGCTTGCAGACACTCTGTGTCAAATATAAATGGCGTGTCAGCAGCTAGCAGATTGCTTAGGGGTTTTGCAATTTTTGAAAAGTCCTTTATAAACCTCTTGTAGAATCCTGCATGCCCCAGAAAACTTCTGATTACCTTAACATTAGCAGGTGGTGGTAATTTTTCAATTACTTCCACTTTAGCTTGATCCACCTCTATCCCCTTGAATGAAATTTTATGCCCAAGGAAAATTCCTTCGGTCACCATAAAGTGACATTTTTCCCAGTTTAAAACTAGGTTGGTCTCTTGGCATCTTTTCAGAACAAGTGCTAAATGGTCAAGGCAGGAGCCGAATGAGTCTCCAAATACTGAAAAGTCATCCATGAAGACTTCCAGAAATTTCTCTACCATATCAGAGAAGATAGAGAGCATGCACCTCTGAAAGGTTGCAGATGCATTACACAGACCAAAAGGCATTCTCCTGTAAGCAAATACTCCAGAAGGACATGTGAATGTTGTCTTCTCTTGGTCCTGAGTATCTACTGTAATTTGGTTGTAACCTGAATAGCCATCCAAAAAGCAGTAATATTCATGACCTGCTAGTCTCTCTAGCATCTGGTCTATGAATGGTAAAGGAAAATGATCCTTTCTGGTGGCTGTGTTGAGCCTTCTGTAGTCAATACACATGCGCCACCCTGTAACTGTTCTTGTAGGAACCAGTTCATTTTTTTCATTATGAACCACTGTCATGCCTCCCTTCTTGGGAACAACTTGAACGGGGCTCACCCAGGGGCTATCAGAAATAGGGTAAATAATCCCAGCCTCCAGTAATTTGGTGACCTCTTTCTGCACCACTTCCTTCATGGTTGGATTTAGCCGCCTCTGTGGTTGAACCACTGGCTTAGCATCATCCTCCAATAGGATTTTGTGCATGCATCTAGCTGGGCTTATGCCCTTAAGGTCACTTATGGACCACCCAAGAACTATCTTATGTGTCTTCAGCACTTGAATTAGTGCTTCCTCTTCCAGTGGATTTAAAGCAGAGCTTATGATCACTGGAAAAGTGTCACCTTCTCCCAGAAATGCATATTTCAGGGATGGTGGTAATGGCTTGAGCTCGGGTTTAAGAGGTTTCTCCTCTTCCTGAGGAAATCTCAGAGGCTCTTTCAGTTCCTCTGAACCCTCCAAATCAGGCTAAACATCTTTAAAGATGTCTTCCAGCTTTGATTCGAGACTCTCAGCCATGTTGACCTCCTCTACCAAAGAGTCAATGAGATCAACTTTTATGCAGTCTTTTGGTGTGTCTGGATGCTGCATGGCCTTGACAGCATTCAACTTAAACTCATCCTCATTGACTCTCAGGGTTACTTCCCCCTTTTGGACATCAATGAGAGTTCATCCAGTTGCTAGGAAAGGTCTTCCTAGAATGAGAGTAGCACTCTTGTGCTCCTCCATTTCCAGCACTACAAAGTCAGTGGGAAAGGCAAATGGCCCAACCCTGACAATCATGTCCTCAATCACGCCTGATGGGTATGTAATGGAGCCATCAGCAAGTTGGAGACATATCCGGGTTGGTTTAACTTCTTCAATTAAACCAAGTTTTCTGATAGTGGATGCAGGTATTAAGTTGATGCTTGCCCCAAGATCACATAAAGCTGTCTTGGTGCAATTATCCTCTAATATGCATGGTATCAGAAAGCTCCCGGGATCTTTAAGCTTTTCTGGAAAGCTTTTCAGAATGACTGCACTGCATTCTTCAGTGAGGAGAACTCTTTCAGTTTCTCTCCAATTCTTCTTATGACTCAAGATCTCCTTCATGAACTTGGCATAAGAAGGTATTTGCTCAAGTGCCTCTGCAAATGGAATCTTTATTTCAAGAGTCCTGAGATAATCTGCAAAGCGAGCAAATTGCTTATCCTACTCCTCTTGGCGGAGTTTTTGAGGATAAGGTATCTTGGCTTTATATTCCTCAACCTTAGTTCCTGCCGGTTTATTTCCTACAGAGGTGGTTGGAGAAGCCTTTTTAGAGGGGTTGTTATCAGAACTTGTGTGTGTCTGATCCCTCACTGGCATTTGAATGCCAGGGTTAGAAGCTGAAGTGGCGTTGGACGCCAACTCCTTACTTGTTCCTGGCGTTTGAACGCCAGAACTGAGCTTCCATTGGGTGTTTGACGCCAAATCCTTGCTTGTTTCTGGCGTTTGAACGCCAGAGTTATTCCTCTTCGGGATCTTACTGTCCTCAGAGGGATTTTGGGTAGCAGTTTGTTCTTTTCTTGGCTTCCTACTACCTTGAAGTGAGGTATTTAATGTTTTCTAACTGCTGTTCTGTTTGCTTCAACTGTACTTCCATATTTATATTAGCCATTCTTGTATCTTGTAATATCTCCTTGAATTCGGCTAGCTATTTTGTTAGAAAATCTAATTGCTGATTGACTTCAGTAATTTGTTCTGCAGGACTAATGAGCGGATAATTTATACGCTTTTTGGCATTGTTTTTAGTATGTTTTTAGTAGAATCTAGTTACTTTTAGGGATGTTTTCATTAGTTTTTATGTTAAATTCACATTTCTGGACTTTACTATGAGTTTGTGTGTTTTTCTGTGATTTCAGGTATTTTCTGGCTGAAATTGAGGGACTTGAGCAAAAATCAGATTCAGAGGTAGAAGAATGACTGCTGATGCTGTTGGATTCTGACCTCCCTGCACTCAAAGTGGATTTTCTGGAGCTACAGAACTCAAAATGGCGCGCTTTCAATTGCGTTGGAAAGTAGACATCCAGGGCTTTCCAGCAATGTATAATAGTCCATACTTTGAACGACTTTAGACGACGTAAAAGGGCGTTGAATACCAGTTCTACACTGCTGTCTGGAGTTAAACGCCAGAAACAAGTCACAAACCAGAGTTGAACGCCAGAAATACGTTATTGATGACATGTCACCATGTCATGTTTTTCTATGCTTTTTCATTTGTTTTCAATAGGTTTTATGCACTTTCTTGAGCCATAAGCAAGCCAATTGGGTAGATTTTCATGTTTCCTTTGATTTAATCAACCATGTATGAATTAATGCAATTTCATGAGGTTTTATGCTATAATTGTCACATATTATGAAAGAATGAATATCTCATGATTTTGAGCATAGCTTTGATGTGTTTGGTTGATTAATGATAGGTGAAGAAAGCTTGGAGAAAGGTTGAAGCAAGAAGGAATGGCTAGGAGGAAGAGAGGACAAAAAGTTTGAGCAAAAGTTTGCCTCAAACTTTAGCTCAAACTTTTGGATTAATTGAAAATGAACCAGGGAGCAAAAAGCTGGAGCAAAAGTTAGCCCCTAACTTTTTGGCTAATTTTTGGGCAAAAGCTGGAGCAAAAGTTAGCCCCTAACTTTTTGGCTAACTTTTGGGCAAAAGCTGGACCAAAAGTTAGCCCCTAACTTTTTGGATAACTTTTGGCATGAAAAACACTCCCTGGATGCACAAAAAGTTTGCGCCAACGTTAGCCCCTAACTTTTTGGCTAACGTTGGCGCATGAAAAACTCTCCCTGGATGAGCAAAAGTTTGCGCCAACGTTAGCCCCTAACTTTTTGGCTAACGTTGGCGCCATGAATAAGCAAGGGGAGGCCAACGTTGGAGCAAAAGTTAGACCCCTAACTTTTGCCCCAACGTTGGTATCAGCAAAACAAGGGTGCTGATGTGAAAAGTTGGAGCAAAAGTTAGCCCCTAACTTTTACTCCAACTTTTACTCAAGCTTTCATGATTCCAACCCGGTTCAATTCGGTTCTCTCTCCAACTCCAAGAGCAATCAACCAAGGCCTCTATCAACCCAATTCCATCAAGAGCAAGGGCCCAATTGACACCACTCAAAGGCACAAGAGATAGTTAGAATAGAAATTTCATTTTAATTGTAATTTGTTTTGAATTTCATTTTCATTTTGTAAAAATGCCTATATAAGGCATCATTCTCATTTTAGAAAGTAAGCCCGAATAGAGAGAATAGGGGGGCGAGCTCCACTAGGGAGCATTAGGAATACAGAGCTCTCTCTCTGAGTTTCATTTTCTGTTTTGAATCTTAAATTGAGATTGGAAGGAATTCTATTTTCATTCTCTATTTGCAACTTCTCTTTACTTCTTCTGCAATCTTTTTTTTACTCTCTGCAACTTTTCTCTTGTTGGATCAAGGAAGGATCCACTCCTGAGATCTTCAACATCCTTTTAAATTTCTGCAAATTAAGCACAGTCACTTTGCTCTCTGATCTCCTTGTTCCCAATTTACTTTCCAGCACTTTTGTTCCTCTGCACTTTACATTTGAGTTGTTGTGATCTTGATTTATTCTTCCTGCAATTTAACTTTCCAGTTACTTGATCTACTGCTCTCTTTAATTTCCAGCACCCACTCCCCTTTAATTTCATGCAATTTACATTTCTTGCAATTTAAGATTCTTGCAATTTACATTTCTTGCCCCTTAAGCTACTTGCCAATTTACTTTCTGCACTTTAATTTTCCTTGTCATTTACTTTCTGCTGCATCAATTATCACTCAAATGTTGGCTTGACTAAACTAATCATCCACTAAAGTTGCTTGATCCATCAATCCCTGTGGGATCGACCTCACTCCCGTGAGTTTTATTACTTGATGCGACCCGGTGCACTTGCCAGTTAGATTTGGGTGTTTTGGAGAAATTCGTTTTTTCTGCAAAAATATCCCATCAAGTTTTTGGCGCCGTTGCCGGGGATTGATTTAGATCAACAATGATTATGTGGGTGAGAAGTCTAGATCAAGCATTTTCTTTATTTTTGTTTTCTGTTTCAAAGTGAAACCAAGGTGTTTGAGTTTTTGCCTCACTAAGAAATTCTCATCTCTGATATGAGTAATTTCAATTTTTCTTGGTTGTGTGTTTTACAAAACTCAAATGGAGTTCAACTCATCTTATGATCAAACAAATTCTATGGGATATCACCCACCATCACCAATCTCTAATGATGGATGGGAATATCACCAAGAAACTTCAAATTCTGGGCTCTCCAATTCATGGAGCCTTGCTTCAGAACCACAAGATGAGAAAGAAAATCATATGGGATATTTCCCTCCACCACAAAATGATTCAAGTCATTCTTCCAATGGTGGCTGGGAGTGTTACCAAGAAACTGCAAATTCTGAGCAATCAACTCACATGAGAGATTGTCCAACCTCACCTCCCACTTCTACATTTGAAAATTCTTCATCACCTAAATATGCCTCAACACAAACTTCCACGAACCTAGGCCTCTCAAAGCTAGAGATCATGTTTGAAAAATATGAGAGGGAGGCGCAAAGATCTTAGAACGAGCAAGAGAATTCATTCAAAAACATAGAAGTGATGGTAAACCAATTGTTAAGTGCAAGGGAGAAGGTGGAAGAGCAAAATGAAGATCCCCTTCAAAAATCTAGAGAATTGTTGAAAAGACAAGAACAACTCATGGAGGAACAACAACAATCCTGGAGAGAACAAGAAATCCATCTTCAGAAGAGGGATGAGCAATTGGAGAACATGGGGAAATGCTCGGATCCACTAAGCAAGGAAAATGAAGACCAATTTGTGAGTGTGGAAGTGGAAAAACAAGATGAGGAGGCTACTGCATCAAGTGAACTTTCAATGAAGAATGAGGTGGTTAAAAATGAAACTACACTTGAGATGACAAAGGAACATGAAGAATCACAACTCTCACAAATTTCCCTGACCCAAAAGCTCTCGACAATTGAATCTGTGATTGAAAAATATGAAGAGGAGATGAAGAAATGTTGGGAAGATCAACAAACCTCCTCAATAAAAAAGCTATTAAGTCAAATGTTGGGTGCAAGGAAGGAAGTGGAAGAGCAAGAAAGTGAGAAAGACAACCAAAGAATTCCAAACTCAAGTGAAGCAGAGAAGTACATGAAGGAAGAATCCATAGAACCACCATTGCAAGAGACTCTTGATGAAGACAAAACTCCAACAATCACACAGCAACCAAGTCGTAAATTCAAGGAAGTGAAGGCAATTAACAAAAGCACCAAGAAGAGGATTGTGACCAAGATACCAAGGACAACATTCATGAGAAGGTCAACTGCAAACAATCCTCCCCCTGATCCAACAAGCAAGCTCAATCAAGCCATGTACAAAAGAAAGCTTGCTGAGAGGAAACCAAAACAGGGGGCAATAGCTGAATCTTCTCCTCTCTTGAAGTCATTCCTCTTAACAAATTGGAAGAAGAGGAAGAAAGTAAAGAACAGGTAGACAGTAGGTACATTTTTTCTCCTTGCTTTGTTTAAATTTCAATAAATTGGCATATGATCACATTCTATGTTTGGTGTTGCCTTGCAACAAATTGTTTTCAATTCCGTTTGGATGATTGCATCAATTCTACATGAAGTGTCACGCTAGGATTCTAAGTTTGGTGTGCCACTTAATTTTCTATGCAATGAATCCAGCAACATCACTTGTCTGCATAATCATATTGCCTTTTACAGTGTTATTTTTCTTCTTAGTTGGATAATTTTTGTTTTCTCCTTGTTTCATTTATTTACTTGTTTTTAATGCTTTCCGTCATTAACTGTTTTTGTTAATACATCACCAAGACATCCTTATTCATAACAGACTCTTCATTTGGTGATTGTATTTAACATATAACAGTTTCTTTTGTTTAGTTTTAGTTCAAATAAATTGACATATGTTTGCATTCTAAGTTTGGTGTTGCTATGCAACAAAATTTAGTTCCAATTCTTACAAGATACTTGCATTAATTCCAAGTGAAAGTGTCACACTAAGTTTGGTGTGCCACTTATCTTTTATGCAAAGTATTATGCTCACCTTCTTAAGTTTGCAATCACAATGTCTCTGTCTCTTGTGCCTTGATTATTATCTTTAATTTTGCTTGCTTGAAACACATGTACTACTAACATTCCTTGTGTAAGACATTCATGATCCATCTTAGCCCCAAAGCCATGGTTCTAATAGTTGCTTGAGGATGAGCAAGCATTCTGAGTTTGGTATGGGAAGGAGGAGAATGGGAGGAAAATGACAACAATAGAGAAGATGAACTACAAGGTTGTAAAGTTCCTTTTCCTCTCATTTGTTTCAAGAACTATAAACTGCATGATTGTCTTTACCTTCTCTGTATGCATGTGTGTATGAAAAGGCATAGTTTGATTTCTAAATTGCAACATGGTGCTGTGCCATTATGATTACCAACTTGAGTTTTGTGAATTCAAAAGTAATAAAGTATCATGAACATAAACAAACCAGGAACTAAAGAAGAATTTAGCATGTGCATACAAGTATTGGAAAGCTAGTATGATTAATTGTTGCTCAATTGCATTGGATTTTATTTAATTGAAGTTTTCATCTAGTATATTTTGTGAAATCTTTTGAAAATCATGAAAACCTTGAAGAAGCAAATACAATTAAAGCAAGAAAAGTAAAAGGGAAAGAATGAGAAAGCTGAAGGCTCTGAGTACCAATGGCAATTTATTTGTTAAGTACTTGTGGTGTTTATGTATCAAGCCAAATGCTTGAAAACAAAACACTTAGAAGTCAAGGTTAGGCTCAAAGTGCAAAAGCACTCCCTCAAAGCTCAAGGCTCTGAGCATCAATGATTAGAGAGTCAAGAAAAGAAAAGAAACAAATGAGCTTAATGAAGTCCTCTAATCAAATGCTTGTGGTGCTTATGTATCAAGTGGTAATACTTGAAAACAAAGCATTTAGAAGTCGTAGCTTTGTTATCAACTCATGGGGCAAAGCACCCAAAAGGAGAAGCTAAATAAGAAAATCAAAAGCTTGTTTCAAGGAAGAAATATAAAAGAAAGATTTCATAAATTAAGCTAGAGGGAAGCATCAATCATTTACATCTCTTTTGTAATTGTAGCATGCATAGAAAACTAGCTTGCCATGAACATTGAGTTGCTATTCTTCTTACCTTGGATTGTCAATCTCTATTGCATGATTCTTTTCTTGCTTGGGGACAAGCAAGGTTTAAGTTTGGTGTTGTGATGACATGTCACCATGTCATGTTTTTCTATGCTTTTTCATTTGTTTTCAATAGGTTTTATGCACTTTCTTGAGCCATAAGCAAGCCAATTGGGTAGATTTTCATGTTTCCTTTGATTTAATCAACCATGTATGAATTAATGCAATTTCATGAGGTTTTATGCTATAATTGTCACATATTATGAAAGAATGAATATCTCATGATTTTGAGCATAGCTTTGATGTGTTTGGTTGATTAATGATAGGTGAAGAAAGCTTGGAGAAAGGTTAAAGCAAGAAGGAATGGCTAGGAGGAAGAGAGGACAAAAAGTTTGAGCAAAAGTTTGCCTCAAACTTTAGCTCAAACTTTTGGATTAATTGAAAATGAACCAGGGAGCAAAAAGCTGGAGCAAAAGTTAGCCCCTAACTTTTTGGCTAACTTTTGGGCAAAAGCTGGAGCAAAAGTTAGCCCCTAACTTTTTGGCTAACTTTTGGGCAAAAGCTGGACCAAAAGTTAGCCCCTAACTTTTTGGCTAACAACCACTTAATTATTAGTTTATAAAAATTTTTCGAAAAATTTAAAAAGAGAAAATAAGGATTAAAAAGAAAATTTCAACCAAAAACAATAATATAAGACTCTAAATCAAAAAGAAAAATTTTTCCTAATCTAAGCAACAAAACAAACCGTTAGTTGTCCAAACTCGAACAATCCCCGGCAACGGTGCCAAAAACTTGGTGCACGAAATTGTGTATGTCAATGTCAATATTACTATTTCTCACAAATTCGCACAACTAACCAGCAAGTGCACTGGGTCGTCTAAGTAATACCTTACGTGAGTAAGGGTCGAATCCCACGGAGATTGTTGGCTTGAAGCAATCTATGGTTATTTTGTAATTCTTAGTCAGGATATCAATTATATTTATCAGTTTGAATTGCGAAAAATAAAAGAGCATGAAATAAATACTTGTTCTGCAGTAATGGAGAATATGTTGGAGTTTTGGAGATGCTTTGTCGTCTGAATCTCTGCTTTCCCCTATCTTCTTCTTCACGCACGCAAGGTCCTCCTATGGCAAGCTGTATGTTGGTGGATCACCGTTGTCAATGGCTACCATCCGTCCTCTCAGTGAAAATGGTCCAGGTGCGTTGTCACCGCCCGGCTAATCATCTGTCGGTTCTCACTCATGCTGGAATAGGATCCATTGATCCTTTTGTGTCTGTCACTACGCCCAACCTTTGTGAGTTTGAAGCTCGTCACAGTTTTTCAATCCCTGAATCCTACTCGGAATACCACAGACAAGGTTTAGACTTTCCGGATTCTCAAGAATGCTGCCAATGGATTCTAGCTTATACCACGAAGATTCTGATTAAGGAATCCAAGAGATATTCATCCAATCGAAGGTAGAACGGGAGTGGTTGTCAGGCACGCGTTCATAGATTGAGAATGGTGATGAGTGTCACAGATCATCACATTCATCATATTGAAGTGCGAATGAACATCTTAGATAGAAACAAGCGTGTTTGAATGGAAAACAGAAATACTTGCATTAATTCATTGAGACACAGCAGAGCTCCTCACCCCCAACAATGGAGTTTAGAGACTCATGCCGTCAAAGAGTACAAAGTTCAGATCTAAAATGTCATGAGGTGCGAAATAAACCTCTAAAAGTTGTTTAAATACTAAACTCGTAACCTAGGTTTACAGAAAATGAATAAACTATGATAGATGGTGCAGAAATCCACTTCTGGGGCCCACTTGGTGTGTGCTGGGGCTGAGACTTAAGCTTCTCATGTGACTAGGCTGTTTCTGGAGTTAAACGCCAGGTTGTAACCTGTTTCTGGCGTTCAACTCCCATTTGTAACCTGTTTCTGGCGTTTGACGCCAGACTGCAACATGGAACTGGCGTTGAACGCCAGTTTACGTCGTCTATCCTTGAGAAAAGTATGGACTATTATATATTGCTGAAAAGCCCTGGATGTCTACTTTCCAACGCTATTAAGATCGCGCCAATTGGACCCCTGTAGCTCCAGAAAATCTATTCCGAGTGCAGGGAGATCAGAATCCAACAGCATCAGCAGTCCTTTTTCAGCCTGAATCAGATTTTTGCTCAGCTCCCTCAATTTCAGCCAGAAAATATCTGAAATTACAGAAAAACACACAAACTCATAGTAAAGTCCAGAATTGTGATTTTTATTTAAAAACTAATAGAAATATAATAAAAACTATCTAAATTATACTAAAAACAATGCCAAAAAGCGTATAAATTATCCGCTCATCAGATTTACATTGAGAATAATGGGAACTCTTAATTTTTACTTGTTTGACATATATAACTGATATATGATTTTTGAGTTAGAGAACACACAACCTGTGAGTTTTGAGCTTAATTGCATGGTTACATTTAAACCATGATATTTTATTCCTGTGTGTTCCACCCTTCTTATTTATTCTGGTGTTCTTTACTTTGTTTTAATCTATATGTCCGATTGTAGAATATAGATACATACCAAGAAAGTGATTGAGGCCATTGTTTGATTCTAGCTCATTATTCCCAAATTAGCCTACCTTTTACATCACCCTTGTTAGCCCCCTTGAGCCTTTAAAACCCCTCTTGTTTTATAACCACATTACTAGCCTTAAGCAGAAAAACAAAATAAAAATTCCAAGTTGAATCCTTGGTTAGTTTAAGATAGAAATTGTGTGTTGTGTAAGTAGGGAAACCTATTGGGAACATGGATGATAAAAACAAAGGGTAGAAAGTTAAAAAGAATAAAATAATTCAAAATAAAAATTTTGGGGAGGCATGCTCATGTGAAATCAAATAATTGAATTACCATGTGCATTAAAAAAATATATTTTATTTTCCAGTATTTGAATAAAGGGGATACAAAAAAATTTCTCAAATGCAAAAAGCAATGCACATGGGATAAAAATAAAAAAAAATAAAAAAATTTAAAATATGAGCATGTAACATAAAAAGTGGGAAAAATATGGAAAAATAGGTAAAGAAGCTTTGCTTTACAAAATATGTATGTTAGGTGAGATCTTAGACTAATCAAGGATTCACCTATTAGCTTACTTAGCCTTATATATATACCCTTACCTTTACCTTGGCCCCATTACAACCTTAATTAAAGACCTCATGATTTTTGTATGCCTATATTCTATAATTGTTGATTGGTTAGATGAAGAACAAAGTTATAGAAAGTAAGGATAAAAAGAAGAATAGAGTGATTAACCTAATAAACACTGAGTGACTAGAGAGTAAACACAAAATCCAGTGAGGGTTCAATAGCTCATCAACATATATCTCTGCTTAAATTGCTAATTGTCTTGCAAGTTTGTAAAATATTTTTTCTTTCCCATCTCAATTGTAAAAGTGCTTTATCATTATCTAAGGTTTGGCTATGCATATATGACTCCTTGAGAATGTAAACTAATTCAACTACATGTAAGTTTTATATACAAGTGAATAAAAAAAATTAGAATTGCATGATTCATTTAGGTAGTTGCATTTAGAATAGATTGCATTGCATGAGATTCCACCACTTCAACCTTACCTTACTCTTTATCTTGGATTTAGCATGAGGACATGCTATTGTTTAAGTGTGGGGAGGTTGATAAACCCATATTTTATGATATATTTTGTGCCTAATTTAAGTGATTTATTCAATCCTTCACTCACTTATTCATATAAATTGCATGGTTTTACTTTCCCTTCCTTATTATGTGTTGTATGTGAAAAACATGTTTCCTATGCTTTAAAAGTAATTATTTTAATTACCCTTTATTTCCATTCGATACCGTGATTCGTGTGTTGAGTAGTTTCAGATCTTCTAAGGCAGGAATGACTTAAAGGATGGAAAGAAAACATACAAAATTGGAAGGAAAGCATAAAATGGAGTTTTTGAAGAAACTGACAATGACGCGATCGCATGGACGACGCGGCCGCATGCCAGCACGAAATGGCAGTGACACGACCACGTGATTGACGCGGACGCATGATTGAAGCGACCGCGTGACAAGGAAAACTCCAAATGACGCGACCGCGTGACCCACGTGGACGCGTGACAGAGGCTACGCACTAGAAAGTACAAAAAACGCTCCCAGCGATTTCTGAAGCCCTTTTTGGCCCAAATCCAAGTCTAGAAGGCACAGATCAGAGGTTATGATGTGAGGGAATGCATCCATTCAGAGAGGAGTCTCCAATTAGTTATTTTTCATGAATTAGATGTAGTTTTGAGGGAGAGGTTCTCTCCTCTCTCTTTTAGGATTTAGAATTAGGATTTCTTTTGCTTTCAGAATTATCTCTTTTTATCAGGTTCAACAGTCCTTTTTATTTATCTTCTCAATTTAATTTATGAACTCTTCTATGTTACAGATTATTCTTTGAATTAATGTTATTTGAGGTATTTCAGTTTATTATTGCTTTCTTTTATTTATGTTACTGTTGCTTCCAATCTGAAGACATTTTTATTCCAGTAGATTTACTTTTTTCCCTTTTGGTCTTGGTTAAGAAATCAGTGACTCAGGAGTTATCAAACTCAACATGATTGATAATTGTTATCTTTGCTAATTGAATTGAAATTCAATAATCCCAATCTTTCCTTAGGGATTAACTAGGATTTGAAGATCAACACAATTAGTCACTTGACTTTTTTTTACTTTAAGTAAAGGCTAACTAAGTGGAATTAAGATTCAATCTTCATCATTATTGATAAGGATAACGAGGATAGGATTTCTAATTTGTTTTACAGTCTTTTACTTATTTTAATTGCAATTCAAATCACTTGTTCCTCATCTTCAAAACCCCGATTTACAATCTCCATAACCAATAATAAGAACATACTTCCCTGCAGTTCCTTGAGAAGGCGACCCGAGGTTTAAATACTTCGGTTATCAATTTTTAAGGGGTTTGTTACTTGTGACAACCAAAACGTTTGTACGAAGAGATTTCTGTTGGTTTAGAGACTATATCTACAATGCGACTGTTTTTATAAAATTCTTTACTGGCAAAAAATCCTAACGTCAGTTACGCACGTTCACTGATTTATAAAGTCACATAATTCATAAGAATCTCCCCTAGTTGATTCGATCTCACTTATCATGTCTAGTTTCAAAACTTAAGAGTTTTGAGAACTGGTTTTCAAGCTTAATTCAATTAATCAACTTTTCTAAGAGGTTAAAAGAATTCAAGTCAGAGAAGAATTGTTTCCCAACACATTCAAACCCTTTAAGATGAAGAACAAAAACCTTTTCTTGAGAAGGAATCAATGCATAAATTAAAGGTAGAAAAGCTATTATATTAATCCATGAAATTAACAGAGATTCTAACCACAACCAAGGAGAATTAGTCATGTTCATCAGAGAAATCCTTAATTATTGAAAGTTAAAACTACCAAAGAAGAGGAGAAGTTAATGCTCTCTTCCCTTATATACTAAACCTAGAAAATAAATTCAAATTTTAAATTTAAATAGAATCAAAACTAAAGTAAAATCAAATATCTTTCATAACTTCTTTCTTCTCCATAAAGATCTCTTCCTTGATTGTTTGCAATCCTCAATTAATGCCATCGTTGGTGGGCCTTTGATTGATCATCCAAAGGTTGAAAAATTGGAGATAGGATGGCTTTGTTTGAAGCCCTGGAAGGTGCCTAAGAGTCCCACGTCCCACGTGAGGATTCCTATGCGTGCCATGTGAAGTCCAACCTTGTATGGATTTGCTCTCTATGAAGCCCACGTACCACGTGAAGGATGCTGCATTGTACGTGGCCTTATCATGCTCAATTGTTTCTTCTTTCGGTCCTGACGTCGTACATGAAGAAATCTACGTCCCACGTGAAAGTCCACTTGTGTGTACGCACACATTCGTGCATACGCACAATTGCCTGAAATATTCTCTTCATGCGTATGCTCACATTCATGCGTGCACACAATTGCCATGTCCTACATGAAATCTCCTACGTCCCACGTGAAAAGGTGAAGTCATGCATACACACGGTGTGTGTGTACGCATGGTAGACAAATTATCTGTGCTTGTCCACACACACATGTATGCGTACACATAAATCCCTGTTCTTCCCCAACGTGGTATGTGGTCTTTCCCACGTCACACGCTCCTTGCCCTATGTTTCCAGAGAGCTTTCTATTTATCATAGAGAGCATTCTGGTCATTAAAAAGAGCTTCCTGTTTGTTGCTTTCTATCCTCTTTTCTTCTTTGTTCTGACTGTTTTCCTTTCAAGCTTTTCTATAATCAATAGATTCAACTAAATCAAAGTAATGCTCATTTTAACCATGAAACCATTGCCTATTCAACAAGAATTCTTAATAATTCAAATAAAATCATGAAGGAAAAATACTAAAGATGCAAATGCATCACAACACCAAATTTAACAATTTGCTTGTCCTCAAGCAAAAGAAAACAGAAAGGAATAGAATTGTATTAGATCAAGTGAGGTTAAATATTTTTTGAAGTTCATGTCCTTCTAGGAAGCAGGGTTTAACAACCTCTGTGATCATCTTGGATTTTCTTCTTCAATGAGTCTTGTACTCCTAGAAATGGATGATCCCTGAGAGTTAAGACTCAGATAGTAATATGGGATCCTTTTTTAGCTTTAGATTGATCCCTGAATCCTTGTTTTACATCAGAGAGCTTTTCGGGTTGACAACTCTAAATACTCTATTTTCAAGGCAACTCTTGATTGTGGGCGTTCGATCGGTAATCTCAAGCCAGTTGACTCAACTTACCGGGTGATGAGGAACCCCTCGAATCTAATTATCCAAGCCACTCCTTGATACGTTCACACCACAAGCATATAGTCAAAGATTTTAAATTCTCCACCATCGATATCCAGAATCTCTTTGGGTTTCTAAATGCTCTGTCTCAAGGAAACTTTTGATGGTGGCTTTTCGATCGATAATCCCGAACCAGTTGGTTTAAGTTACCGGGTGATAAATCACCCCTTGGATCTAATCACCCGAGTTCTATCGTTGGACAATCACACCACAGCACATAGTAGGGCTCTTTAACCATTGATGCTCAGAGCTTTACATTGATCTTCTTGATTTTCTTTCTTTGTTTTGTTGGTTGCTATTTCTTTTCTCTCTTTTTTTTTCAATTCAAGTTCAAGGATTTTTTCTTTTGGTCAGAGATCTCATAATATTTTTCTAAACCTCATGCTCAAAAGGAATCATCTTTCTCTTTTATGTAGTATCATCATTTTGTGGCTCAGTGATAACCAAAATTCACTCCCCATATAAAATAATGAATCTATTCTTTTGGCAAGCGTACCAAAAATATCGTCAAGTAATAACCCACTAGGAGTGGGGTCGAAACCACAGAGATTGGTAGATTTGAGCAATTTTAATCAATGGGTGAATTAGTCAAGCTGAGCAATATAGATTGTGATTGCAGAAATCTAAATGAGCAGAATTGTGAATGACTCAAAAGTAAAGAGAAGAAGTAAAGTGCTGAAACGTAAATGACTGAATTATAAATGGGAATGGGGAATGGCAGAATGTAAAGAAAGCTATAAAGAATATGGAAGATAAGAATAGGGAAAATTCATTGAGATCAAAAGATGTTGTTCTCTTTGGATTAAATCCAGCTCATCTCATCTTCAATCATGCAACTCATTGACCTCTTGGCAATCATGATTGATTGAACCCCAATTCCTTGGTGATTCAATCTCTCAAATCTTGATAATCAGCTAATTCCTTGGTCTAATTTCTCATGAAGAGAGATATGCTTGGTCCCTGATTATACCATACATCCTCATAGATCCAAATAGTGGGTGGATTATATGTCACCATATCCAATCACCAAAACCCAGATCTACTCAATTGTGAGAAGGGATTTCAAGCATGGTTTTATGTTTCCTTTTCTAAGGTTCCCATGAAACCCATTTTGCATTCAATCTCTTTCCCAAGATGATTGAACACTAGTATTAAAATAAAATTCCTTCTAGCAAATCAAAGAGAAGATGAAGAGAAGAAGAAATTCAATATCATTAATCCATCAAGTACAACAGATCTCCCTCTCTCAAGGAGAGGGAATTTAGCTACTCATAGCTTAGAGAAAAGTACAAGAGATGGAATAGATGAAGTGAAAAGTAAAAGTTAACTACGCTACTTGCCAATGAACCAACCCCTTTCTCAGTACTTTCAGGAGTTATTTATACTACTCATATCACTAAAATTAAGAAAATACAAAAGAGAAAAGAAAATTATAGCTGGAGGGAAAGAAAAACTCAATAAACGTGACTCCCCAAGCTTGGCGTGTGGCTGGTGTTTGAGTGGCGTGCCACGCCTTCGAGCCCAAGTGGCACGCCCAGGGTCTTTTCAACAATTGGTTAGCCTGGCGTGCCATGCCTTCTATCCCAAGTGACACGCCTAGGCTTTTTCTTCTTCTTCTCCTCTCTGGAAAATTGAACTGGCGTGGCACGCCCACGGTCTGGCGTGCCACGCCCACTGTGTGATTCATCTTCCTCTCTGGAACCTTGAACTGGCATGGCACGCCCAGGGTCTGGCGTGCCACGCCCATTTTGGGTGCACCATTTTTTTCTCTGAAAAATTGAACTGCCATGCCATGCCCATTGTGTGTGCTTGGTTCTTTGGTTGGCGTGCCACGCCCAGAATTCAAGTGGCATGCCCATGGTCTTCTAGTCTTGGCGTGCCATGCCTTGAAGCTCAAGTGGCACGCCCAGTTTTCTTCTTGTTGAGTGATGAGGCTGGCGTGCCACGCCTGAGACTTAAGTGGCATGCCCAAGTGAGGAATGATAGTTGGCGTGCCACGCCTTCGATACCAAGTGGCACGCCCAAGTGTTTGGTCCTTTACCTCCTCCTCTGGAAACTTGTACTGGCATGCCACGCCCTGATGTTCAAGTGGCACGCCCATATTAATGTGTTTCCTTCAAGCTTGGCGTGCAATACCTGGGTCCTCAAGTGGCACGCCTAAGTGTTGGGTTAGAGTTGGCGTGCCACGCCTTCGATACCAAGTGGCACGCCCAGTATGTGTCCTCATCTAGCATGCCACGCCCACAAGTCCAAGTGGCACGCCCATGGTGTACAATGGAGTTGGCGTGCCATGCCTAGCCTGGCGTGCCACGCCCCCTTTGTGGCCTTCAACTTTGCTCTCTGGAAAATGTAACTGGCGTGCCACGCCTGGCTCTTGACGTGCCATGACCATGTTAAAGCTTTGAGAACCCTTTCTGGAAATTACAACTGGCGTGCCACGCCTGGCTCCTGGCGTGCCACGCCTGGCTCCTGGCGTGCCACGCCTGGCTCCTGGCGTGCCACGGCCATCTTAAAGCTTTTGAGAACCCTTTCTGGAAAATACAACTGGTGTGCCATGCCTGGCTCATGGTGTACCACGGCCATGTTAAAGCTTTTGAGAACCCTTTCTGGAAAACACAATTGGCATGCCACGCCCACACACTTTCATGGCGTTTATTCCAAGTGGCACGCCCAGCTCCACACGCTGAGCCTTATTTGTTGTTTTCTTCCCTTTTTGTTTCTCTTTTCACCTTAAATTCAGCACAAACCCATTTCAAAGCAATGTACCATAATATTTATCATTTAGTTCATGAATTACAATGATTTAATGAGATTATGCTCTTTTATGGTCCTTTTTAGATAAGAAAAAAGGGTAGATGATGCAAGTCATCACAACACCAAACTTAAGCTTTGCTTGTCCTCAAGCAAATCAATATGAGTTATGCTTAAATGGGCTGAGACTTGACCTCAAAAGAAATGTATTCATAACCATGAGTATGGATTAAGTGTTAACACATGCATGAATCTTATTGTTTTCATGTCACAAAGAATTCTTAGACTCTTGAGGATTCTTTCAAGTGTTTGCCTTAGGAGCCTTTTCTATTGATTGTCACCTTGAAGTAGCAAGAATGGTTCCTTTTTCTTTTTACTCCTCTTTTCAATTGACCACGATTCTAAGTGTTTTGTCTCAAGACGACCCTTTAGGTTAGACTTTCAACTAGCACTCCCAAACCAGTTGGTTTTAGGGTACTAGGTGTTAAAACACCCCTAAGAATTTACTTGCCCAGGTCTCTCTTTTTGACACATCACTGATGCACGAAAAACTTGTCTCATAACAAATTTCCTTCGGCAAGTGTACCGAATTTGTCGTCAAGTAAAAACTCACAATAGAGTGAGGTCGAATCCCACAAGGATTGATTGATCAAGCAACTTTAATTAGAGAAATGTTCTAGTTGAGCGAATCAGAAATTTAGTTGAGAATTGCAGAAAATTAAATAGCGGGAAAGTAAATGGCAGAAATTAAATTGCAGAATCTTAAATGGGAATGGGGGAATTGCTCATAAATGTAAGTGACAGAAATTAAAGAGAATGGGTAAGATCAGAAATGGGGAGTTCATTGGGCTTAGGAGATGTTGCATTCTCCGGATCAATCTCATTTACATCTCTTCCTCAATCAATGCACTCATTGATCTCCTTGGCAATCTTAAGTGATTGAATTACAATTTCTTGTAGTTCAATCTCTCAAATCTTGATCAATAGCCAATTCCTTGGTCAATTGCTCATGAGAAGAGATGAAGTATGGTCACTGATTATACCACATGCATTTCCCAAATCAAGCATTGAGAGGATTATAGTCACATATCCATCCAAACCCAATTTGGTCCAGCATGAGAAAGCATTTCTAGCTTAATCTCTTCATTCCTCTTCCAAGGTTCCGAAGATATCCAAGTATGAATAGTTTCTTTTCCAAGATAACTACCCAATTGGATGAAGATCAAAAGCTTTCAAGTAAAATCAAGAGAAAAGATAGAAGAAGAATAATGAAAACTAGTATTGATCCATCAAATTACAACAGAGCTCCCTAACCCAATGAAAGGGATTTAGTTGTTCATAGCTCTGGAAAATGAAAACAAAGATTGAGAATACATAATGAAAACTAGAAGTGCAGAGTAATTACAGGAAGTAGTTCTATGCTATTTTCCAACTCCCAGAACTCTCTAAAATAATTCAAAGCTACTTCTATATATACTACTCTTCTCATCTTCTAGTTGGCTCTTCAAGTCTTGGGCCTTTGGATCTTGAGTTTGAAGCAGTTCTTTTCTTCATTTGGGCTTGGCTTTACTTACAGAGAGAAAGTGTGAAGTGGGTAGAGACTTGAGCTCAGGGCGTTAGGGGTGTTAACGTTTAGTGAAAATATGAGTTCAAGAACATTAGTGACAATCAACTTTCTCACTAACATTCCTAAATAAAAGCCACGTTAACTTCAACGTTAGTGGCACAAACGTTGCCTCTAGGTCCTTCGCACACGTTATTGGGGCTTAACTTTCCCAATAACGTTGAAAAGCCCCCCTTGCTCCTACGTTAGAGCCCACGTTAACTTAGTTAACGTGGCTCTTTAACGTGGGCTTGCCATCCTTTGAGAACGTTAGTGACACTCAACATTGTCACTAACGTTCCAATGTGCCCCCATGTCTCACGTTAGAGTCCACGTTAACTAGGTTAACGTGGCTCTTTAACGTGGCCATGCTTAGCCATC
This sequence comes from Arachis hypogaea, assembly GCF_003086295.3. Classification (NCBI taxonomy): domain Eukaryota; kingdom Viridiplantae; phylum Streptophyta; class Magnoliopsida; order Fabales; family Fabaceae; genus Arachis; species Arachis hypogaea. The sequence goes on along the minus strand of NC_092054.1, from coordinate 112,384,060 downwards.
CCCAACGTTAGTGACAATGTTGAGTGTCACTAACGTTGGCTCATTATTTACTCATCCACGTTAGCTTCCACGTTAACTAAGTTAACGTTGGAGTTAACGTGGCTCATAGTGGCTTGTGTGGCTCTTTCCAACGTTAGTGACAATGTTGAGTGTCACTAACGTTGGCCATCACCTTCTTCTCTCACGTTAGCCTCCACGTTAACTAAGTTAACGTGGAAGTTAACGTGGCATTGTGCACTTAGGCAAACGTTAGTGACAATGTTGAATGTCACTAACGTTTGCTTCCTTTCCCCTTTTTAACGTTAGAGGCCACGTTAACTAAGTTAACGTGGACTCTAACGTGGCCACTTGTGAGTATTGGCCAACGTTAGTGAGAATGTTAAGTGTCACTAACGTTGTTCCAAATTCCCTTCTTCACATTAGAGTTCACGTTAACTTAGTTAACGTGACTCTTAACGTGGGTAATGATGGCTTCGAGAGCGTTATTGGCAGTCACTTTTCTCATTAACTTTGCAAGTTACCTCCCATTCCTTGCTTCCTTTGGTCCTGAAATCAAGCAATAGAGTGCATCAAAGTTTTAGTCCAAGTGATGGGTAATGCAGCATACAATTTGTCACTAAATTCATGCAAAATCCTCATGAAATCATGTAAAACGCACAATGTATGCTTGAATCCAGGTGTAAGTGAATATCTACCCAAAACTAGCTTATTTCCTAAGAAAATGCATGAAACTACCCTAAAACAGTAAAGAAAAGGTCAGTAAAACTGGCCAAAATGTCCTGGCATCACAACACCAAACTTAAAGCTTGCTTGTCCCTAAGCAAGTACTGGAACAAGAGAATGATGAATGAAATGCCAAGAGAAATGAGTCATTCTTGTGGAAGTCATGTCACTGATTTTATGGTGGTTTCATGCATAGCAACTTAGGTTCATTCCTGGCTTTCAGACCTTTATCATTGATGACAAGTCATCTTAGCCTAGTTTCACTAGCCTTTTTCTTTTATTTTCAATTGAATTGTGCACTTTCTTGAGCTACAAGTAAGCTAATTTGGGTAGATTTTCATGCTTCCTTTGATTGAATCAACCATGTATGAATTCATGCTATTTCATGAGGTTTTATGCTATAATTGTCACATATTATGATAAAATGAATATCTCATGATTTTAAGCATAGCTTTGATGTGTTTGGTTGATTAATGATAGGTGAAGAAAGCTTGGAGAAAGGTTGAAGCAAGAAGGAATGGCTAGGAGTAAAGAGAGGACAATAGAATAAGTGAAAATGAACCAGGAAGCAAAAAGCTGGACCAAAAGTTAGCCTCAAACTTTTGCACAAAATTTTGGGTGAAAAGTTAGCCCCAACGTTAGCCCCTAACTTTTGGGCTAACGTTGGCACATGAAAGTTACTCCCTGGGCACCAAATGTTTGCGCCAACGTTAGCCCCTAACTTTGTGGCTAACGTTGGCATGAGAAAAACACCCCCTGGGCACCAAAAGTTTGCGCCAACGTTAGCCCCTAACTTTGTGGCTAACGTTGGCATGAGAAAAACACCCCCTGGCCACCAAAAGTTTGCGCCAACGTTAGCCTCTAACTTTTGGGCTAACGTTGGCACATGAACAATACAAAGGGGGAGCAAAAGTTTGCGCCAACGTTAGCCTCTAACTTTTGGGCTAACGTTGGCGCCATAAGTACACATAGGGAGGCCAACGTTGGAGCAAAAGTTAGACCCCTAACTTTTGCCCCAACGTAGATAGCAGCAAAGCATGGAGGCTGATAGTAAAAGTTAGAGTAAAAGTTAGCCTCAAACTTTTACTCAAACTTTTACTCAAACTTTTGCAAAACTTCAACCCGGTTCAAGTGGTTCACTTTGGTTCCTCTCCAAACTCCAAGAGCAATCAACCAAGGCCTCTCTCAACCCAATTCCACCAAGAGCAAAGGCCCAACTCAAGGCTTGAAGATCATTTGAAGAAAGTGTATAAATAGGATAGAATTCAAGTTTTTCGGGGAGCTTCCCTTTTAGTTTTTCAGAATAGCTTTCTTTTGAATTTTGCTGAGAGCTCACTTTTATTTTTCTTAGCATTGTTGTTTAATTGAAGAGAATTTGGGAGGAGAATTGATCTCTCTTCTTCCTTGTTCTTGCCCAGCACTCTTTACTTTTCTTGTCTTGAATTTTGGGTGGAGAATTGAAGAAATTCTGTTTCAATCTCACCTTGAGATCTTGCTTTATTTTCTGCTCAATTGAATTTCAGTTTCGGTTAATTGCTTTTCATCTACTTTCTTTGCAATTTACAAATTCTTGTGAAAAATTGTTCTTGTTGGATCTAGGAAGGCATTGAGATCTAGACTTGGTTTTCTAGTCTCTTGGGTCCTGAGATCCGGATTTCCCATTTCCCATTCCCTGTTTACTGTTTTCATGCTTATTTACATTTCTGATTTAAGATCCGGTTTGATTCAAGACATCCTTTACTTCTCTGTTTGTTGCAATTTACTTTTCCTTGTTTAATTTCTGCAAATCCAACTCCCAATTCCCTTTACAATTCAAGCCATTTACATTTCTTGCACTTTAAGATTCTGCAATTTACATTTCTTGTGTTCTAAGTTTCTGCCATTTAATTTCTTGTTCTTTAAGATTCAGCACTTTAATTCCTGTTCTCTTTAATTTCATGCCAATTATCCATTCCCTTTACTTTCTATGCAATTTAAATTCTGCAAATCACAAATCTCTCAACCAAATCTTGATTCGCTTGACTAAATCAACCACTAAACTAAAATTGCTCAATCCTTCAATCCCTGTGGGATCGACCTCACTCCCGTGAGTTATTATTACTTGATGCGACCCGGTGCACTTGCCGGTTAAGTTTGGGTGTTTTGGAGAAATTCGTTTTTCCGCGAAAATATCCCATCAATCATGCCCTACAATACTCACTTTGCTTACATCCCATGAGACTTTTATTCATTGATCCTTTTATTGTAATTTCAGGGCTTATTGGTATCCTTCAGGCTAAGTGTTCTGTAAGGGGGCAACTCTTTAAGATAAGCTTTCAGCCAACACTCCCGAACCAGTTGGTTCAAGGTGCTAGGTGTTGAGACACCCCTAAGGACTTACTTGCTCAAGTCTCTCCCCCATACATGCACACCACAGGCATATAGTTTATTCTTTTTCTTTACTTGAGGCCTTGGTGTCCAGCACCTCTTTGGGTTACTAAATGTTCTATGGTGAAGGTTACTCTTGATAGTGGACTTTCAGCTGATAATCCCGAGTTAGTTAACCCAAGTTACCAAGTGATAAGGCTCCCCTAAGAGCTTATTCATCCAAGTAGATCCCTCACACAAGAACACCACAGACACATGCCTCAAGATTTAAAACTATTGGTGCCTAGCCTTATTGCTTACTCTTTTTCTTTTATTCCTCAACCTTGATTGTTCTTTCCCTTTTTCTTATTAGGATCTTCTTACTTAGCTAGTCTCATGGAGTGTGTCTCAAGCATAGTATTCATGACAGATAGTTGTCTTCCCACCTTGAGGTTGAACCAACTTAGCTAACTTATGACCATACCACAAACTCATGGATTTACTCCCTAGTATGAACTCTTCTCTGGTCTTTTGAAAACAATCATTCTCTTTTCATTTGATTCAAAAGGGACAAGCATACAAGTAAGTAAAGAAATGGTGCAGTAACATAAAGACCAGCACACAGAGACCTCTTCATCACACAAACTAAAAAAACAGAATTCAAAAGGGTTTAAACTAACATGGAAGCAAGTTCTATTTCATACAAGATCTTCCTTATTTAAAGCATAGAAAAAGATGGACCAAAGAAGGAACTCCACCACCTTTTACTCTTGTGGTCGTCCATGCTCTTTTCCTTGCTTGTCCTCCTTGTTTCCTCTTGCATTTCCTCGCATCCATGCCAATCTTGCTTGCTTCCAATCCTCAAGTGCTTTCCTCACTGACTCATGACTCTCTTCCACCCTTTGTCTTTCCTCTCGTGCTAATTCATCCTTCATTTCTTCATACCGGGCTATTCCTGGATGCAATATTGGCAGCTGTCCTACTAAGTAGCCGAGCCTGGCTTGAGTGTTTATGTGATGTCCTGTCTCGCTCATGTAAACTCCTTCTGCGAATGCCCTTTGCTCGTCCAATAGTTCTGCCTGTTCTATTTGTCTTCGATGCATCTCATGTATGTGTGCCCCTTGATGTGCTTGGATGTTGATTAGCCTCTGGATAGATTTTTGTTGCTCATTTTGCCTTTGTTCCATCCTGTTGAATGTTTCTCCCCATTGTTGTCCTTGACTTAGTTGCTGTTCCATCATTTGCCCTTGCCACTCACCTTGCTGAGTCATCCATCTTGAGAGTGCTTCCTCTTGCTGCCCCATCATCTGTAGTTGAAGCTCTTTCTGCGCTCCTTGGCTTTCCAAATATTGTCTAGACAAGCCATCAATGGCTTCCTGCAATTGGTGCATGTCCAAGGTCTGTTGTGCTTGCCCCTCTAAGACTTGTCCTTCCACTACTTGAGGGGCTGTCCTCTTCCTTTGCTTCCGTTGAGGCAGGGGGGATGCTGCAGCATTCATCCTTCTTACAGTTATTGGGATGCCTTCCTTTATCCACATGGGGTCCTCATCTTCAAAAACCACTCCAGCTTTCTTGCATATTCGGTAAATAGTGCTGGGGTAACCTAACGTTCCTCTTGAGTCACTTTTCTCTGCCATCTTTCTAATGCCTTCAGCTATGAGTTCATGAACCTTGATTTCTCCTCCCTTCAGTATACAATGCACCATCGTGGCTCTTTTGACATTCACCTCCGAGTTGTTTGCAGCTGGGAGAATAGACCTTCTCACTAGCTCAAACCACCCCTTGGCTTCAGGAGTGAGATCTGTTCTCTTGATGAACTTTGGTTTCTTTCCCGCACCCCTTTCCCAGTCAGCTCCGGGTACACAAATGTCTCGCAAAATGTGGTCATAATTGGGGTTGTCCAATCTTAAGTGATAACTTTCTTCTTCAAACTGTATAGACCGTAGCTTCAGTGCCCTCATGACACTCATGGGACCAAAATCCACCATCTTTCCTCTCACAAAGCTTGTATATGACTCATCTTTCTTATCATATCGGACCGCATTTGTGTAAAATTCTCTTATTAGATTTGCATTTACCTTAGTGACAGGGTCAGTGAGTAGCTCCCATCTTCTCTTTTCTACCTTCTCTGTGATTTCAGGACACTCAGTTTTCTTCACTTGAAATCCTAGCTCGTAAATGATTTCCTTATCAATCATCCACCCGTATTGCAATGCATGATGCAAGCTTCTAAATCTCTTTTCGTCATACGGGTGTTGCTCCATGGGTTCCTTTCCCTTCCTTCTTTTAGAACTCGAAGACGCCATGAATGATAGTTAATATGTGAAGGCGGTAAAGTTGTGGAGACTTTTGGTTGTTTAGGGTTTTATTGTAATGAAGAGAGTGAGGGGGGAAATGTTTGTAATGGAGTAAGGAGTTTCTTGTACCGAAATAAAGAGTTGTGAAGAGTGGGTGATGACCATGAAGGTGGGTACGGAATAAGGGTCATATATAGGGACGTTGTGAGAGAATGGAAGGTGTGGATTGATGGAGTGGTTACTTGATGAATGGTTGGGGTTATGCATGGACAAAAAACAAGGATTATCACTTTATGATGGAGATTGCTCGGTCTTTTAGGGGTCTCATTTTTCCAATGTTGCATGGCAACATTTTCCAATATATTCCCTCTTTAGAACAAGTGTGTAGCCCCTCCTTTTGTGGTGTCCGATCCTTCTTTGTTTAGTTGTCCAATCCATCTCTTTTAATGCTTCTTTTCTTTTCCTATAAAGATAAAATAGGGAAAGTAAGACATAATATCTCAAAGACAATTTAGCCTTTACGGCTATAATTAATAAAGAAAAGAAAAGATTAGATTGTTTATTCATGAACTCCAACTAACTAACTAACTGTGTATCCTTATATGTATTTTGGTGGCACCGTGGGGTGACACCAAACTTAGTTTGGAGCACTATGATCAAAAGTCTTGTTCAAAGCTCCAAGACTAGCATGCTCTTTGTTGCATTCATGCTTTCTTGGTACGCTTTGAACACCAAACTTGTTTTTCACTATATACTGCAATATAAGGATTTCACCAAGTTTGGGTTGGAATTCATGAATATTGACTCATTCAATAGTAAATCTAATAAAACATGGGTTGCCTCCCATGAAGCGCTTCTTTAGCGTCACTAGCTTGACGTTTCTTCTTCATCAGGGAGGTTGATAATGCTTCAAGTCCTCCCCTCTTGCCTTGGACTTATATCCATTGGTTGTATCAATGATCTCTACATGTTCCAAGGAGAGGACTCTGTTAATAGTGAAGACCTTAGGTAACTGAGATGGTACAGTGGGGAGATTAGGGGGGATATCTGGAAAGTAAGCTGAGATCACTTTATCTCCTGGAGAGAAGTTTTCCGTAGGGATCTTCTTGTTCCTCCACCCCCTTGGTACCTTCTTCTTTGTCCCTTTTGATGTTGCCTTGCTCTTGGTGACTTCTTCTAAGGGAATTTTGTTGTTGTGTTCACATGCCTCTGGTGGTTTAGGTTCCTCCAGCTTCTCCTTGAGCTGTGACAATGGCTGTTTGCCTTGTTCCTCATGCAATGGGGTTTTAGGATGTGTTGGTGGTGCATCAGTGCTTGTTTCCTCTGTCAGCATCTCAGTATGATCATTGCTTGGTTCTTTATTTTCTTGGTCAGCTTCTTGGGAGAGTTTGAAGACATTGAAGCTGAGTTGCTCATCATGGATCCTCAATATTAGCTCCCCTCGCTCCACATCTATGAGTGCTCTGGCTGTAGCTAGGAATGGTCTTCCCAATATGATTGGGTGAGTGTGACTCTCTTCCATGTCCAAGATGACAAAGTCTGTGGGAAGAAAGTATTTCCCCACCTTTAACAACATATTTTCCACCACTCCTATTGCTTGTTTTTGAGTTTTGTCAGCCAGCCTGATGACCACATCTGTGGGCAGTATCTCATTGATCTGCAGTCTCTTCACCAGGGCTAAGGGCATTAAGTTGATGCTTGCTCCCAAATCGCATAGTGCTCTATCAAATATTGTTTCTCCTATGGCACAGGGGACATGAAAACTCCCTGGATCTTTTCTTTTCGTAGGCAACTGCGGTTGAATGAGGGCACTGCACTCCTTGTTCATCACTATAGTTTGGCCTCCCTTGAGTGAGCTTTTCCTAGGAAGCAGCTCCTTCATGTACTTGATGAATGCAGGCATTTGTTGGATAATCTTGATGAATGGTATGTTCACATGCAGAGATGCAAACAAGTCCAGAAATCTTGAGTATATTCTCTTCTCCACAACACCATTGAGCAGTTGAGGAAAAGGTGCATAGAGTCTCAGCAGCTCCTGTTTTGATATTTCTGGTTCTTGGTATTCTTTTTCCTCCTTCTCTGCTGAAGTATCTTCAGGTTGTTCTGACAACTTGCTTAGCTTGTCCTCAGTCTCCTTATCACTTATAGTGACCATCTTGCAATCTTCCTATCTTACTTTCTTTGTTTCACCTCTCGAATTCTTCTCTGTGTCACTTGGGAATCCATATGTGGGTTTGGGAATTTGCTCAGAGAGATATCCTACTTGAGATTCTAACCTCTTGATTGTGTCTCCCTGATTCTTGAAACTGGCTTGCACTTCTTCCTTGAACACCTTGTTGTCTTGGATATCCTTGCATATGCCTTCAAGTAGATTTTCAATCCTTGAGATTCTTTCATCAAATGATGATAGGTTAGGTTGAGGAGGGTTGTTCTGGCCTTGATATGAATGTGGAGAGGTGTTGTTATTGGGATGTTGATATGGTCTAGATGTGAAGTGTTGGTGAGCTGCATTGTTTGGATTTGGGCGTCTTTGATCAAGGCTTTGGTCTTGTTGATTTCCCCACCCAAAGTTTGGGTGATTCCTCCATCCAGGGTTGTAAGTCTTGCAGTATGGATCATGGTTCTGCCTAGGTGAATTCCCAATGTAGTTGGCTTGCTCCTGACTACCCTCTGCTTCCTCATTCACTCCTTCTTGGGTTGTTGACGAAGTAGAGATTGCTGCCACTTGGTTCCTCTCTATCTTCTTGGTGAGGTTAGCCAGCTACTGGGTAATGAGCTTGTTTTAGGCCAGCAGAGCATCTACATTGTTTAGCTCTATTACTCCTCTTGTGTTCCCTCTTTTGGAAGCATAGAAGTAGTCGTTCTCTGCTACTATTTCAATGACATCTATGGCTTCCTCAATAGTCTTCTTCTTGTTCAAAGATCCTCCGGATGAATGGTCTACGGCCTTCTTTGACTCATAAGAGAGCCCTTCATAGAAAATGTGCAGCTGCACCCATTCATTGAACATATCTGGTGGGCACCTCCTTGTTAGGTCCTTAAACATCTCCCATGCCTCATATAGAGTCTCACCATCTTGTTGCCTGAAAGTTTGGACCTCAGCTCTCAGCCTATTAATTCGTTGAGGAGGGTAAAATCTTGCTAAGAATTTATTCACCACGTCTTCCCAAGTTGTCAAGCTTTCCCTTGGGAAAGATTCCAGCCACTTGGCTACCTTATTCCTGAGTGAGAATAGAAATAAGAGCAGTCTATAAGCGTCAGGATGAACACCATTAGACTTCAGTGTGTCACATATTCTCAGGAAGGTGGTTAAATGTTGATTTGGGTCCTCTTGGACACTTCCTCCGAACGAACAGTTGTTCTGCACAAGGGTGATGAGCTGTGGCTTCAGTTCAAAATTGTTGGAATGGATGGTTGGCTTTTGAATGCTACTTCCACAGTTTCCTGGGTTTGGATTGATATAAGAGCCTAAAACTCTTCTATCCTCCCCAGCATGATTTGCTCGACCTCTTCCGCCTTGGTTGTGAGCCTCTTCTTCATGATGGTTTTCCATGTTTTCTTCCATGTTGGGTTCAAAGTATTCCTTAAAGTGTTCCTCCTTTTCTTCAGCACCAACTACACGTTTGTCTCTTGCCTCCCTCCTTAGTCTAAGGAAGGTTCTCTCAGGTTCAGAATCAAAGGAAGTTGAAGCCCCGCTTCTTCTCCCTGTCATACAACCAACAAGTATAAGCAAAGAGAATAGGTGCAGAAAGTATATCTGTCAGAATTACTGTTAGTGTGAGTGATGCAATATATCAAACAGTTAGTGGGTTAGTGCGATGAAGTGTAAATAACAAAGAAAAAGTAGGGGGAAGGGAAGAAATTAACTAAAATAGGAAGTAAATAACTCAAACAGAAATTTAAATCAAACAAAAAAATAAATAGCTCAATCTAGTTATCCTCCAATCTAATCATTGTTGATACACAATCAATCCCCGGCAACAGCGCCATAAACTTGATGCACGAAAAACTTGTCTCATAACAAATTTCCTTCGGCAAGTGTACCGAATTTGTCGTCAAGTAAAAACTCACAATAGAGTGAGGTCGAATCCCACAAGGATTGATTGATCAAGCAACTTTAATTAGAGAAATGTTCTAGTTGAGCGAATCAGAAATTGAGTTGAGAATTGCAGAAAATTAAATGGCAGGAAAGTAAATGGCAGAAATTAAATTGCAGAATCTTAAATGGGAATGGGGGAATTGCTCATAAATGTAAATGACAGAAATTAAAGAGAATGGGTAAGATCAGAAATGAGGAGTTCATTGGGCTTAGGAGATGTTACATTCTCCGGATCAATCTCATTTACATCTCTTCCTCAATCAATGCACTCATTGATCTCCTTGGCAATCTTAAGTGATTGAATTACAATTTCTTGTAGTTCAATCTCTCAAATCTTGATAAATAGCCAATTCCTTGGTCAATTGCTCATGAGAAGAGATGAAGTATGGTCACTGATTATACCACATGCATTTCCCAAATCAAGCATTGAGAGGATTATAGTCACATATCCATCCAAACCCAATTTGGTCCAGCATGAGAAGGCATTTCTAGCTTGATCTCTTCATTCCTCTTCCAAGGTTCCGAAGAGATCCAAGTATGAATAGTTTCTTTTCCAAGATAACTACCCAATTGGATGAAGATCGAAAGCTTTCAAGTAAAATCAAGAGAAAAGATAGAAGAAGAATAATGAAAACTAGTATTGATCCATCAAATTACAACAGAGCTCCCTAACCCAATGAAAGGGGTTTAGTTGTTCATAGCTCTGGAAAATGAAAACAAAAATGGAGAATACATAATGAAAACTAGAAGTGCAGAGTAAATACAGGAAGTAGTTCTATGCTATTTTCCAACTCCCGGAACTCTCTAAAATAATTCAAAGCTACTCCTATATATACTACTCTTCTGATCTTCAAGTTGGCTCTTCAAGTCTTGGGCCTTTGGATCTTGAGTTTGAAGCAGTTCTTTTCTTCATTTGGGCTTGGCTTTACTTGCAGAAAGAAAGTGTGAAGTGGGCAGAGACTTAAGCTAAGGGCGTTAGGGGTGTTAACGATTAGTGAAAATATGAGTTCGAGAACGTTAGTGACAATCAACTTTCTCACTAACGTTCCTAAATAAAAGCCATGTTAACTTCAACGTTAGTGGCACAAACGTTGCCACTAACTTTGCCTCTAGGTCCTTTGCACACGTTATTGGGGCTTAACTTTCCCAATAACGTTGAAAAGCCCTCCTTGCTCCTATGTTAGAGCCCACGTTAACTTAGTTAACGTGGCTCTTTAACGTGGGCTTGCCATCCTTCGAGAACGTTAGTGACACTCAACATTGTCACTAACGTTCCAATGTGCCCCCATGTCTCACGTTAGAGTCCACATTAACTAGGTTAACGTGGCTCTTTAACGTGGCCATGCTTAGCCATCCCCAACGTTAGTGACAATGTTGAGTGTCACTAACGTTGGCTCATTATTTACTCATCCACGTTAGCTTCCACGTTAACTAAGTTAACTAAGTTAACGTGGGAGTTAACGTGGCTCATAGTGGCTTGTGTGGCTCCTTCCAACGTTAGTGACAATGTTGAGTGTCACTAACATTGGCCATCACCTTCTTCTCTCACGTTAGCCTCCACGTTAACTAAGTTAACGTGGAAGTTAACGTGGCATTGTACACTTAGGCAAACGTTAGTGACAATGTTGAATGTCACTAACGTTTGCTTCATTTCCCCTTTTTAACGTTAGAGGCCACCTTAACTAAGTTAACGTGGAGTCTAACGTGGCCACTTGTGAGCATTGGCCAACATTAGTGAGAATGTTAAGTGTCACTAACGTTGGCCCAAATTTCCTTCTTCACATTAGAGTTCACGTTAACTTAGTTAACGTGACTCTTAACGTGGGTAATGATGGCTTCGAGAGCGTTATTGGCAGTCACTTTTCTCATTAACTTTGCAAGTTACCTCCCATTCCTTGCTTCGTTTGGTCCTGAAATCAAGCAATAGAGTGCATCAAAGTTCTAGTCCAAGTCATGGGTAATGCAGCATACAATTTGTCACTAAATTCATGCAAAATCCTCATGAAATCATGTAAAACGCACAACGTATGCTTGAATCCAGGTGTAAGTGAATATCTACCCAAAACTAGCTTATTTCCTAAGAAAATGTATGAAACTACCCTAAAAATAGTAAAGAAAAGGTCAATAAAACTGGCCAAAATGCCCTGGCATCAATCACCACAAGCATCTACTAGGATCTTTTAAGCCTTTTACTTCTTTCTTTTATCCTAGTAGTTGATGCTCAGAGCCCTGGGTCTTTTTGCTTACTACTTCTTGGTTCTATGGATATTCAAAGGGCATCCTTAGCATCTACTTGTTATATCCTCTAGGCCTAATTGTTCATTATAACTTATTTTCTTTTAGATTCATTTAAGGTTCTATACTTAGCTCCTTATCTCTTAGTCCTAAATTTTCTTACTTGGTCTTAGTCTCTTTACTCTTGTTTTTGCCACAACTCACCATTGACTCGCATGGAAACAAACAACTTTTTATTTGATGTTAATTAAACTTGAACAACATTGCATTTTCTTTCTTTAAATGAAAGCATAAAGGACTCCTAAAACACTTTAAACATAAGGAACTTAAAGCAACAACTACTGTAACTACTATCACTACTAACAGAAATTCAGAATTTTAAAGCTTGAGATTATCAACCATGGGACTCAACAACCTTTGGTTCTTGGACAGCTTCAATTCATTGGCCCTTTTCCCTTGTCTTTTTTCTTGGAGGAGGAGTCATCACCATCCTTCTTTCTTTTGGATGATCCTTCCTGTGCTTTGGTGTTCTTGGGTTTCCAGAATCCCAGCCTTCTCATATAATTCCTTTCACTTTCTTTATGTTTGTCTGCAATTTCCTCCTACCTTGCATTGAGTTCCTCCATCTTTTGCATGTATGTTGGGTACTTGGGGTTCATATCCGCCACTGCGTTACATAAATGGCTTAATTTTGCTTGTGCATAGTAGTCATATTGCCTTCTTGCTATAGTTCTGGCCTTAAAGAGGGCTCTGAATTCAGCAAGATTCCTATGTTGAATTTGTTGTTGCTCCATGATTGTGTTGAGGCAGCCTTGCATTTCTCCCCAGTTGAATTGGCCTTGTTGTTCCTTCATGTACTCCATGCTTCCTTGGAGTTGTTGTATGCTCTCTTGCACTTGGTCCCAGTTTTGTTGTTGTGCCTTGAGTTGGTTGACATCTTCTCTTAGGTGGTGTATGTCTCCCTTCATTTGGTGGATGTCTCCTTGCATTTGCTCCCAGTTGAAGCCTTCAGGGAATTGTGGATATAGTGGTGGTGGAAGTGGTAGGTATTGTGGTTGATCTTCAGCCTCTCCTTCTTGTTGTGGTGGCCCTTGTGGTTCATGAGTATGAGCTTTGTGCCCCCTTACCCTTTGTTATGCTGGATTGACGGCCACCACTTTGTCCATCTTCTTGGCAGTTATAGGCTTCTCTTGGTCCACCAAGACTTCATCAATGATTTTCTCCACCCCAGCCTCATCACACAGCCTTTAGATGATACTTGGGAAGGCCAACCTTGTGCTATCCTTGGTGTTTTTCAGCACCCTATTGATGTTGTTGGCTATCATCTCCCCAACATTGATATTTTCTCCCTTCATTATGCTGTATATGAGCACAGCCCTTTCCAATGTCACTTCTGAAGTGTTGGATGTGGGGTTGAGAGACCTTCTTACAAAATCTAGCCACCCTCTAGCTTGGGAGCTCAAATCCCTTCTCCTTAGTTGATTAGGCCTCCCATCTTTGTCATTTATCTACTGCACATTGATGACGCATATTTCATTAAGTATCTCCTCAAATCCTGGGTCTTGTTACTTCACCCTTTCTTCATAGCTCCGAGTGGAATTTGTTTGCTTCACCATTAACATCCTATCTATGTTGGAAAGGCTATAGTCGATAGCCTTTCCCCTCACATAGCTTAGGTAGCCATAGGGTTGCCCAGGTTGTGGCACGGCATTGGCATAAAACTCCTTAACTAAGCTCTCCACCAGCTTCCTTGGTGGGTTGCACAAGAGTGCCCATCCTCTATTATTGATCTCTCCGTTGATTTTTGGGTGCTCATTCCTTCCCAGTTGGAGGCCCACTTTTGGAATGATTTTCCTCTCACTTACCCAAGCATAGAATTTGTTTTGGTTGAATGATGAGAGGAACTTGTATTCATTGAAGCTTGAGGATCCGGAGGTGGCCTCCTTGGTTTTTCTTTTCTTTGATGAGGTCGCTCTTAGTGGTGCCATTTGGAGTGAGAAAAGAGGGTTTGAAGGTTGAAGAAGAGTTGAAGAAAGAAGCAAAGAAGGAGAGCAAAGCAAGGGTTTGCTCCACAACACCAAACTTAGGACTTGATTGTCCCTGATCAAGTAGAAGAGAAGAGTAAAGAAGGGAGTGCAGATGGTTGTTTCAGATGTGAGGTTGTATTTTGAAGTGTGGGGGAAAGTAGGAAACTGAGTGACTTTTATAGGGATGAGGAAGGGAGTTTGGAAGGTGGGTGGGAAGTAAAAAGTAATTGAATGTTTCCCCACTTGGGAGTGGCGACTAGCGTGGAGAGAGGCGCCAATCCTTGCCTTTTTGCTTTCTTCAGATGTTGAGTTCCAAAGTGAGAGTATACTTTGACTCCTTGACTTGATCAGCCATCAATCATGTGGGCCCCACCCTTTTCCTAAAAGTTAAATCCGAAACCTCCATCAGTAATGAGAAAGAAATTGCTTCACATTCCCTCAATTTAACTACAATTAAAACACAATTGATGAGTGTCCCTTGGGACACCAAACTTAAATCCAATGCATATGGTGAATTGGTTTCATCATTGGACTTTATTATATACATTATGATTAGAATAATTCCGTTCATACCTTCCACTTTCCAATTCATACGTATCTAATAAAGTACATATTTATGCCCCCACCAATTCACTAAATGCTTTCAAACATAAACCATGTTTGGGCTTGCTGTGTGAATTTCTTATGGTGGTGGCCACACCAAACTTAATTTTTGGGCTTACTTTCAAAGTTAATTCAATCAATAAGTTGTAAGCCTAAATTAAGTGGGTTAGTGGCCATACCAAACTTAGCTGTTTAGCAAGTTTCTCAGCCCATTCAACCAACCTCAATTAGTTAATTATGCAACCTTGCGCTTCCAGTAAACAAAAGAAAAAAAAAAGAACTATCAACTAATAGACTGAAACTTAAACTACCTGAATTCATAATCCTAACTACTTTTTGAAAACAGAAAAGAATGAAAGGATATGAGTGTTGGGGTGCCTCCCAACTAGCGCTTCTTTAACATCACTATCTTGACGTTCCTTCCTCCTTAGTTGAGGTTATAGCTCACTCTCTGCTCATCCAATGAGTCCTCCAAGTAGTGCTTGAGCCTGTGGCCATTGACAGTGAAAGTCCTCTGTGTCTTGTCCTCCATAAGCTCTACATGACCATAGGGAGACACCTTGAGGATTGTAAAGGGGATTTTACCGCCTTTTCCCACATTTATTCAATGAAATGCCTTGGTTTTGTAATTCTCCCTTGAATTGTACTTAAGTGTAAAAACATGCTTTTTAGGCCCTTAAATTGGTGATTTTGATTCACTTTAATTCCATTCGATGCCTTAATGTGTTTGTTGAGTGATTTCAGGCAAGTATTAGATGGAAGAAATGAGGAGAAAAGCATGCAAAAGGGAGAATGCATAAAGAAACAAAGATTGGAAATGTACCAATGGACGCACACGCGTACAAGGCGCGCACGCGCAAAAGTGGTTTCCGTAAAAGACGCGCACGCGTACATGACGCATCCGTGCGGATGAAGAATTTGCCAATCGACGCGCACGCGCACATGGCGCGCACGCGCCAATACTCTCACATGGCCCACTTAAAGACAAAATGTTGAAGGCAATTTCTGAGCTGCCCAGACCCAAATCCAACTTGTTTCTGAGTTATTTCATGCAGAATTGAAGTCCAAGCAAAGGGGGAGCAATTGTTTGAAGTGTTAGCATCATGTAGTTTAGTTTCTAGAGAGAGAAGCTCCCTCTTCTCTCTAGAATTAGGATTAGAATTTCTTAGATCTAGGTTTAATTCATGCTTTGATTTACTTTTCCTTTACAATTTCTTGTTCCTCTACTCTTCCTCTCTCTAATTTTGTATTTCATTCTTGTAATTGCTTACTTTGTTGTTGATGCACTCTTTTTTCTTCTATTTTCCTTTAATGCAATTTATGATTCATGTTCTTTTATTATTGATTTGCTTTATTGTTGTTTAATTCCTTGCAATTGAGTAGTGTAGATTTACATTCCTTGCAATTTACTATGCTTTCCTTTTATGCCTTCCAAGTGTTTGATAAAATGCTTGGTTGGATCTTAGAGTAGAATTTTATGGTCTTGGCTTGGGAAGGTAACTTAGGAATTTTTGAGTTACTAATGTCCAAGTGATTGATGATTAGGAGCCATTAATGCCATATCTCACTAATTAATTTGGTAGAGAACTAGGACTTATGGACTTGGATTGATATAGCTCACTTGACTTTTCTCTACTACTAGTTAGGGGTTAACTTAGTGGGATTGATCCTTGCCAATTCTCATGTTGTGGTTAGTGATTAAGATAGAAATCCTTGACCACCTAACCTTGCGAAGACCTTTTTGTTAGTTTATTTCCTTTGCCATTTATATTTCTTGTCCATCCTCTCAAAAACCCCAAAACATACCCCATAACCAATAACAAGGCACTTTGTTGCAATTCCTAGGGAGAACGACCTGAGGTTTAAATACTTCGGTTTATAAAATTTAGGGGTTTGTACTTGTGACAAACAATTTTTTGTATGAAAGGACTATTGTTTGGTTTAGAAACTATACTTTACAACGAAAATTTATTGGTGGAATTCTAGACCACACAAAAGTTTGCTCATCACCAGACCATCTTGACTTAAGCTTCCCTGGAAGAACTTGAGCCTTGAATTGTATAGCAACACTTTTTGGCCTTCTACAAACTCTCTTCTTGATAGCTTTTGATCATGCCATTTCTTTGTGTTTTTATTGTAAATCTTAGCGTTCTCATAAGCTTGATTTTTGAATTCTTCCAGCTCATTGAGGTGTAGTAGCCTTCTTTCCCCAGCAGCTTGATCATCAAAGTTCAACATCTTTAGAGCCCAAAAAGCTCTATGTTCAAGCTCCACTGGTAAGTGACAAGATTTTTCAAACACCAATTGGTATAGAGACATGCCAATAGGTGTCTTGAAAGCTGTCCTATAAGCCCACAATGCATCATCCAGCTTCTTGGACTAATCTTTTCTTAAGTTTCCAACAGTCTTCTCAAGGATTCTCTTGAGCTCTTTGTTTGAGATTTCAGCTTGACCATTGGTTTGTGGATGGTATGGGGTTGCCACTTCGTGCTTCACACCATATTTAAGGAGGATTGTCTCAAGTTGCTTATTGCAAAAGTGAGTCCCTCCATAACTTATAAGAGCTCTTGGAACCCCATATCTGCTGAATATATTCTTCCTCAAGAAGTTAATCACCACTTTGTTGTCATTGGTTGATGTAGCTATGGCCTCCACCCATTTTGACACATAATCCACAGCCACCAATATATAGTTGTTTGAGTATGAGGATGGGAATGGTCCCATGAAATCAATCCCCCACACATCAAACAACTCCAATTCCATGATGAACCTCTGTGGCATCTCATTTTTCTTGGGTAGTGACGTCGGGTTTTCTACCAGTAAAGAAATTCATAGAAATGGTTGTGTTGTAGATATAGTTTCTAAACCGGCAAAAATCCCTTCGTACAAACGTGTTGGGTGTCACAAGTAACAAACCCCTTTAAAAATTGTTAACCGAGTATTCAAACCTCAGGTCGTCTTCTCAAGGAACTGCGAGGAAGTATGTTCTTATTATTGGCTATAAAGGTTATAATCAGGGTTTAGAAGGTGAGAAGCAAGTAATTTAAATGACGAGTGAATTAAATGGCAATTAAGAATAAATAATAACTGTAAAGCAACTTTAGCAAGGTAGAGAAATTAGAGGTCCAACTTAGTTATCTCTCTCAACAATAATGAAAGTTGAATCTAAACTCCACTTGGTCAACCTTCACCAGGGCAAAGGAAAGTCAAAGGACTAATTAAATTGACTTTCGAATCCTAATTATTTCCTCAGAAAAGGTCGGGATTATTTAAGTTCAGCTCAATTAGCAAGATAACGATTATCAATTATGTTGAGTTTAATAACTGTTGAGTTACTAAATTCTTAACCAGAACCAAAAGGGGAAAAGTAAAATTGCTGGAATGATAAAGAGATCCTTAGATGGGAAGCAATGGTAACTTAAATCAAAGAGAACAATCATAAACTGAAAATACCTCAATTATCATTAATTCAAATAACAATCTGTAACATAAGAGAATTCATAAATCAAATTATAATAATCAATTCAAATGTTGGAATAAATAAACAGAAGTAATACTAAAAGAACATTAAACTTGGGATCCAGAGTTACTCTTAAAACAAGAAGAAATCCTAAATCCTAAAAGAGAGAGGGAAGATCTCCCTCTCAACTAAATCTAAATCATTGAAAGGTAAAAATATACGAGCTCTCCCTTTGAATGGAAGCATTCCCACACTTTATAACCTCTAGTCTATGCTGTCTGTACTTGGATCTAGGCCAAAAAGGGCTTCAGAATTTGCTGGGGGCGTATTCTGTAATTTCTGGTGCGTGGCCTCTATCACGCGTCCGCGTGGGTCACGCGGTCGCGTCATTCGGAGCTTTTTCTTGCCACGCGGTCGCGTCAGTCATGCGACCGTGTCATATGCGTTCTGCTTAAGACGCGCGGTCGCGTCAGTCATGCGGCCGCGTCGCTTCTGATTCGTGCTTGGCACGCGATCGCGTTGTCCATGCGATCGCGTGGATACCAGTTTCTTTAAAGCTCTGTTTTGCTTCCTTCTTCCATTCTAGTATGTTTCTTTTTTCATCCTTTAAGTCATTCTGCCTTTAGAAAATCTGAAACTACTCAACACACTAATCACGGCATCGAATGGAAATAAAGGTAATTAAAATAATTAATTTTTAAAGCTTAGAAAACATGTTTTTCATTATATGACATAACAAGGAAGGGAAAGTAAAACTATGCAATTAATGTGAATAAGTAGGTGAAGAGTTGAATAAATCACTCTAATTAAGCACAAAAGAACTCATGAAATATGGGTTTATCAACCTCCCCACACTTAAACACTAGCATGTCCTCATGCTAAATCCAAGGTAAATAATTAAGGTTAAAGTGATGGAATGTTATGAAATGCAACCTATGCTAAATGCATCTACCTAATGAGTCATACAATTCTAATTCATCCACTCATATATAAAGCTTACATGTAGCTAAGTTAATTCACATTCTCAAGGAGTTATGTATATATATATAGCCAACCCTTAAATAATAAAGCATTTTAGCAAATGAGATGGGAAAGAAAACATTGTACAAACTTGCAAAACAATTAGTAAATTTTAAGCACAGATATATGTTGATGAGTTATTGAACCCTCACTGGATTTTATGTTTACTTTCTAGTCACTCAGTGTTTATTGGGTTTATTCACTCTATTTTTCTTTTTATTCTTAATTTCTACAGCTTTGTTTTTCATCTACCCAATCAACAATTATAGAATATAGTCATACCAAAAAATCATGAGGTCTTAATTAAGGTTGTAATGGGGCCAAGGTAAAGGTAAGGATTTATGTATAGGGTTAAGTGAGCTAATAAGCGAATCCCTAATTAGACTAAAATCTCACCTAACATACACATCTAGTAAAATAAAATTTATTTACCTAATTTCCCGTAATTTTCCACTTATTATTACATGCTCATGTTTCACTTTTTATTTTTATTCCATGTGCATTGTTTTCATCGGGGAATTTCTTTTTGTATCCCCTTTTATTTAGATGCTGAAAAATAAAATTTATTTATTTTTTGCACATGATAATTGAATCACTTAGATTTTCTCATGAGTATACTTCCCAAATTTTATTTTATTCCCTTTTACTTCTCTACCCTTTTGTTTCTATTATCCATGTTCCCAAAAGGTTTCCCACATTTAACTCTATTCATAATTTTCTATCTTAAGCTAACTAAGGATTCACTTGGGATTTTCTTTTGTTTTTCTGCTTAAGGCTAGTAATTTGGCTAAATAGAATAAAGGGGTTTTAAAAGGCTCAAGGGGGTTAACAAGGGTGATGTAAAAGGTAGGCTAATTTGGGGTGAGTGAGCTAAAATCAAATGATGGCCTCAATCATTCTCTTGGTATGTATCTATTCTATATTCTATAATTGGACATATAAATTAAAGCAAAGGAAAGAACATCAGAATAAAAAGAAATGTAACACACAGAAATGAAATTATGGTTTGAATGCAACCATACAATTTAAGCTCAAGATTCACAGGCTGTGTGTTCTCTAACTCAAGCATTATATATCATTCATATATTGTATGCAGGTTTAGTTAAAAATTCCCATTATTCTCTTGAAAAAAATTATTTAGGGTAGCTTTTAAAGTTTTAATGTTCCTCCTTGATGAAATGTTGTCAACTAACATGTAATGCTATATATACAAGGTGTGGGTTATTTTGATTCTGTTAAAGTTTCTAGTTTACTTCCTTTTTATATTTTTCTATTTAAACTATACTATCTTTATGCTAAAAAGGGTAAACTATGCTAATTAATCCACTAATAAATCAGAATTGCAAACTAAACTAAATAACTAAAATAAGCTAAATAACTAAAATATGAACAAAAAATGCAAAATGCAGAAAATAGAGTAAAATACACAAGTAGCAATGTATAAGTACTCAGAAAATAACAGTAAAAGAAAAAGAGAAAAATACAGAAAAAATATCCAAAATAAAAGAAAAAGTATGTAGTAGTTCACCAAAATAAACGCCAGAGATGGCGACCTCCCCACACTTAAAATGAAGCATCGTCCTCGATGCTCAATCAAGCCTGGTGTGAGAGAGTGTCATCAATGGTAGGGATGGTAGCTGGGGTCTCCGTGGCAGTGGTGGGCTAGGGGTCTGGCTGCTGTGGAGGTGGGACAGACTGGAGCGGGATCTCCGGATCTGCAGCCTCTATCTGGGGCATAACCTCCTAATGCGGGGCAGCTTGCTCTGTGGCTGCCTGCTGATGAGTCTCCGCCTGGGAATGAGGCTCCTCCTCGTGCTCATCCTCTGATGGCTCTGTTGTCGGGCTTGGAAGGGATGTCGGCGCCCTGTCTGATCATCAGCTTCAGATGGGAATAGCGTCGCCTGCTGCGGTGCTCTAATCTCTCATACCGGCGCCTGTTACGGCGCTCCATCTGATCAAGCTGGCGGAATAGACGGTGCACGAGGCGATAGACCGGCTCAGAGGCGGGTGGAGGTGCAATGGTGGCAGCAGGGGCAGCTGGGGCAGCTATGGATGAAGAGGGTCCAGCAGACGGAGGGGCTGTCTCGTCAGTAGCAGTGACAGGTGGTGGTCTGTAGCCCAAGGCAAGGAAGTTCCTGCTGTGCGGGATGATCTTCCTGCAGTCCGCTACTGGTGGTCGCTCATCGGCATCCTCCCAAGGCACATTAGCCTGACGGCCTAGCCGTGTAACCAGGTAAGGAAAGAGGAGGGTGCCTCGGACGTGGGCCCTGGCCATATAATGCCAGATAAAACGAGGCAGATAAATATCCTTACCCTCCAGCACACACCAAAGGAGGGTGATCATGGTAGCCGGGATCTCCGTCTCGTGAGTACTCGGCATCACAAAATTACTCAAGATCTGATGCCATAGCCGAGCCTCATCATTTAAGTACACTTTCTTGATCCCTCTAGGCAGTGGTGTTCTGACCCATCTCCCAAGGAACAGCAGGGTCAAGAGCTATCCGTGCTTTCACAGCATCCCAATCAAACTACATCTGGCCCATGTCCTCCTCAGCCTGTGCAAAACTATCTGGCTGATCGGACTTGGCTGGGAGCTGAAGAATGGTCTCTATGGCATCCTCAGTGACCAGAATTTGCTTTCCCCTCAGGTTCACTGCATCTAGGGTAGTAAGGTAGTAGTTGCAATAGAATTCCCGTACCCAAGATGCATTCACCTCTGTCAGTTGTCTCTCCAGAAAGAACCAGCCCCGTTGCTTGATTTGCTCAGTAGTGTACTGCTGGAGGGCTTCTGGAATCTTCAAGGTACATTCCAGGTATAGGTTTCTGGAGTTTGCAAAAGCCGGGTACTTCAGTTCACAATACCGGTTTGCAAATTTTATAGGATCATCTGCAGGAAGCAGCTGGTTAGCTTTCTCCTGCTGTGTGAAGTTCTTCTTCCGCCATGATGAATCGTGCATTAGAGCAATGATGGACTGGGAGGAATCTCCTCTCTTGCGCTTGCCAGTAGCCTTGCCTTTGCCTTTCCTCTGTGAGGCAGACATCCTGAAAAATAGAAAACCAAGAAATGGATAAAATAGGAAAGCAAATAGGCAATTTAAACAAAGGAAACTCAAAGCGGTAAGGGAGGAATAGAATAAAGAAAAATGAGTATATGAAATGTGATTGAATTTATGTTAAATGGAAAAAATTAAGCAATATGCCATGGTTAGAAAGTTAGAGGAAAGTAAAAATAATTAGAAAAGAGATCAAAAGGGTTAGTATGGTTAGGATTTGAAAAAGAAATTAGGAAATTAAAATCAGTGAGTTAGTAAAGTACGGGTTAAAGTAAGTGGCATAGAGAAAAAACCATATAACAAGGATTCACAGGTAAGAATAGAAGTACTCATAATTGAACAAGCAGTTTATGAACCAGGAAATCAAAAAGGATAAGAAAGTCTGCCATAGCATTCATGTAATGGTTTGGGTAAAGCAGAGTAAAATAGATTTCAGAAATGCCAAACCAAAACATGAATGAAAACAATTTTTAAAAAAAATTTGGGCAACATTTCGGCTAAAATTGGATTATCCCGAAAAATAAATAGCAATCATATCAGTTCATATGAATTAAAAGAAAGCAAGCTGCATGTACATAGATATAAAATAAACATAAAAACTCAATGTAAACAGCAGCAACATACAAGAAAGCAGCGTATGAATAATGAATATAGCAGCAACAAGTAAGAACAGTGCAAGTAAACAGGCCTAGATCCACTAACCACAGCCTAAGCTACCTAACAACCTAAAATCCACTACAACATGCAAGTCTAGCTATCCTAATCATGAACATAAACGGAATAAAAATAGAAAAGCGACGAACGGATAAAAAGGGTTGCGTGTTACGGAACCTGGTAAGCGGAAGGGGTGGAACAGGGAAGAAGGTGGCTGCAGCGGCGTCCGGTGTGGTGGTGATGCACGGTGTCGCGGTGGCGGCTGAGGGGGGCAGTGGCGGCGAGGGTTTTTGGGTTGGTGATAGAAGAAGGGGGGTGTGTTGGGTGAGGGGGCGCGGCTGGGTGGCGGTGGTGGGGGGCGATGGTCGCGGAGGCAGTGGCGGATAGGGGAGGGTGGTGGTGGGGGGCGGAGAGGGGAGGGAGAGGAGGAAGGGAGAAGAAGGGAGGGGAGGGGGTTAGGTCGGCGGCGGACGGGGTGGCAGCGGCGTTGGGGTGGTGGTGTGGTGGCTGGCCGGCGGTGGCTGGGAAGAAGAAGAAGAGAGAAGGAGAAGAGGGTTGGGTGGTGAAAAAGGGGGGCTGCGCGACTGATAGGGTTCGCGGGCTGGGGGGGTTATATTTTCAAATCCACGCGGCTGCGTGGAGCACGCGGTCGCGTGGTTGGGACGAGAATGGGAGTGACGCGATCGCGTGGGTTGCGCGATCGCATGAGAGGGGGGAAAGAAGGGTGACGAGATCGCATGGGTCGCACGATCGCATCGTTGGAAGTTGTGCTAAACGCACGACTCCAGCGCCGTTTTAGCGAAACTCTCTGTCTCCTTTTGGGGTGATGTGCAATCCATGCGACGCGATCGCGTCGCTCACGCGGTCGCGTGGGATTGGTATTGGGTAAGTGACGCGATCGCATGGGGCATGCGATTGCGTGGGCTAATTTGTGCGAAACGCACAAGGGCCGCACGATTCCAGCCCAACTTTCTGTTCGTTGGATCCTTACACCGATATATATATCACGCGGCCGCGTGGGTCACGCGGTCGCGTTGTGCACCCTTTTTTTTTTAAACTGAAAAATGCAGGATGCAGTGATGGACATGAATGCTATGCATGATTCCAGGTTTAATAAATTAAAATGAAAAAGGAAAAATGAAAGCAATTAACAAGAAATAAGTTGAAAAAGAGGCGACCATACCATGGTGGGTTGTCTCCCACCTAGCACTTTCAGTTAAAGTCCTTAAGTTGGACATTGGAAGAGTATCCTGTTATGGTGGCTTGTGTTTAAATTCATCCAAAAATCTCCACCAGTGCTTGGAATGCCAATAGCCTCCGGGGTCCCAAACTAGGCATGTAAAGCTTCTGCGCAGCTTCAAACAAATTTTTAGGCTCCTGGGGTAACAAATGTCAGAATAAACCTCAGGATTCCAAGCCTTGCGTTTAAATCCGCCTCCGTCTTGGTCTACATGTCTCCATCCGGGCGGCTTAAAAAGTAGAATCTCACCGTGGTGACCAAACGTTCTCTGTGATCCATGCAATTGAGCATGATACCAATCCGTGTACTTCGAGGTGAAGCGTGGAACCTTATTGAACCTGGTGCACCAGCTCTGAATACGAGCCATTTCCCTCTTACTCTTAAAGCCGCAGAGAGCTCTAAGCTGGCCATCTGTTTCAAGCAAACCATATTCAAGTGAATAAGCAAAATTATAAGTTAAGGATTGTACCCACTTGAAGCTTGTATTGGGTGGTAATGGCCTTGGGATAGGTGTTTTTGGTGGTTCTGCAAGTTCCGTTTCCTTGTGTTCTTCTGTGAATTCTTCCACTTCCTTGCAAAGATCTTCAATTGTATCTGTATCCTGGTCAAAGTCTTCTATGTCTTCCTCATTACTCGAGTCATAGATTGGAGGTTGAGAGAAATCTACCTCCGCATCATCTTCATATTCACTTGGGGAAGATTCTTCGATCTCAGAGAATTCACTTGCGGACGTAAGTTCATCACTAGGAGAACTAGACTTGTGACTATCATCATCAAGGAAATTTTCTTCTTGGATTATTCCGTCTGATTCTTTGTAATCGACTTGCCTTGGAGATTGTATGGTATCTTCCTTAGCATTAACTGTGGCATCTTGGACGGAGTTTTTCTCAATTCTGGATTTCCAAGGAAGTTCAGCATCGCCTAGATCTTCAACCAATTCTTCTTCTTGAACAATGACAACTTCTTCCACTTGTTCTAGTACGAATTCATTCTCTGTCTTGTCCACTGGAGTCTCTAATGTTTCTTTCATGCTACGCTCTTCATCGGGCTGTCTACATGGAGTTGTGGTTGATCCTTGTATATTTGAGCGCCTAGTGGCCCATTGAATTAGTGCTTGCTCCAGTTGTTGAATGGTTGTTTGAAATTTAATTACTGTTTCCATTAGGCGATCCTTTGCTTCGCGGTTTGCCAGACTTGGACATGGTACAAAGGAAAGTGGTGATGATTGGGAACGATTGGATTGGTATTGGGGTAAAGAAGGATCATATGATGGCGAATGGTGAAGAAAAGCTTGAGAGTGTGGTGGTTCGAGGTTATGTTGAACGGATGGTTCATATGCACGGGGTGGGGCTTGTTGGTAGTTACAAGGTTGTCCACCATGTCTTTCAGCTGGGTATGCACGGTAGAATGGTCTCTGTCCAGGATATCTCGGAGGGTGTTGCTGCCAAAAGGGTTGATTAGATCCTCTTGGTTCCATCCATCCTTGATTGGTCTGACCTTGATGCATATTCCTGCTGTAACTTCTATTTCCTTTAATAATATTAGAACCAAACTCAAAGCGAGAGGGGTGAGAGTTCATAGTAGCAAATAAAGATAAAAAAAAGAAAAACAAAAGTAAATAAACAAGCAAAAGAAAAATATTTACAATAACCAATAATAAGGCACACGTTAGCAGTTCCCCGGCAACGGCGCCATTTTGACGTCGGGTTTTCTACCAGTAAAGAAATTCATAGAAATGGTTGCGTTGTAGATATAGTTTCTAAACCGGCAAAAATCCCTTCGTACAAACGTGTTGGGTGTCACAAGTAACAAACCCCTTTAAAAATTGTTAACCGAGTATTCAAACCTCGGGTCGTCTTCTCAAGGAACTGCGAGGAAGTATGTTCTTATTATGGGCTATAAAGGTTATAATCGGGGTTTAGAAGGTGAGAAGCAAGTAATTTAAATGACGAGTGAATTAAATGGCAATTAAGTATAAATAATAACTATAAAGCAACTTTTAGCAAGGTAGAGAAATTAGAGGTCCAACTTAGTTATCTCTCTCAACAATAATGAAAGTTGAATCTAAACTCCACTTGGTCAACCTTCACCAGGGCAAAGGAAAGTCAAGGGACTAATTAAATTGACTTTCGAATCCTAATTATTTCCTCAGAAAAGGTCAGGATTATTTAAGTTCAGCTCAATTAGCAAGATAACGATAATCAATTATGTTGAGTTTAATAACTGTTGAGTTACTAAATTCTTAACCAGAACCAAAAGGGGAAAAGTAAAATTGCTGGAATGATAAAGAGATCCTTAGATGGGAAGCAATGGTAACTTAAATCAAAGAGAACAATCATAAACTGAAAATACCTCAATTATCATTAATTCAAATAACAATCTGTAACATGAGAGAATTCATTAATCAAATTATAATAATCAATTCAAATGTTGGAATAAATAAACAGAAGTAATACTAAAAGAACATTAAACCTGGGATCCAGAGTTACTCTTAAAACAAGAAGAAATCCTAAATCCTAAAAGAGAGAGGGAAGATCTCCCTCTCAACTAAATCTAAATCATTGAAAGGTAAAAATATGCGAGCTCTCCCTTTGAATGGAAGCATTCCCACACTTTAAAACCTCTGGTCTATGCTGTCTGTACTTGGATCTGGGCCAAAAAAGGCTTCAGAATTCGCTGGGTGCGTATTCTGTAATTTCTGGTGCGTGGCCTCTGTCACGCGTCTGCGTGGGTCACACGGTCGCGTCATTCGGAGCTTTTCCTTGCCACGCGGTCGCGTCAGTCATGCGACCGCATCATATGCGTTCTGCTTAAGGCACGCGGTCGCGTCAGTCATGCGGCCGCGTCGCTTCTGATTCGTGCTTGGCACGCGATCGCGTCGTCCATGCGATCGCGTGGATACCAGTTTCTTTAAAGCTCCGTTTTGCTTCCTTCTTCCATTCTAGTATGTTTCCTTTTTCATCCTTTAAGTCATTCTGCCTTTAGAAAATCTGAAACTACTCAACACACTAATCACGGCATCGAATGGAAATAAAGGTAATTAAAATAATTAATTTTTAAAGCTTAGAAAACATGTTTTTCATTATATGACATAATAAGGAAGGGAAAGTAAAACTATGCAATTAATGTGAATAAGTAGATGAAGAGTTGAATAAATCACTCTAATTAAGCACAAAAGAACTCATGAAATATGAGTTTATCAGGTAGGTTTCCAGCTCTTTGACACCCATTGTATCTTGTCACCAAGTCCTTTGCATCCTTGAACATTGTTGGCCAAAAGAACCTACACTGCAGCACCTTGGCTATAGTTCTTTCTCCACTAAAATGGCCTCCATATGTAGATCCATGGTTGCCAGAGGACTTCTTGTCCTTCCTCATGGAAAATGCATCTTCTCAAGATCCCATCAGCACACTTTTTGAACAAATAGGGCTCATCCCAAATGTAGTGTTTAGCATCTTTGAGTAGCTTTCTCCTCATGTGTTTGTTGATGTTGGTTGGTAATTCTCCAATAGCTTTGAAGTTGGCTATATCTGTAAACCAGGGAGCTTCTTGGACCATCATCAACTGCTCATCAGGGAAGCTCTCATTCACTGCAAGTTGGTGTGCTTTATATTCTTCTTGTGGGATTCTTGATAGGTGGTCAGCCACCTTGTTATCTACTCCACTTCTATCTTTGATTTTAATATTGAATTCTTAAAGCAGCAAGATCCAACTTATCAATCTAGGCTTGGACTCTTGTTTGGTAAGCAAATATTTGAGAGCTGCATGGTCAGTAAACACAATGATTTTAGAACCAATAAGATATGATCTAAACTTATCAAATGTAAAGACTATGGCAAGAAGTTCCTTCTCTGTAGTGGTGTAATTCCTTTGATTCTCATTAAGGACTTTGCTAGCATAATAAATAACATGCACCATCTTATCTCTTCTCTGTCCTAAAACAGCACCAACAGCAAAGTCTGATGCATCACACATCAACTCAAAAGGTAAATCCCAGCAAGGTGGTGCTATAATAGGTGCAGAAGAAAGTCTGTTTTTAAGCTCATCAAAGGCTAGCATGCATTCTCTATCAAAGATAAAAGGTACATTAGAGACAAGCAAGTTACTTAAAGGTTTGGCAATCTTTGAAAAATCTCTAATGAACCTTCTATAAAACCCAACATGTCCTAGGAAACTTCTAATTGCTTTGACATTCCAAGGTGGGGGTAATTTTTCAATCACTTCCACCTTGGCCTTTTCCACCTCTATGCCTCTCTTTGAGATCTTGTGACCAATAACCACCCCCTCTGTAACCGTAAAGTGACACTTCCCCCAATTCAAAATGAGGTTGGTTTCTTGGCATCTCTTTAGCACCAAGGCTAAGTGGTGTAAGCATTTAGAATATGAATCACCAAATACAGAGAAGTCATCCATAAACACTTCAATAAATCTTTCAATCATGTCTAAAAATATGGAGAGCATGCACCTTTGGAATGTTGCAGGTGCATTGCACAATCCAAAGGGCATCTTTCTCAAGGAGGATTTTGTGCATACACATTGAAGGGCTGATTCCTTTTAGATCTGCAAGTGTCCATCCTATAGCATCCTTGTGTTGCTTCAGCACATGGATAAGTTCCTCTTCTTGTCCCTCACTCAAGCTTGAATTGATGATTACTGGGTATGTGTTGTTGTCACCCAAGTAAGCATACTTCAAGCTTGGAGGTAGGGTTTTCAACTCTAGTTTTGGTGCTTCCACTTCCTTGTTGCTTGTGTGGCTCAACATGATTAAATCCTCCATGGTTTCTTATAGTAATTCTCCACCTGATGCTTGTTGCTCTAGCTCCATAGCTTCTTCACATTGTTCTTCTTCCAAAACTCCTTGAACTATCTTTTCTATTGTATCCACCATCATGCATTCGCCTATAGACTCCTTGGGTTAACTCATGGCTTTGAAGACATTGAAAACCATCTTCTCTTCATGCAATCTCAAGACTAACTCTCCTTTTTTAACATCAATTATAGCTTCGGCAATAGCTAGGAATGGCCTTCCTAGAATGATAAATGCGTTAGCCTCTTCCTCCATATCCAGTATAAGGAAATTAGCTGGAAAGATGAACTCTCCTACCTTCACCAATAAATCTTCCACCACTCCATGAGGAAACTTGAATGTTCTATCAGCCAATTGAAGTGCCATTCTTGTTGGTTTGGCCTCTTTTATCCTCATTCTTTTTATCATGGCCAAGGACATGAGGTTGATGCTAGCTCCCAGATCACACAATACTTTCTCAATGTTGATATCCCCTATGATGCAGGGGATTTGGAAGCTCCCAGGATCTTTCATCTTTTGGGGAAGCTTCTTTTGTATGATGGCACTACATTCCTCTGTGAGCACTATGGTTTCCTTTTCTCCCCAGTTTCTTTTCCTTGTCATGAGCTCCTTTAAAAACTCGGCATAGAGTGGCATTTGCTCTAATGTCTCAGCAAAGAGTATGTTAATTTGGAGCTTCTTAAAAATTTCTAGGAATCTAGAAAAACTAACTGTCCCTCCCATCCTTCCTCAGCCTTTGTGGATATGGTGCTTTTGGCACATAAGGCTTTAGGACTTACTCTGGTGAGGATGGTGTGAGGGTCTCTTCTTCCTTCTTAGTTCCAGGTTCATTTGCAGCTTCTTCTTCTTGGTTGCTTTGACTTGGGATTGCTTTCTCTACAACCTTTCCACTTCTTAGTGTGATGGCCTTGCATTCCCCTCTTGGGTTGGCCATGGTATCACTAGGAAATGTATGTATAGGCATTGGTTTTTGTTTAGACAAGCTCCCTAAACCTTTCAAGCTTCTTCATTCTTTTGAATTGCATGATTTGGCCACCATGTGATTTGAATCCATTCTTTGATTAGGCAATTAATTGATGGATGTTGTGCATTTGCATTAATGCATTGTGCTTCTTGATCATATGCATCCATATGTGTTTGGCTTGAATGCTTTCATGCTTCTTTATTGCTTGTTTGGTTGTTTTAACCACAAGTTTAGAGCATCTCAAGCACATTAGGATGAGTGAAGTGCATGTTCCTTTTGTGTAAATGTGACATAGCTTTTTATGCTAGTGTGTTCTAAACCGCGCGCACTTTAGAATGCACACTTACTTTTATCCATGTCACACTAATTCACTCACTCGATTCTTGTGATCATTACCTCATTCCAACAATGTATGCTTCCTTGCTTTTGCATTCACTTTTCTTACTATCCTACCTTCTATTTTCAAGATGAGTCATTATAAGTAAAAACGGAAGCGGAAGAAAGAACACACATCACCGGTTGATCTACCAGCTGAAGGTAGCAACTTGGAAAGTCACCGTACCCCCCTTGCTCATCTTTGAATGCACCGAGGACGGTGCAAACTTTTAAGTGTGGGGAGGTCGTCCGACCAGTCGACGTTTTTGGGTGACAAATTTCTAATCCCAAAACTTTTGTATTTCATTTTTAGGTGTTTGAGGATTTTTAGTTTCATTTTTCTTATTTTTGCATATATATACACAATAAGCTTAGTCAAAATAATGAAACTTTTTGAGAAAATCATCTATAGGGCATTGACAATTGATTTGAGTAATAATCTTTCATTGAAGTTGCTTGAATTATACATTGTGGAACATGAATTTTGAGCTAAGAACATAAGCTTGTGAGTTTTGAGCCTAATGATGTGGTTACATCTTATAACCACTTATTTTTCTTCTTGTGTGCATTGTTCTCTTTCTATATGTCCATTATTCCTTGTATTCATGCACTTATATTTATTGAGGCCATCATTTTAATTAGATCACTTACCCAAATAGCCTTACCTTTTATCTTCCATTATTAGCTAATTTGAGCCTATGATTAACCCACTTGTTCTTTATTTTAGCACATAACAAGCCTCTAAGCGGAAAATAATAAATGTCCTTAATTTAGATCTTTGATTAGCTTAGGCTAGTGTGTGTGTGTCATTCAAGTGTGGGGAAACTTGTGACATTGGTTGAGAGAAAAGGGTATTTTTGTTTTGTATTTCTATACTTGGGAATAGGATACATACTCATGTGTTAATTAAATGTAAAATCATATGCATTGATGATCTTGTATATATTTTAGTTTGAAAAGAAAAAAAAAGAAGAAAGAAAATGATGATAAAGAAAAATATATATATATGAAAAGAAAAAAATAGGAAGAAAAGAAAAAGAAAAAAGAAAGAAACAAAAAGGGGACAAAATGCCCCAAAGTAAAGTGACGCGGGAGAAATTTATGTCGGTAAGGAATTTCACAAAATATCTACGTTGCAGGTATAGCCCCAAACCAACAAACAATTCTCGCATCAAATTAAGATATGGGTTTATGTCATAAATAACGAACCCAATGAAAATTAACCAGAGTATTTAGACTCCGGGTCGTCTCCCTAGGAAACAATGAAGTGCATGCGTATTAGCTATGATGGGGGTAAAAGGGGGTTTGTTTATGAGATGGTAAGAAAGTAAACTAAGCGAATAAGTAAAGAAAGCAAAATAAAGAACTCTTGGCTAAGACTCGGGTACTTGAGATCACCATCCTAGTCAACAAATCAATTATTGACAATTATAAGAGGCCAACCTATTAAGTCTACTTCTCGAAGTCTTAAGTACGTAACATTTATTCCTAGACTTGAAGTATGTCAAATAGGCTTGATCACATCCATCCTTAAGTCCTAACCTACCTACTAGTTGACTTAGTAGTGGGTTAGCGTCAATGGGCTTCAAATTGATCACCACGGGTTCTCAAATCACCAAATCCATTATGTCCAAAGACTCAAGATCACTCAAGCCCCTTGGCTTAAGCCAAGAGTTGACAAAACTACTCAAAAACTAAGGAGAGTATTTCATCAAACACTTAGAATGCAATAAAAGTCAACATCCTAAATTGCAAGAATACTAAAATCTATCACTATTGATTGCAAGAAAAGTAAGATCACAACTCAATTCATCAATTAGAGAAACATCAACATCAAAATTGCATTAAATGTGAACAAATTCAACATGAGTCATCATCACAAAAGAGAGCAAAATGGGAAATTAACATAAAAACTAAGAGAATCAAGATGTAGAAAGGAGAATTTATAAAAGAAACAAGATGAGATCAAGTAATTAAACATGAATTTAAGATAATCTAACCTAATCCTAACCTAATTCTAGAGAGAAGAGGGAGCTTCTCTCTCTAGAAAACTAACTAAAGGCTCATGTTGGCTAAACTAATTTCCCCCCTTTGCTTGGACTTCAATTCTGCATGAAATACACTCAGAAACAAGTTGGATTTGGGCCTAGGCAGCTCAGAAATCGCCCCCAACGTTTTGCCTTCAAGTGGGCCACGTGAGAGTATCGGTGCGTGCGCGCCATGTGCGCGTGCGCGTCGACTGGCAAATTCTCAACCCGTGCGGATGCGGCATGTACGCGTGTGCGTCTATAGGCGAAACCACTTTTGCGCGTGCGCGCCTGGTGCGCACGCGTGTCCTTTGGTGCATTCCCAATCTTTGTTTCTTCATTCATTCTCCCTTTTTGTATGCTTTTCTCCTCATTTCTTCCATCCAATACTTGCCTTATGAACCTGAATTCACTCATCAAACACATCAAGGCATCGAATGGAATTAAAGTGAATTAAAATCACCAATTTAGGGCCTAAAAAGCATGTTTTTTCACTTAAGCAAAATTCAAGGGAGAATTACAAAACCATGCTATTTCATTGAATAAATGCGAGAAAAGGTGACAAAATCCCCCAAAATAAGCACAAGATAAATCATGAAATCGGGGTTTATCGAATCTCCCCACACTTAAACTAAGCATGTCCTCATGCTAAAATCAAGAAGAAGCAAAGGGTATTAACATTTATTCAATGCAACTACTAAATGCAATCTATCTATATGCAATCTATTTGCACGAATGCAATGGCCTAGTCAAAATGAATCAGCCTCCAAGAATACGCATACAAGCACAAGGGCCAAGGTGTTAGCAATTAAGCAAACCATAATTGGATTGAGTTATTGAAAGAGTTCACAAACTTGCAAGAAAAGATGATCATGGGTGGAAACATGTAATTGAGCGATCGAACCCTCGCCGGATGTGTATCCGCTCTAAGCACTCAAGTGTATGGGGTTGATTCACTCAATACTCCCCTAATCATGCTTTCCAAGATTTGTTTTTCATCTAACAATCAACAATTACTTTATGCATGCATACAAATATCATGAGGTCTTTCCCATAGGTTGTAATGGGGCTAGGGTCAAGGTAGGATGCATATGGTTAAGGGAGCTAGAAATTCGAATCTTTGATTAACTTAAACTTCTCACCTAACCTATGACAACCTATACAATTCTAAACAAACCTAACTACCCATTCTTCACTTTTCTCACACACTCATGTATTCTCTTTTTGATCACCACACATATGCATTGCCTTTTATTGAGCTTCACTTTGGGGCATTTTGTCCCTTTTTTTATTGTAATTCTCTTCTCTTTTTTTTAACTAAAATATATACAAGAACATCAATGCATATAGTTTACACATGATTAATACATGAGTATGTACCCAATTCCCAAAATTTTTCAACAAACACACTTTTATCTCTACCCCATGTTCCCAACTTCCCAAAATTAATTGATGAACACTCTCACTAGTCTAAGCTAATCAAAGATCTAAATTAAGGACATTTATTATTTTCCACTTAGGCTTGTAATGTGCTACAATTAAGAACAAATGGGTTAATCATAGTCTCAAAATTGGCTAGCAATGGAAGATAAAAGGTAAGCTTATTTAGGTAAGTGAGCTATTTGAACAATGGTCTCAATCATATAAATGCATGTATACACAAGATAATGGACATAAAGAATCAAACAAATCAAGGATTACAATCATAGGAAGAGAATAATGCACACAAGAATGGAAGTAAGTGGTTATGTATGATGTAACCATATAATTAAGCTCAATTCTCACATGCTTGTGTTCTTAGCTCAAAACATGATCCACAACGTGTATAACTCAAGCAAGTTCTAAAAAAAATTCAACCAATTGGGGTGGTGCCCTAAAATGAGTTTCTTGGAAATTTTCATCATATTGACTACGCTTTTTCTAATGCAATATTGTGATTTATAAAATTTTAAAAATTCTCCTAGTTTACCCCTTTTTCAATCAAAACACATTTCTTGTCTAAAAATGGTTGACTAGATTTTCAGAAATCCAGAAATTTTCTAATCACAATCAACAACTATGATGCAAAACATATATATATATATATATATATATATATATATATATATATATATATATATATATATATATATATATATATATATATATATATATATATATATATATATATACTAAAAGTGTGCAACAACCAAGATAAGGGTATCCGCAAAGTATAAATATGTACAGTAATTCCAAAATGATCTAAAACATAAAGTGCGGAATAAAACAAAATAAAGTAGTAGCGAATAGAAATAGAAGTCTGAAAGTTCACCACATAAATGTAAACACCAGTCACGAACGGTGACCTCTCCACACTTTAGAATCAAGCATCGTCCTTGACGCTACTACTGAAGCTCAGGATGGGGTCAACAATCACACCAGGTTGTGGCTCATGCTCAGGCTGTAGGGCTGGAAGTGGTACTGGCTGTGGCTCTGGAATGTCATGCTGGACCTCAGGAGGCTGCTGGACCTCAGTGGTGATCTGCGTCTCTGGTGGTGCCCACTACTGTGTCGGCTCCTTGATGTGTTATTTTTGGAAAACGAATTCCAAACACACAACTCACCGGCAAGTGCACCGGGTCGCATCAAGTAATAATAACTCACGGGAGTGAGGTCGATCCCACAGGGATTGAAGGATTGAGCAATTTTAGTTTAGTGGTTGATTTAGTCAAGCGAATCAAGATTTGGTTGAGAGATTTGTGATTTTCAGAATTTAAATTCGATAGAAAGTAAAGGGAATGGGTAAATTGCATGAAATTAAAGAGAACTGAAATTTAAAGTGCTGAATCTTAAAGAACAAGAAATTAAATGGCAGAAACTTAGAACGCAAGAAATGTAAATTGCAGAATCTTAAAGTGCAAGAAATGTAAATGGCTTGAATTGTAAAGGGAATTGGGAATTGGATTTGCAGAAATTAAACAAGGAAAAGTAAAATTGCAACAAACATAAGAGTGGAGGATGAATTGGATTGAATCGGATCTTGAAACAGAAATGTAAATGAGCTTGAAAGCAGTAAACAGAGAATGTAAAATGATAATTCAGATCTCAGGACCCAAGAGACTAGATAACCAAGTCTAGATCTCAATGCCTTCCTAGATCCAACAAGAACAATTGCAAAGGAATTGTAAATTGTAAATTGCAGAGAAAGTAGAAGACAGAAGCAATTAACCAAAATGGAAATTCAATTATGCAGTAAAATGAAACAGAGAGATCTCAGGATGAGATTGAAACAAATTTCC
The DNA here is from genome assembly GCF_003086295.3 of Arachis hypogaea. Lineage (NCBI taxonomy): Eukaryota > Viridiplantae > Streptophyta > Magnoliopsida > Fabales > Fabaceae > Arachis > Arachis hypogaea. The sequence goes on along the minus strand of NC_092054.1, from coordinate 112,348,851 downwards.
TTCAATTCTCCAACCCAAGATCCAAGACAAGAAAAGTAAAGAGTGCTGGGCGAGAACAAGGAAGAAGAGAGATCAATTCTCCTCCCAAATTCCCTTGAATTAAAACAACAATGCCAAGAAATGTAAAGTGAGCTCTCTACTAAGTGTACTAATCAAAACCGAAAAGAAAGCTCCCCAAAAACTTAAATCCTATGCTATTTATACACTTTCTTCAAATGGTCTTCAAGCCTTCAATTGGGCCTTTGCTCTTGATGGAATTGGGTTGATAGAGGCCTTGGTTGATTGCTCTTGGAGTTTGGAGAAGAACCGAATTGAACCGGGTTTGGAATCATGTAAGCTTGAGTAAAAGTTTGAGTAAAAGTTTGAGGCAAACTTTTACTCCAACTTTTCACATCAGCCACCCCATTTTGCTGATACCAACGTTTGGGCAAAAGTTTGGGGTCAAACTTTTGCTCAAACGTTGGCCTCCCCTTGCACACTCATGGCGCCAACGTTTGCCAAAAAGTTAGAGGCAAACGTTGGCGCAAGCTTTTGCTCTCCAGGGTGTGTTGTTCATGCGCCAACGTTTGCCAAAAAGTTTGAGGCAAACGTTGGCGCAAACTTTTGCTCTCCAGGGTGTTGATTTGTGATGCCAAAAGTTTGCCAAAAAGTTTGAGGCAAACTTTTGGTCCAGCTTTTTGCTCGCTGGTTCATTTTCACTTATTCCAAAAGTTTGAGCTAAAGTTTGAGGCAAACTTTTGCTCAAACTTTTTGTCCTCTCTTCCTCCTAACCATTCCTTCTTGCTTCAACCTTTCTCCAAGCTTTCTTCACCTATCATTAATTAACCAAACACATCAAAGCTATGCTCAAAATCATGAGATATTCATTCTTTCATAATATGTGACAATTATAGCATAAAACCTCATGAAATTGCATTAATTCATACATGGTTGATTAAATCAAAGGAAGCATGAAAATCTACCCAATTGGCTTGCTTATGGCTCAAGAGAGTGCATAATTCAATTGAAAACAAAAGAAAAAGGCTAGTGAAACTAGGCTAAGATGACTTGTCATCACAACACCAAACTTAAAGCTTGCTTGTCCCCAAGCAAGGAAACTAATTATGCTCAGAGGTTCTTTCAATTAAGACGGATTGAAGAACAACTTGTCAGGTCCTGTGAGTGAAGTGATCAAGTAACAGTGGGATGAACTCTAAATTATATGTTCATACAAGGGCTTCAGTGCTTACTAGTCCTCACATATTGGGAGTCTTAGGTCTTAGGATTTTCATCCAAATGGTATCATGGAGATCTCTTTTATATGTAGTCACCTTGAAGCAGCTTATAGTTTCTGTGCCTTGGCCTCGACTCTAAGTGTCATGTCTCAAAGCGGCTCTTTAGATAAGCTTTCAATCAATACTCCTAAACCAGTTGGTTTTAAGGTATTAGGTGTTAAAGCAGCCCTAAGGATTTACTTGCTCAAGCCTCTTTCTTTGACACAACTCAACCACAAGCATTTACTAGGCTAACAACTCTTTGAGTTTTGTTTCTTCTTTCTTTTTCTGCCTAGTAATTGATGCTCAGAGCCTTGGGCCATGTTCTTTTTGCTTTTGTATTTTCTTTATTTTCTTTTGTTTTGTTTGCTGCTTCTTGGATCAATAGATTTTTGAGAATCTCTACAATACTTCTTTGAACTTCATGTCCTGCCTATGAGCTCCCATGCAAGTTTTCACAAGCATGCAACCTCAATACATAATCATACAACTAGAACCACCACTTCTCCTAATCTTTTGCTTGCCTCAAAATTGTTTAATTCCTCAATCCTTCTTTTCGAAGAACTTTCATATGATGCATTTTTTTGAAAAATTGAGTGCAAAAAAGTTTTGGAGAGTATGATGTTGTAAATGATCAAGCATCTTGCTTATTGAATTTAAAAAAAAAACTATACTAAACAGACAGATAATCAGGGAAACAAAACCACTCTCAATCATAGCAGTGTTTGTTGTAAGATAATCACTTAACAATACAACCTTTTGGAGTTCGCTTCCTTTACTCCTCATCATCATCATCACTGATCCACACATTCCTCTTTCATCTCTTTGATTGATCATGCTAAATCTTCCCAAAAGTTTGTATAGTGCTCTGCAGTGATATTGAAAGTTGCTTGTTCCCCAAGCACTTAGAAACAATGGTTAGCATGAATGATTTATTTGTGGGCCTTTGAACTTACTTTGGTGTGGGAACACCAAACTTAGTACCTTGCCAATGATTCTCATGCATCAGATTAACCATGTGTGGAACTCTTTTTCTTTTTTTTTTTTTTTGAAAGGTAATAGAAATAAAGACTAGGAAACAGCAGAATAGTTAACTAGTTCATCTAGATACTTGAAGCTAGCATTATGCAGAAAGTGAGAATGTGTTTTATGATGGGATTTTGGTGGAACACCAAACTTAGAATCCTTCATTCTCCTTTATATTGTTTTGGTGTGTAACACCAAACTTAGCTTCTTGCAATATAAACGAAGTTAATTAACCTTTTTATTAAAATAACTATGGAAAGAAAACTACCTCAGGTTGGGTTGCCTCCTAACAAGCGCTCTTTTGTTGTCATTAGCTTGACATCCTTCATTCTTTGATCAAGGAGGCTGAAAATCATAGTGCCTCAGCTTTTCTCTTCTTACTGTGAACTTCCTTCCAGTCTTCTCTTTGATGATCTCTAGGTGTTCATGTGGAAGGATCCGGTTCACAGTATAGTACTCAGATAATTGTGGAGGCACCTTCATTGGTTGGGTGTTTAATATCACTTTATCCCCTGGTGAGAAACTCTCAGTGGGGATTTTCTGAATCCCAGCATTCCTCCCCTCTATCTATTGCCTCTTTCCTCAACCTCCAAAATATTTCAGGATCAAAAGGTGTGGATCATCGCTCTTTCCTCCTATCACAAAATCAGAAACACAAATAGAACCAGAAACTAAAACAGAGCACTCTGCAACTTGAGGGCAGTTAGAGTTAATAGAGACAAAGTCTCGAACAGTTAGTGGGTTAGTCAAAATTAAAGAAAAAGTGCTTGATCTAAACTACCACCTCACTTAATCATTGTCAATCTAATCAATCCCCGGCAACGGCGCCAAAAACTTGATGTGTTATTTTCGGAAAACGAATTCCAAACACACAACTCACCGGCAAGTGCACCGGGTCGCATCAAGTAATAATAACTCACGGGAGTGAGGTCGATCCCACAGGGATTGAAGGATTGAGCAATTTTAGTTTAGTGGTTGATTTAGTCAAGCGAATCAAGATTTGGTTGAGAGATTTGTGATTTGCAGAATTTAAATTGCATAGAAAGCAAAGGGAATGGGTAAATTGCATGAAATTAAAGAGAACTGAAATTTAAAGTGCTGAATCTTAAAGAACAAGAAATTAAATGGCAGAAACTTAGAACGCAAGAAATGTAAATTGCAGAATCTTAAAGTGCAAGAAATGTAAATGGCTTGAATTGTAAAGGGAATTGGGAATTGGATTTGCAGAAATTAAACAAGGAAAAGTAAAATTGCAACAAACATAAGAGTGGAGGATGAATTGGATTGAATCGGATCTTGAAACAGAAATGTAAATGAGCTTGAAAGCAGTAAACAGAGAATGTAAAATGATAATTCCGATCTCAGGACCCAAGAGACTAGATAACCAAGTCTAGATCTCAATGCCTTCCTAGATCCAACAAGAACAATTGCAAAGGAATTGTAAATTGTAAATTGCAGAGAAAGTAGAAGACAGAAGCAATTAACCAAAATGGAAATTCAATTATGCAGTAAAATGAAACAGAGAGATCTCAGGATGAGATTGAAACAGATTTCCTTCAATTCTCCAACCCAAGATCCAAGACAAGAAAAGTAAAGAGTGCTGGGCGAGAACAAGGAAGAAGAGAGATCAATTCTCCTCCCAAATTCCCTTGAATTAAAACAACAATGCCAAGAAATGTAAAGTGAGCTCTCTACTAAGTGTACTAATCAAAACCGAAAAGAAAGCTCCCCAAAAACTTAAATCCTATGCTATTTATACACTTTCTTCAAATGGTCTTCAAGCCTTCAATTGGGCCTTTGCTCTTGATGGAATTGGGTTGATAGAGGCCTTGGTTGATTGCTCTTGGAGTTTGGAGAAGAACCGAATTGAACCGGGTTTGGAATCATGTAAGCTTGAGTAAAAGTTTGAGTAAAAGTTTGAGGCAAACTTTTACTCCAACTTTTCACATCAGCCACCCCATTTTGCTGATACCAACGTTTGGGCAAAAGTTTGGGGTCAAACTTTTGCTCAAACGTTGGCCTCCCCTTACACACTCATGGCGCCAACGTTTGCCAAAAAGTTAGAGGCAAACGTTGGCGCAAGCTTTTGCTCTCCAGGGTGTGTTGTTCATGCGCCAACGTTTGCCAAAAAGTTTGAGGCAAATGTTGGCGCAAACTTTTGCTCTCCAGGGTGTTGATTTGTGATGCCAAAAGTTTGCCAAAAAGTTTGAGGCAAACTTTTGGTCCAGCTTTTTGCTCGCTGGTTCATTTTCACTTATTCCAAAAGTTTGAGCTAAAGTTTGAGGCAAACTTTTGCTCAAACTTTTTGTCCTCTCTTCCTCCTAACCATTCCTTCTTGCTTCAACCTTTCTCCAAGCTTTCTTCACCTATCATTAATTAACCAAACACATCAAAGCTATGCTCAAAATCATGAGATATTCATTCTTTCATAATATGTGACAATTATAGCATAAAACCTCATGAAATTGCATTAATTCATACATGGTTGATTAAATCAAAGGAAGCATGAAAATCTACCCAATTGGCTTGCTTATGGCTCAAGAGAGTGCATAATTCAATTGAAAACAAAAGAAAAAGGCTAGTGAAACTAGGCTAAGATGACTTGTCATCACAACACCAAACTTAAAGCTTGCTTGTCCCCAAGCAAGGAAACTAATTATGCTCAGAGGTTCTTTCAATTAAGACGGATTGAAGAACAACTTGTCAGGTCCTGTGAGTGAAGTGATCAAGTAACAGTGGGATGAACTCTAAATTATATGTTCATACAAGGGCTTCAGTGCTTACTAGTCCTCACATATTGGGAGTCTTAGGTCTTAGGATTTTCATCCAAATGGTATCATGGAGATCTCTTTTATATGTAGTCACCTTGAAGCAGCTTATAGTTTCTGTGCCTTGGCCTCGACTCTAAGTGTCATGTCTCAAAGCGGCTCTTTAGATAAGCTTTCAATCAATACTCCTAAACCAGTTGGTTTTAAGGTATTAGGTGTTAAAGCAGCCCTAAGGATTTACTTGCTCAAGCCTCTTTCTTTGACACAACTCAACCACAAGCATTTACTAGGCTAACAACTCTTTGAGTTTTGTTTCTTCTTTCTTTTTCTGCCTAGTAATTGATGCTCAGAGCCTTGGGCCATGCTCTTTTTGCTTTTGTATTTTCTTTATTTTCTTTTGTTTTGTTTGCTGCTTCTTGGATCAATAGATTTTTGAGAATCTCTACAATACTTCTTTGAACTTCATGTCCTGCCTATGAGCTCCCATGCAAGTTTTCACAAGCATGCAACCTCAATACATAATCATATAACTAGAACCACCACTTCTCCTAATCTTTTGCTTGCCTCAAAATTGTTTAATTCCTCAATCCTTCTTTTCGAAGAACTTTCATATGATGCATTTTTTTGAAAAATTGAGTGCAAACAAGTTTTGGAGAGTATGATGTTGTAAATGATCAAGCATCTTGCTTATTGAATTTAAAAAAAAACTATACTAAACAGACAGATAATCAGGGAAACAAAACCACTCTCAATCATAGCAGTGTTTGTTGTAAGATAATCACTTAACAATACAACCTTTTGGAGTTCGCTTGCTTTACTCCTCATCATCATCATCACTGATCCACACATTCCTCTTTCATCTCTTTGATTGATGATGCTAAATCTTCCCAAAAGTTTGTATGGTGCTCTGCAGTGATATTGAAAGTTGCTTGTTCCCTAAGCACTTAGAAACAATGGTTAGCATGCATGATTTATTTGTGGGCCTTTGAACTTACTTTGGTGTGGGAACACCAAACTTAGTACCTTGCCAATGATTCTCATGCATCAGATTAACCATGTGTGGAACTCTTTTTCTTTTTTTTTTTTTAAAAAAAGTAATAGAACTAAAGACTAGGAAACAGCAGAATAGTTAACTAGTTCGTCTAGATGCTTGAAGCTAGCATTATGCAGAAAGTGAGAATGTGTTTTATGATGGGATTTTGGTGGAACACCAAACTTAGAATCCTTCATTCTCCTTTATATTGTTTTGGTGTGTAACACCAAACTTAGCTTTTTGCAATATAGACGAAGTTAATTAACCTTTTTATTAAAATAACTATGGAAAGAAAACTACCTCAGGTTGGGTTGCCTCCTAACAAGCGCTCTTTTATTGTCATTAGCTTGACATCCTTCATTCTTTGATCATGGAGGCTGAAAATCATAGTGCCTCAGCTTTTCTCTTCTTACTGTGAACTTCCTTCCAGTCTTCTCTTTGATGATCTCTAGGTGTTCATGTGGAAGGATCCGGTTCACAGTATAGTACTCAGATAATTGTGGAGGCACCTTCATTGGTTGGGTGTTTAATATCACTTTATCCCCTGGTGAGAAACTCTCAGTGGGGATTTTCTGAATCCCAGCATTTCTCCCCTCTATCTATTGCCTCTTTCCTCAACCTCCAAAATGTTTCAGGATCAAAAGGTGTGGATCATCGCTCTTTCCTCCAATCACAAAATCAGAAACACAAATAGAACCAGAAACTAAAACAGAGCACTCTGCAACTTGAGTGCAGTTAGAGTTAATGGAGACAAAGTCTCGAACAGTTAGTGGGTTAGTCAAAATTAAAGAAAAAGTGCTTGATCTAAACTACCACCTCACTTAGTCATTGTCAATCTAATCAATCCCCGGCAACGGCGCCAAAAACTTGATGTGTTATTTTCGGAAAACGAATTCCAAACACACAACTCACCGGCAAGTGCACCGGGTCGCATCAAGTAATAATAACTCACGGGAGTGAGGTCGATCCCACAGGGATTGAAGGATTGAGCAATTTTAGTTTAGTGGTTGATTTAGTCAAGCGAATCAAGATTTGGTTGAGAGATTTGTGATTTGCAGAATTTAAATTGCGTAGAAAGTAAAGGGAATGGGTAAATTGCATGAAATTAAAGAGAACTGAAATTTAAAGTGCTGAATCTTAAAGAATAAGAAATTAAATGGCAGAAACTTAGAACGCAAGAAATGTAAATTGCAGAATCTTAAAGTGCAAGAAATGTAAATGGCTTGAATTGTAAAGGGAATTGGGAATTGGATTTGCATAAATTAAACAAGGAAAAGTAAAATTGCAACAAACATAAGAGTGGAGGATGAATTGGATTGAATCGGATCTTGAAACAGAAATGTAAATGAGCTTGAAAGCAGTAAACAGAGAATGTAAAATGATAATTCAGATCTCAGGACCCAAGAGACTAGATAACCAAGTCTAGATCTCAATGCCTTCCTAGATCCAACAAGAACAATTGCAAAGGAATTGTAAATTGTAAATTGCAGAGAAAGTAGAAGACAGAAGCAATTAACCAAAATGGAAATTCAATTATGCAGTAAAATGAAACAGAGAGATCTCAGGATGAGATTGAAACAGATTTCCTTCAATTCTCCAACCCAAGATCCAAGACAAGAAAAGTAAAGAGTGCTGGGCGAGAACAAGGAAGAAGAGAGATCAATTCTCCTCCCAAATTCCCTTGAATTAAAACAACAATGCCAAGAAATGTAAAGTGAGCTCTCTACTAAGTGTACTAATCAAAAACCGAAAAGAAAGCTCCCCAAAAACTTAAATCCTATGCTATTTATACACTTTCTTCAAATGGTCTTCAAGCCTTCAATTGGGCCTTTGCTCTTGATGGAATTGGGTTGATAGAGGCCTTGGTTGATTGCTCTTGGAGTTTGGAGAAGAACCGAATTGAACCGGGTTTGGAATCATGTAAGCTTGAGTAAAAGTTTGAGTAAAAGTTTGAGGCAAACTTTTACTCCAACTTTTCACATCAGCCACCCCATTTTGCTGATACCAACGTTTGGACAAAAGTTTGGGGTCAAACTTTTGCTCAAACGTTGGCCTCCCCTTGCACACTCATGGCGCCAACGTTTGCCAAAAAGTTAGAGGCAAACGTTGGCGCAAGCTTTTGCTCTCCAGGGTGTGTTGTTCATGCGCCAACGTTTGCCAAAAAGTTTGAGGCAAATGGCGCAAACTTTTGCTCTCCAGGGTGTTGATTTGTGATGCCAAAAGTTTGCCAAAAAGTTTGAGGCAAACTTTTGGTCCAGCTTTTTGCTCGCTGGTTCATTTTCACTTATTCCAAAAGTTTGAGCTAAAGTTTGAGGCAAACTTTTGCTCAAACTTTTTGTCCTCTCTTCCTCCTAACCATTCCTTCTTGCTTCAACCTTTCTCTAAGCTTTCTTCACCTATCATTAATTAACCAAACACATCAAAGCTATGCTCAAAATCATGAGATATTCATTCTTTCATAATATGTGACAATTATAGCATAAAACCTCATGAAATTGCATTAATTCATACATGGTTGATTAAATCAAAGGAAGCATGAAAATCTACCCAATTGGCTTGCTTATGGCTCAAGAGAGTGCATAATTCAATTGAAAACAAAAGAAAAAGGCTAGTGAAACTAGGCTAAGATGACTTGTCATCACTCCTCACTATGCTCCTCCTTCTGATCCTGCTCGTCAGAGGCGGGAGACTCTGGAAGTGGAGGGAGCTCAATGCCCTGCGATGCGAACACCTGGTCTATGCGATCAAGACGTCGCATGACACGACACTCGAAGCACACCATGAAGCGAAGAAGGTGCTGCACTAACAGACAGGTGCTGGTGGTGGCGGTGGTAAGGATGCTACGGCTGCTGTGGAGGAAGAGGGTTCTGCTGCTGCTGTAGAGGAAGAGGGTCTGACTGCCTCAACTACTGCTCTAGCCCGAGAATGACATCTGGTCGGGGGCTTCTCGTGCACCCATCCACCCCATGGAATAGTAACTTCCTTATCGTCATCATCTGGGGGTGGTGGTGTCACGTCGTCGTCCTCCCACGGAACATCAGCTAGCTCAGCTAAACTAGTAACCAGTGTAGGAAGCGGTAGCAAGCCGCGAATATGAGCTCTCCACATGCTATGCCTAATCAGTCGGGGGAAATACACCTCTTTCCCTTCCATGACACACCCAATCAGAACTAGCATATCCATCGGAATCTCTGAGAAGTGAGTGGTAGGCAGGACATAGTGGGTAAATATCTGCTACCAGGTCCTAGCCTCCTTAGACAGATATGTAGATAACATCCCCTTAGGCTTCTTGTTGTTCGAATCGATCACCCAGGGAGCGTCTGGTGTAGCAATCACGCGCTTAAGCACCTCATAGTCAAAAGTCATGGAGAGAAGAGCTACCTCTGCCTGCTGGTAGGCACAAGTGTCAGGAGTACCAACTCTGCAAAGCAGTGCATCCCCTATAGCATCCTCAGTGATCATAATCTCTCTACCCCTTAAGTGCACTGAATCCAAGTTCGCTAAGAAGAAGTTACAGTAAAACTCCTTAACCCATGAGATGTTAATCCTTCCTAAGTCCCTATCAACAAAATCCAATCCCAACTCCGAGATGCGGGTGTTTATGGCACGGCTCACTTCATTGGGAAGATTTAGCTTCTTCTCAATGTTCAGATTTTTCTTCTTATAACTCGAGAAGCATAGCTCGCAGTAGAGGTTGGAGAATTTGGTTGAATCAGTGGATGAAAGTAGCTGATTTTCTTTGTCTTCTTTATTTAGCGGATTCTTGGCATAGTTAGCATATGGCGAGGGGGTAGACGTCTTGGAGCGCTTCCTCTTTTTGGAAGTAGTGGCTATAGCTTTTCCTTTATCCGACATCCTGTAAAACAAAGATGATACAATATAAGCAGATAGCCAAATAGATATAAAGCACTCAAAGCAAAGCATGCTCATGAAGTGAATAAAGAAAGGAGATTTCTTGGAATGCAAGCAAACATAATTCAGAATTCAAACCAAGCTTCAAACCAAGAATTCAAACCATATTTTGCACATTACTTGTTCACTAAGCTTAGGAAGCACCATATCCAAAAGAATGATCTAAAGAGTTAAGTTAAAAACCAAAAGAAGTTAGTCGGTTAACAGGTTAAAGTTAGAAATCAATTTGAAAATTAATGATATGGTGGTTACCAGCTCAATTCAAAAAGGAATGCACGAATTAGGAGTGTAAGCACGTTCACAATCATGAAATGCAACAAGTCATTGATGATGAAATATGATATAGCTAGAAAGCAACTAATATGGAACAAGATATCAATCACTGCAAGGATCACTAGTAGTGTTGGTGAAATCAAGACCTTGAGAAACAAGTAAATCAAGCACATTTAACACCAATTCTAACAATGCATACAAGTCACAAGTTCAAATATGATTCGGAAACCTCATGGTCCATGTGACTTAATGAGACTATGTATGATCATAATGAACTATTTAGTCACATAGATTAGAACATTCAAACTTGTGTGTCCATGCAAAAGAGGCTCAAGATTTTAAGAAAATTTTAAGTGATGGTCAATTAGAAAATTCATTCAAACTATTCAATGCCTATACGCAAATCATCATGCATAACAAGCAAAGAGTATAAGCAAGACCAAAACTTGTTCCTGAAGATTTTCCAAAACCAATTGGGCAACAAAGTGCTAATTGAACAGAAATCATCAACTAGAAGTTGCTACACCCATCAAACAAGGTCAATTCAAGGACCATGGTTAAGAAAAATCCGGCAGCATTTTAGCAACAAATTTGCTATTTCCCAAATTTAAATAGTCAAATTAGATTCCATATGAGTTCATCAACAATTAGAAACACAAAATCATATATATGAGTTCATATGGATGTAACAGGCAGCCAATAGTTCAGCAACAAAGCAAATCAAACAGCACAGAGAACAGGGGCAGTTGCTTCAATCAGCATTCCCTTCACCAATCCATTACAAGTAAGCAGCATCAACAGATTAAATGAACACAGGGTAATGCAACAAAACAGAGCAATTTCACATAGCAACAAAAATTCAAACAACCCTAAATCCACTACTCAGCCTAGATTCGCTAACCACCTAAATCAAACTAAACTAACTAACTAAGCTAATCTAACTAAACTAATGTAATTAACAGTAAGCAATAAAAAAAGAAGGTAGAACAGGGGAAGCAGAAACCTGGGGACGCAGAAACTGAGCAGAGCAAATGAAAAGAAGGTGAAGTGGAGTGATAGTTTGACATCACCGTTGAGCTCGTGCCGGCGACAATGGTGGTCGCGGCGGTGCTTGGGGGGGCGCTGAGGTTGGCTGTGAGAGAGAGATGAGACAGAGAGGATTGAGTGAAAGAGAGGGAGTAAAGAAAGGGGGTTGGGTGGTGACGGCGGCGGCAATGGTTGCGGGTCGCTCGCCAGAGGGCAGCCGGTAGTTGGTTGCTCAGAGGTGAGGTTGAAGATGGAGGGAGAGAAGAAATGGAACGTTGGAGAGGAGAAGAGGGGTATTGCGCAAATGCGCTAGGGCTTCACGTATCTGGGGTAAGTAAAAATTCGAATCCACGCGTGCGCGCACCATGCGCGTCCGCGTGGGTGGAGGTAATTAAGGATTGGCGCGGAAGCGCCTTACGCGCATACGCGTAAATGGGGGAATTAGAGATCAGCACGGACGCGTACGGTGTGCGTCCGCGCAGGTGTGCTATGCCAGAGGCACAAGAGAGGCCCAGAGTTGACACGACTCTCGGGTCCTTTGGCCTGGGTGATGCTAAAACGCATCGACACGCGCGCGCATTGTACGCGTTCGCGTGGATGGGTTGAGCTTATGGAATGGACGCGGAGGCGCGGAGTACGCCAACGCGTAAGCGAAGGAATAGGGAGTGGCACGGACACGTACAACGTGCGTCCTCGTGGGTTGAGATACAGAGTTGGCCCAAAAGTGGCACAACTCTCTGGTCCTTGGCCCAGATAGTTGAAATGAGCAGCCTACGCGCGCGCGCGCTTTGTGCTTGCGTGTGGCTTGGTTTTTTTTTTTTTTTTCAAAGAGCATCAAAAGACCTCATAACTTTCCATCCTTCTCTAAAACTCTAGAACTAGCTAAGGTGCAAAATTAAGCCCATTTTGAAACATAGGGGATTTTTCAAACAACTTGAGAAAACTTGCAATTCAAGCAAAAACTCAAATTCAAATAATTATCCCTAACTAAAGCATAGGACGTACAGATACCTTAGCAATCAAAGCAAATACACTACAAAGAAAAGAAACTCTATACAATGGAACTCAAATCATTCATTCATTATATCTACAAGAGAATGGAAAGAGTTTACCATGGTGGGGTGTCTTCCACCAAGCACTTTTAGTTTAAGTCCTTAAGTTGGACATTGGGAGGCTTCTTGTCAAGGTGGCTTGTACTTATATCCATCCTTGAACCTCCAAGAGTGCTTGTCCTTCAATCGGTTGTCAGAAGTTCCAACCTTCTTCATTAAGCTTTGGTGAGGTCCTCTCCAAGACGTGAGCTCCCGAAATTGACTATCATAGGATAATCCAGGATCCCATATCTTTTCTCGCACCCATCTTCCAGTTGATTGCCTTGACTTTGTCCGGGTGGCGAGAAAGCAGAATTCTCATGGAAGCACCAAACTACTCTCCTAGACCCATTTAATTGAGCATTACACCAATCCATGCTCTTCAAATTCGAGCTTCCCACCATAATGAGCCTAGATTTAGAATGCCAACCACTAAACATCCTCCTCTTTCGCTTAATTCCACAAAGCGCCCTAAGTTGGCCATCCGTTTCAAGCAAACTATACTCAAGTGGGATAACAACACTGAGAGTTAGAAGTTTTACCCACTCAAGCAGAGGATTGGATGACGAACTAGGTGGAGGAGTTCCCAAAGATCTCGATAAAGCATGCTCTACTCCCGTCCATCCTCTTCTAGAGGTTTCCACCACTTGGCAAGGTTCTTCAAGTTTCTCCTCATGCCAAGCTTCCTCAAGTTCACATTCTTCTTCACTAATTTCTTCTATTTCTTCCCCATCACTCTCATCATAGATAAGAGGTATAGTGAAATCTACCTCATCATCAAGTCTAGGCAATTTGGGGAAGGACTCTTCAAACTCGAAAGGATCATATGTTGATTCGGAATCATCATAGATAGAAGCGCTTGTTACTTGGAATACTTCTCCTAGTTTTTCACCCTCAGTGGGTCTTGGAGGTTTCACGTCTTCCTCAACCTTGCCTTCTAATCCACTGGGGGAAGGTTCAACAAGATCGTCAAGGGGACTGATCAACGTGGGCAAAAAATCACTAGTGATGGAATCCACTTCTTGATCAATTTCCTTCAACTCCCTGTTTACACCCGCAACATTACTCCTCTCTTCAATATCCCCTCCAAACTTCTTGGAAGAGGGTTCTTCAAGTCGAGATTCCTTTATGTGTTCAACGTATCCTAAACATCCATCCACTGTTTCCTTTTGTTCGCTAATCTCTATCTTCTCCTCTTGTTGTCCTTCTTGCTTCAATTCTCCTTCATCACCATGGAGCTTCAAGTTCATATCCTCACTAAGCTTCTTGATCGTTCCTTCACATTCAACAATGGAGGTACTTATGGTGCATGAACTTAGGTGGGATGTTAGGTAATTCACGGCTTCTACCATGCTAGCTATCTTTGCTTTTAGCTCCTCAAACTTAGTTTCATCCTCCTCTTGCCGCCTTAAGATGCGAGATTCAAGGTCTCTTAGTTCTAATATGAAGGCTTCGTCGGGAGGTGGTGGTGAAAAAAAGAATTCATCGGTTAAGGGAAGATCGTTGTAATCGGGAAGGTGGTTCGTATTGGTAGAGTTCTTGAGGTGGTGTATGTGGAATTTGTGGTTCTTAGGAATATCGGTATTGGGATGGTGGTTGTTCTATATGTGATTCAAATGGTGGTTGATATGGTGTGTATGAGTTATGGTCACGTAGAATTGAATGGTGGTGTGAGGCTTGTAAGTATGGTGTGTAGCTATGTTGAGGAATGGGGTCACATGCATATGATGATTGTGGTTGACAACCACAATAAGGGTCATCACACACATTGGAGTGATATACGTTAGGATCAGGATTATGCCCATAGGAGTTCGTAGGAAGTTGTTGCCATGAAGATTTTTCATAAGCTTAAGGTTCCTCCCATCCTTGATTCCCAAATCCTTGATGCATATCCTCATTGGAGCTTCCATTTCCTACAGCATAGTCTGAACTACACTCATAGCCAAAAGGATGAGAATTCATAAGGAAAGAGAAAATAAAAATAAAGAGCAACAAGAAACAAAGAAGATAAAATCCTAACTAGTAAAAAAAACTGGCAAACAAACCAAAGTTCAAGCTATTCACAACATATACAATAGCCAATAACATAGCACCATTGTGATCCCCGGCAACGGCGCTATTAATTTAATGCAGGAGAAATTTATGTCGGAAAGGAATTTCACAAAATATCTATGTTGCAGGTATAGCCCCAAACCAACAAACAATTCTCGCATCAAATTAAGAGATGGGTTTATGTCACAAATAACGAACCCCAATGAAAATTAACCAGAGTATTTAGACTTCGGGTCATCTCCCTAGGAAACAATGAAGTGCATGCGTATTGGCTATGATGGGGTAAAAGGGGGTTTGTTTATGAGATGGTAAGAAAGTAAACTGAGCGAATAAGTAAAGAAAGAAAAATAAAGAACTCTTGGCAAAGACTCGAGTACTTGAGATCACCATCCTAGTCAACAAATCAATTATTGACAATTATGAGAGACCAACCTATTAAGTCTACTTCTCGAAGTCTTAAGTATGTAACATTTACTCCTAGACTTGAAATATGTCAAATAGGCTTGATCACATCCACCCTTAAGTCCTAACCTACCTACTAGTTGACTTAGTAGTGGGTTAGCGTCAATGGGCTTCAAATTGATCACCACGGGTTCTCAAATCACCAAATCCATGATGTCCAAAGACTCAAGATCACTCAAGCCCCTTGGCTTAAGCCAAGAGTTGACAAAACTACTCAAAAACTAAGGAGAGCATTTCATCAAACACTTAGAATGCAATAAAAGTCAACATCCTAAATTGCAAGAATACTAAAATCTATCACTATTAATTGCAAGAAAAGTAAGATCACAACTCAATTCATCAATTAGAGAAACATCAACATCAAAATTGCATTAAATGTAAACAAATCCAACATGAGTCATCATCACAAAAGAGAGCAAAATGGGAAATTAACATAAAAACTAAGAGAATCAAGATGTAGAAAGGAGAATTTATAAAAGAAACAAGATGAGATCAATTAATTAAACATGAATTTATGATAATCTAACCTAATCCTAACCTAATTCTAGAGAGAAGAGGGAGTTTCTCTCTCTAGAAAACTAACTAAAGGCTCATGTTGGCTAAACTAATTGCCCCCTTGCTTGGACTTCAATTCTGCATGAAATACACTCAGAAACAAGTTGGATTTGGGCCTGGGCAGCTCAGAAATCGCCCCAGCGTTTTGCCTTCAAGTAGGCCACGTGAGAGTATCGGCGCGTGCACGCCATGTGCGCGTGCGCGTCGACTGGCAATTTCTCAACCCGCGCAGACGCGTCATGTACGCGTGCGCGTCTATAGACGAAACCACTTTTGCGCGTGCGCGCCTGGTGCGCGCGCGCATCCTTTGGTGCATTCCCAATCTTTGTTTCTTCATGCATTCTCCCTTTTTGTATGCTTTTCTCCTTATTTTTTTCATCCAATACTTGCCTTATGAATCTGAACTCACTCATCAAAGACATCAAGGCATCGAATGGAATTAAAGTGAATTAAAATCACCAATTTAGGGCCTAAAAAGCATGTTTTTACACTTAAGCAAAATTCAAGGGAGAATTACAAAACCATGCTATTTCATTGAATAAATGCGAGAAAAGGTGACAAAATCCCCCAAAATAAGCACAAGATAAATTACAAAATCGGGGTTTATCATAAAGTTCAATAAGAATCAATGCATAAGTGTTGTGAAATGAAAAGGAAATGCATGAGTATGTGAAAAAGTGAAAAATGGGTAGTTAGGTTAGCTTTGAAATTGTATAGGATGTCATAGGTTAGGTGGGAAGTCTAACCTTATCAAAGATTCAAATTTCAAGTCCACTTGACCATATACAATCCTACCTTGACCCTAACCCCATTACAACCTATGAAAAAATCTTGAAAAGTATGATTAGGAGAGAATTGAGTGGATCGACCCTAAACACTTGAGCGACTAGAGTGCAAACACCTCTGGTGAGGGTTCGATTGCTCAATTACATGTCTCCACCTATGATCATCACCTTTCTTGCAAGTTTGTAAAAATATTTAATAGCTCAATTCAATTGTGGATTTAATTTGATTGCTATTGCCTAGCCCTTGTGCTTATATATTTTCTCTTAGAAATTGATTTATTTTGACCAAGTAGTTGCATTCAAATAGATAGTTGCATTTAGATAGGATGCATTTAGTAGTTGTTACATTGAATAAATGTTGATACCCTTTGTTTCCTTCTTGATTTAGCATGAGGACATGCTATGGTTTAAGTGTGGGGAGGTTGATAAACCCCATTTTTAGAGTTTATCTTGTGCTTAATTTACGGGATGTTATGACCTTTTACTCACATTTATTCAATGAAATACCATGATTTCTTGATTATCTCCTAATTTGTGCTTAAGTATGAAAACATGTTTTTTAGGCCCTTAATTGCTAATTTTGATTCATCTTTGATTCCACAAGATGCCTTGATATGTTTGTTAGTGAATTCAGGTTGAAAAGGCTAGGAATGGATCAAAGAAATGAAGAGAAAAGCATGCAAAGTGGAGGAAGCATGGAAAATCAAGGATTGGGAGAAATTCACTCCACGTGCACACGTAGCAGACGCGCACGCATGAGACGATGAGGTCGCATGGCGACGCGTACGCGTACATGACACGTATGCATGGATAGCAATTTATCAAGCGACGTGCACGCTTGCTGTACGGGTACGCGTCGGTGCTCGCACGTGACCCACTTAAAGTGAATCTGCTGGGGCGATTTCTGGGCTTCCCAGGCCCAGATCCAACTCATTTCTGATGCTATTTAACCAAAGGATTGAAGGGGAATCAACATACATTAGACATTACATACCATTAGTTTAGTTTAGTGTTAGTTTTGGAGGGAAAGTTAGTTTCTAGAGAGAGAAGCTCTCTCTTCTCTCTAGAATTAGGATTAGGTTTAGGTTAATTTCTTATATCTAGATCTACTTCTTCTCTTGCTTCAATTTTCCTTTTGCTTTAAGAATTCTTATGTAGATCTCTATTTCTCTTTCAATGCAATTTATGATTTCCATGTCTTTTCATGTTGCTTTAATTTTCTATTATGGATCTATTGCCTTTGTAGTTAGATCTCTCTTTAATTCTTGCAATTCATGTTGTTTACCTTTATTGCCTTTTATGTGTTTGATGAAATGCCTCTTTTAGATATGAGTTAGGTATTTCTCCTCTTGGCTTTGGTAGAGTAATTGGTGACTCTTGAGTTATCAAAGTCCTTTGTTGATTGATAATTGGAAGTTGCTAGTCAACTTGAGTGTCACTAAAGCTAGTTTTTCATTGTGATTAGACTAGGTCTTGTGATCTCAAGATGATATCCACTTGACTTTCCTTCATAGTTAGAGGTTAACTAAGTGGAGCAATGAACACTTTTTGTCACAATTGATGATGATAGCTAGGATAGGACTTCTAGTTCTCATGCCTTGCCAAGAGCTTTGTTAGTTGTTAGTTTATTTCTTTTGCCATTTATATTTCTTGTCTATTACCTCAAAAACCCCAAACATACTTCATAATCAATAATTGAACACTTCATTGTAATTCCAAGGGAGAACGACCCGAGGTTTGAATACTTCGGTTATTATTTTTAGGGGTTTGTACTTGTGACAAACAATTTTTTGTATGAAAGGATTATTGTTGGTTTAGAAACTATACTTGCAACGAGATTTCATTTGTGAAATTCTATACCATCAAAAATCCATTCATCAAAATGGCGCCGTTGCCGGGGAGTTGCAATTGTGTGCCTTGTTATTGGTTATTGTATATATGTGAATATTGTGAATATGTTTGCCTTTTGCCTCTTTGTTAGTTTTTGGTAGTTGTAGGAATTTGTTCTCTTTATTTGTTACTAGTTTTTGTTTTTATCTTCTCTTGCTATCATGAATTCTCACTTTGGCTATGAGTTTGGTTCTAGCTTTGTTGTAGGAAATGGAAGCTTCAATGAGAATGTGCATCAAGGATGGGACAATCAAAGGTGGGAGGAGCCATATGCATATGATCAATCCTATTGACAACAACCCCCACCAATGCACTATGAACAAGAGCTATTCTATTATGCATATCAATCTAATGGTTATGGTGAGTCTCCTTGTGACTTTCAAGAACCACCACCATATGCCTATGAGCCATATCCTCAACATAATCCTCAACCACACTCACAAGCCCCTTTCCACCAAACACCTCCATATGACCCTAACCCATATCCACCATACCAACCACCATATGCCTATGAGCCATATGAGCTACATATAGAACCACCACCATTCCAACCTCAATACTTCCAAGAACCACCTCCTCCATACCATGACCAAGATGAGCCATCTCCAATGTACACAAATTTTCAACCTCAAGATGAATTCTATCTCCCACCACAACCCTCCATGGAAGAATATCAATGTCCATCTCTCGAGGAAACCATGGATCGGCTTCAAGCAACCATCCGTCAAAAGTTAGATGCATGCGACTCATACCACATTTCCACGGATGATTGCGGGAGAGCAACCGAAGAGGGTAGTTTGAAGAGGATTGTAGAATCTCAACTTGAGAACAATGGATTGGAGTGTGTTGGGCAACAAGAAGAACAAATGGAGAACATGGAACCACCACATCCTTATTTTGATGAACCACCTTCCTATTATGAACCTAATGAACAAATTTTTACTAGTAAAGAATTCACAAATAAATTCCCGTTGCAAGTATAGTTTCTAAACCAACAATAATCCTTTCATACAAAAATTTGGTTGTCACAAAAAAAAACCCAATAAAAATAATAACCGAAGTATTCAAACCTCGGGTCGTCTCTCAAGGAATTGCAGGGAGGTGTAGTTATTATTGGTTATGGAAAAAGTATATTTTTGGGTTTTTGAAATAAGGAACAAAGAAAAAGTAAATGGTAATGAAAATAAAATGATAGAGAGGTATTGGCAAGGTTTGGTGGTCAAGGATCTCTATCCTTATCAGTTATCACTAACCACAACATGAAAATTGGCAAGGATCAATCCCATTAAATCATCCTCTAAGTAGTAGTAAAAGAAAGTTAAATGAACTATATCAATCCAAGTCCATAAGTCATAGCTCTCCACCAATTCAATTAGTGAGAACTAGAGTTAATGGCTCCAATCATCAATTACTTAGACATTAGTAACTCAAGAGTTCCTAAGTTACCATCCCAAGCCAAGAATATAAAATCCTACTCTAACATCCTTCCAAGCATTTTATTAAACACTTGGTAGGCACAAAATAAAAACATAGAAAAATAATAGGGAATGTAAAATCTAAAATCGACAATTGAAAGCATCAATGATAACAATTAAAGCAAGAAGCAATAAACCTGAAATACCTCAAATTGCATTAAATATAAAATCAAATCTAACATGAAAGTTCATAAACCAAATTGTCAACATAAAGTAATCAACAACGAAAATAAATAAACTAGAATGCTAAAACAAATAAAAGTAGAAGAGAAACTAAATTAAAAGAACATTGAACCTGGAATTGAAAAGAAATAACCTAAACTAAGAGAAATCCTAAAACCTAGAGAGAGGAGAGAGCCTCTCTCCCTAAAAACAACATCTAAAACCTAGAAATTGTGTTAAAGAAAGTTGTCTCAATTGTCTCTTGTGTTTACCCCATTCTGCAGCTTCTATTTTGTGTTTTTTTGGGCTTGGAACTGGGCCAAAAGGAGCCCAGAAATAGCCCCCAGCGCTTGATGCACGGAAAACTTGTCTCATAACAAATTTCCTTCGGCAAGTGTACCGAATTTGTCATCAAGTAAAAACTCACAATAGAGTGAGGTCGAATCCCACAAGGATTGATTGATCAAGCAACTTTAATTAGAGGAATGTTCTAGTTGAGCTAATCAGAAATTGAGTTGAGAATTGCAGAAAATTAAATGGCAGGAAAGTAAATGGCAGAAAGTAAATTGCAGAATCTTAAATGGGAATGGAGGAATTGCTCATAAATATAAATGACAGAAATTAAAAAGAATGGGCAAGATCAGAAATGGGGAGTTCATTGGGCTTAGGAGATGTTGCATTCTCCGGATCAATCTCATTTACATCTCTTCCTCAATCAATGCACTCATTGATCTCCTTGGCAATCTTAAGTGATTGAATTACAATTTCTTGTAATTCAATCTCTCAAATCTTGATCAATAGCCAATTCCTTGGTCAATTGCTCATGAGAAGAGATGAAGTATGGTCACTGATTATACCAGATGCATTTTTCAAATCAAGTATTGAGAGGATTATAGTCACATATCCATCCAAACCCAATTTGGTCCAGCATGAGAAAGCATTTCTAGCTTGATCTCTTCATTCCTCTTCCAAGGTTCAGAAGAGATCCAAGTATGAATAGTTTCTTTTCCAAGATCACTACCCAATTGGATGAAGATCGAAAGCTTTCAAGTAAAATCAAGAGAAAAGATAGAAGAAGAATAATGAAAACTAGTATTGATCCATCAAATTACAACAGAGCTCCCTAACCCAATGAAAGGGGTTTAGTTGTTCATAGCTCTGGAAAATGAAAACAAAGATGGAGAATACATAATGAAAACTAGAAGTTCAGAGAAAGTAAATACAGGAAGTAGTTCTATGCTATTTTCCAACTCCCGGAACTCTCTAAATAATTCAAAGCTACTCCTATATATACTACTCTTCTCATCTTCTAGTTGGCTCTTCAAGTCTTGGGCCTTTGGATCTTGAGTTTGAAGCAGTTCTTTTCTTCATTTGGGCTTGGCTTTACTTGCAGAGAGAAAGTGTGAAGTGGGCAGAGACTTTAGCTCAGGGCGTTAGGGGTGTTAACGTTTAGTGAAAATATGAGTTCGAGAACGTTAGTGACAATCAACTTTCTCACTAACGTTCCTAAATAAAAGCCACGTTAACTTCAACGTTAGTGGCACAAACGTTGCCACTAACATTGCCTCTAGGTCCTTCGCACACGTTATTGGGGCTTAACTTTCCCAATAACATTGAAAAGCCCCCCTTGCTCCTACGTTAGAGCCCACGTTAACTTAGTTAACGTGGCTCTTTAACGTGGGCTTGCCATCCTTCGAGAGCGTTAGTGACACTCAACATTGTCACTAACGTTCCAATGTGCCCCCATGTCTCACGTTAGAGCCCACGTTAACTTAGTTAACGTGGTTCTTTAATGTGGCATTGCTTAGCCATCCCCAACGTTAGTGACAATGTTGAGTGTCACTAACGTTGGCTCATCTTTTACTCATCCACGTTAGCTTCCACGTTAACTAAGTTAACGTGGGAGTTAACGTGGCTCATAGTGGCTTGTGTGGCTCCTTCCAACGTTAGTGACAATGTTGAGTGTCACTAACGTTGGCCATCACCTTTCTTCTTTCACGTTAGCCTCCACGTTAACTAAGTTAACGTGGAAGTCAACGTGGCTCATTGGGGTTGTGTGGTTGCTTCCAACGTTAGTGACAATGTTGGGTGTCACCAATGTTGTCGACCATCCTTGCCTCTTCACGTTAGCTCCCACGTTAACCAAGTTAACGTGGGAGTTAACGTGGCATTGTGCACTTAGGCCAACGTTAGTGACAATGTTGAATGTCACTAACGTTTGCTTCCTTTCCCCCTTTTAACGTTAGAGGCCACGTTAACTAAGTTAATGTGGACTCTAACGTGGCCACTTATGAGCATTGGCCAACGTTAGTGATAATGTTAAGTGTCACTAACGTTGGCTCAAATTTCCTTCTTCACATTAGAGTTCACGTTAACTTAGTTAACGTGACTCTTAACGTGGGTAATGATGGCTTTGAGAGCGTTATTGGCAGTCACTTTTCTCATTAACTTTGCAAGTTACCTCCCATTCCTTGCTTCCTTTGGTCCTGCAATCAGGCAATAGAGTGCATCAAAGTTCTAGTCCAAGTCATGGGAAATGCAGCATACAATTTGTCACTAAACTCATGCAAAATCCTCATGAAATCATGTAAAATGCATAATGTATACTTGAATCAAGGTGTAAGTGAATATCTACCCAAAACTAGCTTATTTCCTAAGAAAATGCATAAAACTATCCTAAAAATAGTAAAGAAAAGGTCAGTAAAACTGGCCAAAATGCCCTGGCATCAGCGCTTTCTTCAATTTCTGCACGTGGCGCATGTCACGCGTACGTGTGGATTGAACTTTTGCAAGGTCACGTGTACGCGTGATCCACGCGTCTGCGTCACCTAACAACATGGCAACTATGGCAAATTATATATTATTTTAAAGCCCCGGATGTTAGCTTTCCAATGCAACTAGAACCGCCTCATTTGAACCTCTGTAGTCAAGTTATGATCGATTTAGTACGAAGAGGTCAGGCTTGACAGCTCAGCAATTCCTTCAATTTCTTGTATTTCTTCTACTTTTGCATGCTTCCTTTCTATCCTCTAAGTCATTCCTGCCCTATAAACCATGAAATCACTAAACACACATATCAAGGCATCGAATGGTAATAAGAGATGATTAAACATATCAAATTTAGGGCCAAAGAAGCATGTTTTCAATCATAGCACAAAATTAGGAAGGAAGATGTAAAACATGCGAATTCAATGAATAAGTGTGAGAGTTGTGGATAAAATCCACTCAATTAAATACAAAATATACCACGAAATAGTAGTGCATCAAATCTCCCCACACTTAAACATTAGCATGTTCTCATGCTAAGCTCAAGAGAACTAAAAGAGTGAAGAGGTATGGTAAGACTTATGAAATGCAACCTATCTATATGAATGCAACTAAATGCAAAAATACTTCTACCTACTTAGTTAAAAGTAAACAAATTCCCCAAGACAAACATAAATCAAATTCCACTAATTTAAATCACACAATAAGAGATAAGTAAAGTTATAAGAAGATAGCTCATGAAAGCCGAGAACACAGAATCAAGCATTGAACCCTCACTGGAAGTGTATATGCACTCTAATCGCTCAAGTGTCTAGGGTTAATTCACTCTAGTCTTCTCTAATCATGCTTTCTAAAACTTTGTTCTTCATCTAACCAATCAACAAAAATTTAGTATATATGTATGGGGCTAAGGTAAGGGTGAGGATATATGTATGGCCAAGTGAGCTGAATTATGAACCTTTGATTAACCTAAGCTTTCACCTAACATACACACTCCATTTTATGTAATTCTAATCATGTCTAGCTACCCATAATTCCCACTTTTGTATATTTCACATACTCATGTACCAAATTTTTTTCTTTTAATTTCACCATATATACATTGATCTTTTATTAATTTTGTCCCCTTATTTATTTATTTATTTATATTTATTTTATTTTTTTTCATTTATAGGTAAAAGTAAACATAACATATCAATACACATGGTATTTTAATTTTTCTAGTCTCACATGAGTAAGCACCCAAATTCCCAATATTTTGTCAATGAAACACTGTACACTTTCATCAACCCAAGTTCCCACAGTTCCCCACACTTAAATTGACACACAATCTCTAACTTAAGCTAACCAAAGATTCAATTGAGGTAATTAATTATTTTTCCACTTAAGGCTAGTGATGTGGTAAAATATAGAACAAATGGGGATTAAAAGGCTCAAGGTGGCTAACAAAGGTGATTGAAAGGGTAGGCTATTTGGGGTAAAAGTGAGCTAATAACAAACGATGACCTCAATCATATGTATGCATGTAAATACACTAAACAATGGACATATAGAATGGAACAAAATATAGATTGTAATTATAGGGAAGAAAACACACAAGAATAAAATCCTGGTTAAATAATGTAACCATATAAATAAGCTCAAAATCTCACAGGTTGTGTGTTCTTAGCTATAGTTCATGTTCCAAATTACAATCTTCAAATAAGTTTAACAAAATTTTTCAATTTAAATTAGTGAAATACTCTAAAAAGGGTCTTAAAAAGAAATTTATTACTTCAACAAAGTGGTGGTAGAAGAATATGCACAAAATCAAACAAACATGCAAATGCAACAACTAATTTAACAAGGAAAATTAAACATTAGTATTGAAATAGGAAATAACTAACCCACGGAAGTCGGTATCGACCTCCCCACACTTAAAGATTGCACCGTCCTCGGTGCATGCTAAGATGTGCAAGTGGATGGGTTGCTCCAACTGATGCTTTTCTCCAGAAATTATGCAGTTTGACTTGTCAGTTGCCCCATTGAGAAGCTTTCCTTTCCTTTCTCGGTGGCCACCCTGAAAGAAGAGGAAAAAGAAGAAAGGTAACCCAGAAATAAAGATAAGAAAACAAATAAAGTATGGGTGGGTTAACACCAAATAATGAGGGTCTCAACTACATGGTAGCAACAACATGCAAGTGAGAAAATAGTAGAAGCACATGGCATATCAATAGTGCAAAAATTACAACAAAAGGGAGGAGTGTGGGTAATGAAAGACAGTATAAGTTCATGTCAACGCAAAAAGGAACACAGGTATCATAAAAGATTGGCACTGACAGCTAAATAATATCACCCAACAGCGTAAACAAGTCACTAAGCACCAGAATAATACCAAAAAAGGTACAACAGTTGAATAAGAACATTTAACACCAATGGAGAAAATAATAAACGTAGAAAAGAAAATAAAAATATGAACAAAATTAAAATGCAAGGAAGAAAAATATGCAAATGCAGCAAGTGAAAGAAGTGGAAAGAGAATATGGATGAGAAGTTAAAGAAATAAAGAAGAAGAAAGTGAGAAAAGAGGAAGAAAGAAGGAGAAAAGATAGAAGAAAGGAGAAATGAATGGAAAACGGGACGTGACACGTGCGCACATGGCACGCGTGCGCGTGAAAACTGCATTAGCCATGCGACGCGTTCGCGTCTGGCACGCGCATGCATGGGTGGTCTGAAAGCGAAAGGATGCGAACGCGTCAGGGACGCGCACGCGTGGGTGATTTTGTGCCTCTAGCACAGTGCCAGCCCCAGACCACCACAACTCTCTGTTCAGTTTCCTTATTACGCCGATTTTTCATTCCATGCGTACGCATCGCAGACGCTTACGCGTGGATTGGCAAAACCGTAGGGGACACGTACCGTGGGTCGGCTTGTGCGCCAGGCACGCCTCCCACGTCATTCTAGGAGAACTCTCTGCCTATTTGAGCATACACATACGATGCGCGCGTGTCGTGGATGCTTGCGCGTCGATCCCCTTTTTTTGTAATGCAAAATGCAGATGATGATGCAGAAATTATGAACACTAATAAAAAATAAAATAAAATAAAACTAAGAATAAAAAAAATGAAAGATCATACCATGGTGGGTTGTCTCCCACCTAGCACTTTTAGTTAAAGTCCTTAAGTTCGATATTTGGTGAGCTCCGTGTCATGGTGGCTTGTGCTTGAACTCATCTTGAAATTTCCACCACTGCTTGGACTTCCAATAAGCTCTAACATCTCCAAGTGAATTCACCAAGCCTTGATGAAGTTCTTCACAAGCTTCAAGCTCCCAAAGTTGATCCTCTTGTATGCTCGGATCCCAAATCTTGTTTCTACACCCATCTTCAAGTTGATCATCATGGTTCCATCCGGGTGGTTTAGCCTTGGAATTCTCATTTAAGTAGCCAAACATCCTCCTAGACCCACGCACTTTGGTTCTACACCAACCATTATTGTCAAACTTTGAGCATGCAACCATCATAAACCTAGAGTGACGCTTCCAACCACCACACAATTCTCCCTTACTCTTCAATCCGTAGAGAGCTCTAAGTTGACCATCCATTTCAAGCAACCCATACTCAAGTGGAATTAGAAAGCCTAGAGATACGAGATTTACCCACTTGAATGGTGTAAAGGATGATGGTGACTTAGGAAGGGGGACCTCCCCACACTTTGACAAAGCAAGGTCCATTCCCTTGTGCTCCTCTCTAATGATCTCTGCCTCTTGACAAGCTTGTTCAACATTAACCTCGTCTTCAAGTTTAATGGTGGAGGGTTCAATTATAGGTAAAAACTCATTAATTGTTGAACCCATCTTATGATCAACCTCCTCAAAATCTTCAACCATGATATGCCTTGGAGGTTGTACACCCTCCTCGACATCAATTTCAAGCCTCTTAGAGGGAGGTTCTATGACTGGAGGTTTCCATGGAGGTTCCGCATCTCCTAAGTCTTCAACCACTTCCTCTTCTTCAATAATTTCAGCCTTCTCCGCTTGCTCTAGTACGAAATCCAACTCCTCCTTGATGACCTCCACTTCTTGACAACTTTCTCTAAGAGTCTCTCCTACCTCCACCTTTTGGGCCTCCTTTTTCTTCTCTTGAAGTATGTATGCGTGAACCCGATCCATTACGTCCCTAAGATGATCCCTTCTCTCTTGTTCCATGTCAAAAGCATAATTTGGATCATGTTGCTCTTGGATTGATGGACATGGGTGAAAAGGAAGTACACTAGAGCTTGAGGGTTGAGTATTGAGGGTAAAGGATGGATCCACACAGGATATAAGAGCTTGGAGAGAAGAGGTGAGACCGGCAAAAGTAGAGGTAAGTATGGTTTGAAGCTCCTGTTTCCCTTGGCGAATAACACTAAAGGTATCATCTTTGGGAGCTTGGGGTGGATAGGAGGGTTCATTTGTTGGTAAAAAAGGCTCATAATGGGAAGGTAGTTCTTCCTGGTAAGGATATGGAGATTGTGAATATTGAGGTGGTGGTTCTGAGTATGGTTCATATGGTTCGTATGGTGGTTGGTGTGGTGGATAAGGGTTGGGGTCATATGGAGGTGAATCGTGGAAAGGTGCTTGTGAGTATGGTGGTTCAAAGCTATGTTGAGGAGGGGGTTCATAGGTATATTGTGGTGGGTGTTGACTGTCACGAAGAGGTCCACCATAACCATTATCTTGGTAAGCATCATAGAATAGTTGTTGATAATACCTTGGAGATGGTTGTTGCCAAGAGGGTTGATCAAATCCTTGTGGCTCCTCCCATCTTTGATTGTCCCATCCTTGATCCAAGCTCTCATTGTAATCTCATCTTCCTACAACATGATTGTAACCAGACTCAAAGCCAAAGGGGTGAGAATTCATAGTAGCAAGAGAAATAAAAACTAATAAAAATTAATGAAAACAAACTCATAAAACTAGGAACACTAACAAAGAAACGAAAAAGCAAAATTATTCACAATATTCACAATAACCAATAATAAGGCACACATTTGCAATTCCCTGGCAACGGTGCCATTTTGATGAACGGATTTTTTCTAGTAAAGAATTCACAAATAAATTCCTGTTGTAAGTATAGTTTCTAAACCAACAATAATCCTTTCATACAAAAATTTGGTTGTCACTAAAACAAACCCAATAAAAATAATAACCAAATTATTCAAACCTCGGGTCGTCTCTCAAGAAATTGCAGGGAGGTGTAGTTATTATTGGTTATGAAAAAATATCTTTTTGGGATTTTGAAATAAGGAACAAAGAAAAAGTAAATGATAATGAAAATCAAATGATAGAGAGGTCTTGGCAAGGTTTGGTGGTTAAGGATCTCTATCCTTATCACTAACCACAACAAGAGAATTGGCAAGGATCAACCCCATTAAATCATCCTCTAACTAGTAGTAAAGGAAAGTTAAATGAGCTATATCAATCTAAGTCCATAAGTCCTAGCTCTCCACCAATTCAATTAGTGAGAACAAGAGTTAATGGCTCCAATCATCAATTACTTGGACATTAGTAACTCAAGAGTTCCTAAGTTACCATCCCAAGCCAAGAACATAAAATCCTACTCTAACATCCTTCTAAACATTTTATCAAACACTTGGTAGGCACAAAATAAAAACATAGAAAAATAATAGGGAATGTAAAATCTAAAATCGACAATTGAAAGCATCAATGATAACAATTAAAGCAAGAAGGAATAAGCATGAAATACCTCAAATTGCATTAAATATAAAATCAAATCTAACATGAAAGTTCATAAACCAAATTGTCAACATAAAGTAATCAACAAGGAAAAGAAATAAACTAAAATTCTAAAACAAATAAAAGTAGAAGAGAAACTAAATTAAAGGAACATTGAACCTGGAATTGAAAAGAAATAACCTAAACTAAGAGAAATCCTAAAACCTAGAGAGAGGAGCGAGCCTCTCTCCCTAGAAACTACATCAAAAACCTAGAAATTGTGTGAATGAAAGTTGTCTCAATTGTCTCTTGTGTTTCCCCCATTCTGCAGCTTTTATTCTGTGTTTTTTTGGGCTTGGAACTGGGCCAAAAGGAGCCCAGAAATTGCCCTAAGCGCTTTCTGCAATTTCTGTACGTGGCGCATGTCACGCGTACGCGTAGGTCACGCGTATGCGTCGTCCACGCGTACGCGTGGATTGAACTTTTGCAAGGTCACACATACACGTGATTCACGCGTGTGCGTCGCCTAAGAGCATGGCAACTATGGCAAAATTATATATCATTTCGAAGCCCCGGATCTTAGCTTTCCAACGCAACTAGAACCGCCTCTTTTGGACCTCTGTAGCTCAAGTTATGATCGATTTAGTACAAAGAGGTCAGGCTTGACAGCTCAGCAATTCCTTCAATTTCTTGTATTCCTTCTACTTTTGCATGCTTCCTTTCCATCCTCTAAGCTATTTCTGCCCTATAAACCCTGAAATCACTTAACACACATATCAAGGCATTGAATGGTAATAAGAGATGATTAAACATATCAAATTTAGGGCCAAAGAAGCATGTTTTCAATCATAGCACAAAATTAAGAAGGAAAATGTAAAACATGCGAATTCAAGTGTGAGACTAGTGGATAAAATCCACTCAATTAATTATAAAATATGCCACGAAATAGTGGTACATCAGAACCCTTCCCCCAAGACAATGAGCCCTACTCTCATCCACCCCAACCTCCAATGGATGACATCCTTGGTGTTCTTCTTCAAGGGCAAGAGGTAATGAAAAGGGATGTACAACAATTCACGTTCGCCTTGGACGATGTGGTAAACCGGTTAGCATCCTAATGCTTGGGAATCCAAAGTACTCCCATGGCTACATGTGAAGAATCCAAGGAAGAGCATAGCACGAAGGAGAGATTGGAAATTCCGGTGGGAAATGAGGGAAGTTGCTTTGTGTTATAACAATTGGAGGAAGCTATAATTGTTGAAGAAAAGGAAGAAGTGGTTGAAGACGTAGGAGATGCGGAACCTCCGTGGGAACCTATAGTTGAAGAAAACCTCTCCAAGAAGATTGAATTTGATGCTAAGGAGGAATGTGCACATCTTCCAAGGCATATTCCATATGAAGAATTGGACTGGATAGTGCAAGAATTGAGTTCCCTTGGTGATGAAGATCAAGCATCAAGTCTTAGTGGTGAAGAATCCTTTGAGCATGAAGAACCTTCTCCCGGGTGATTTGAAAGCGTTGTGGAGGTAAATTTTTCTCACCCTCCCAATTATGATTTGAGTAAGGGAAAAGGCTTAGATAAAATTGTTGAACAAAGGATTACATTTGAGAAAACTTGTGAAGAGGTGGAAGTCCTTAGAAAGAGAAGGACGAGAGTTGGATACGCTTTGTCAAGACCTTTGGAAGCGTCTTTGCCTAGGTTGTCATCTACTCCTTCATTTGAGTGGGTAAAATTCATTTCTATTAGCTTCATTATCCCACTTGAATATGGCTTGCTTAAAACGGACGGTCAACTTAAGACACTTTGCGGGATGAAGCATAAAAGAGAGATATTTCGTTGTTGGTGTTGTAAATCAAGGCTCATTAAGGTTGATACATCAAACATGAAATATAGAGGTTGGAATAGTGCTCAACTAGATGGGTCTAGGAGGATTGTTGGGCACTTCATGGAGAATTCATCTTGCTTGCCACCCAGTTGGAACAATAATGATCAACTTCAAGACGGGTGTGAAAATTAGTTAGATAATTAGTTAGTTGTTTAGTTAGTTTATTTTTCATTTTAATTTTTGTTTTCCTTATAAGTGTTGGATTATTCATCTTGTTTACTGTGTACTGCTGTTGAGTACTAAATGGGATGTTATCTTAACATCATTATGTTAATTTCAATTGTTGGATTCTTTGATTGAGGTTATGTACCGAGTGAATGAGAATTGCCTTTCAAGCTTCTTCATTCTTTTGAATTGCATGATTTGGCCACCATGTGATTTGAATCCATTCTTTGATTAGGCAATTAATTGATGGATGTTGTGCATTTGCATTAATGCATTGTGCTTCTTGATCATATGCATCCATATGTGTTTGGCTTGAATGCTTTCATGCTTCTTTATTGCCTGATTGGTTGTTTTAACCCACAAGTTTAGAGCATCTCAAGCATATTAGGATGAGTGAAGTTCATGTTCCTTTTGTGTAAATGTGACATAGCTTTTTATGCTAGTGTGTTCTAAACTGCGCGCACTTTAGAATGCACACTTACTTTTATCCATGTCACACTAATTCACTCACTCGATTCTTGTGATCATTACATCATTCCAACAATGTATGCTTCCTTGCTTTTGCATTCACTTTTCTTATTATCCTACCTTCTATTTTCAAGATGAGTCATTATAAGCAAAAACGGAAGCGGAAGAAAGAACACGCAGCACCGGTTGACCTACCAGCTGAAGGTAACAACTTGGAAAGTCACCGTACCCCCTTGCTCATCTTTGAATGCACCGAGGACGGTGCAAAATTTTAAGTGTGGGGAGGTCGTCCGACCAGTCGACGTTTTCGGGTGACAAATTTCTAATCCCAACACTTTTGCATTTCATTTTTAGGTCTTTGAGGATTTTTAGTTTCATTTTTCTTATTTTTGCATATATATACACAATAAGCTTAGTCAAAATAATAAAATTTTTTGAGAAAATTATCTATAGGGCATTGACAATTGATTTGAGTAACAATCTTTCATTGAACTTGCTTGAATTATACATTGTGGAACATGATTTTTGAGCTAAGAACACAAGCTTGTGAGTTTTGAGCCTAATGATGTGGTTACATCTTATAACCACTATTTTCCTTCTTGTGTGAATTGTTCTCTTTCTATAATTGTGATCCTTGATTTGTTTAATTCTATATGTCCATTATTCCTTGTATTCATGCATTTATATGAAATGATGGCCTCAATCATATAAATGCATGTATACATGTAATAATGGACATAAAGAATCAAACAAATCAAAGATTACAATCATAGAAAGAGAACAATGCACACAAGAATAGAAATAAGTGGTTATAAGATGTAACCACACAATTAGGCTCAAAACTCACATGCTTGTGTTCTTAGTTCAAAAATCATATTCCAAAACAAATTATTCATGCAAGATTAACACAAAAAAATTTTCAAATTGGTAGGGTGCCCTAAAGATGATTTCTTGGAAGATAAGTCATCACCCTAATCAAGTAGTCCTAACAAGCAAATAGTGTTCAAATACAAGAACTAACCATGCAATCTATCCTAACTAACGAAATAAAAATCAAAATCATGGGAGTTGAAAAGAGAAGGGATGTTACCTACGGAAGTCGGTAACCGACCTCCCCACACTTAAAAGTTTGCACAGTCCTCTGTGCCACTGGTGATATGCAAAGTGGGATCGAGGTCACCACCTCCACCATCCGTGTCCTGAGTGCTTGCTCCACTGTAGTCCAAAGCGGATGTAGAAATGTCCGGCTCTTTCGTAGGCGGGTCAGTACAACCCCAAAGCTTCTTCAAGTAAGCAAATCGGCATTTATTACGCCTCTCATATCGATCTATTTTCTCATGAAGCTCCACAAGCAATTGATGGGTTGACTTTGGTGGTGCCGATGAAGTGGTAGGGGATGGTGAAAGGGGGAGCTATGTCAAGGCTTGTGGTGTCCATGGGAGGCTGAAGATATTTCCCGCTTGGGACGATATCACCCTTTGCCGGAATTGTAGCTTTCAGGTCGTTAGCCTCGCAAGGGGCACCAGCAGCAGCAACCAAATCTGATACCAAAGCGGAAAATGGTAAAATACCCTTGGCATGGACCTGACCCATCGCTTGTCGGATGAGGAGAGGGATGTTGACTGGCCTCTCTGTGAGTGTGCACCAGACAAGGAGGTCTACATCCGCCGTGATCGATGACTTATGGGTGCTAGGAAGTACGTAGTGAGATAAGATCTGGGCCCATGCTCGAGCCTCCACTGTAAGCGCGCGTGCGTCAAGGCACTTAGGCCGCATCCTGAGCCTCCCTTTGGTCCAAAATGTCTCTGGTTGGCCAATTACTCGAAGGATCGAGTCCCAATCAAACCCGAATTCATTCCGCTGACGTAGGACCTCTTGGTAACCATCCATTTCCTCCAGTACCGGTAAAACATTAAGCACTCGTAGAATAGCCTCTTCTGAAACCGGGACTTGCTTCCGACGCACATAAACTGACTGAAGAGAAGGGGAGTGGTAATTGGAGTAGAACTCCACCACCCAAGAAATGTTGGCTTCCTGTGGTCTCTGCATTAGAAATCCCTATTGCCGCTGCTCAATACGGAGCATCACATACTGAGCAATGTGGTCCGGAGGGGCGAGTAGATGCTTGGAATGATAGTTCCTCTCAACCATAGCGGGGAACATGAGCTCACAGAAGCGGTTGAGAAACCGTGTGGGATCTCTTGCCGGATTGTCCTTCTCTTGTTCATCAATATGAACAACTGTCTTCGCTTTCTTTGAGAGGGGCTTAGCTCCTAGTGTAGGTTGCGCCTTGGAGGTTGATTTTTGGGGTGCCCTTTTCGTGGCCGGTTTCTTCGACGCCTTCTCCTTGCCTTTTCTGGTAGCCATCCTGAAAAAGAAAGGAAAAGAGAAAACATTAAACCCAAAGAATCAACACTTGGAAAATAGCATGCAAGTGAAAGGTAAT
Source organism: Arachis hypogaea (assembly GCF_003086295.3). Taxonomy (NCBI): domain Eukaryota; kingdom Viridiplantae; phylum Streptophyta; class Magnoliopsida; order Fabales; family Fabaceae; genus Arachis; species Arachis hypogaea. The sequence goes on along the minus strand of NC_092054.1, from coordinate 112,315,663 downwards.
GCCCAAAAGGAATATTGTGTCTTGAGGACATGACAGCTGCAACATGTGATCAAGACAAGAATATGATCATGGGACATATCACTAGCATGGGATGCAAGAGTAAGAAAAGCATGCAAGTATCCATGAGAAGGATAAGCTCAAGCATCAATAATAATGAGGAAGCAAGTCATGGGTAATGAGCATAAGAATGGTATACATGAAGCAAAATAGGCTCAATGCACTTAGAAAAGAGCAAGTGTGTGAAGAAGAAGCACCAAGTTGAGAGCATAAAGTTTAATTCAACCAAAATGGTCTAGGTACTTTTCTACAAACACTTGGTGTGCAATATTCAAACAATGAGCAAGTAGGAAGAATTCAACCATGTAAAACCCCAAATGGAATACCAACAACAAAACAACACCACTTAGTCACAAAGGAGTCAAGAAATATCAAAATGATCTATCGAAGCAAGAGAAAACTCAAAGTTCAACACCCATGGAAAATATGAAAAGAAAGAAAGTAAACAAGCAAGAACCAATCAATAAAAAATGCAACTAAGAAAAGAAAAAGAGAAACTAAATGCAACTAATAAAAGAAAAAAAGTTAGAATAAGAGACAAAAAAGGAAGGAGTATGAGTAAACATTGAGAAGAAGAAGAAAGCAAGGTGGAATGTAGGTGGAAAATATGAGAGGAGAGGGAAAGGAAAGAGATGAGAGAGAAATTGTGGGACCGCCGGAGGTGGTGGTCGCTGGAGGCGGTGGTTGGAGACAAGGGTGGTAGAGTGATGGGAGAAGAAAGAAGAAGTAATGGAAGGAGAGAGTTGAAGAAGCAAATCAAAAATAAGGCGCGCTATGTATCAGGTGCGTCAGGGGTGTGATGGGATATTTTGGAAAACGAATTCCAACACCCTAACTAACCGGCAAGTGTACCGGGTCGCATCAAGTAGTAAAACTCACTTAGAGTGAGGTCGATCCCACAGGGATTGATGGATCAAGCAACTTTAGTGGGTGATTAGTTTAGTCAAGCTAACATTGAGTGAATTGTGTGAAATGTAGCCAATAGAAAGTAAATAGCAAGTAAAATTAAAGTGCAGAAAGTAAAGTGACTGAAACTTAAAGAGTAAGAAATGTAAATTGCAGAAACTTAAATGACAAGAAATGTAAATTGCATCAAATGTAAAGGGGGTTGGGTGTAGGGAAATCAAAGAAAGCAATAGCTCAAGCAATTGAAAAAGAACAAGCAACTGGAAATTTAAATTTCAGGAAGAATAAAGGAAGTTGGGTGCTGGAAATTACATAAATCAAACAAGAAAGTGTAAATGGCAATCAAATAGAGAAATAAAAGATGCAATAACATGCAACAGATCTAAACAGAAAAGGAAAATTGCTTGAAAAATTCAAAACAGCAAGATATCTCAACTTAATTACAAATTCCAAAAAGACAAGTGAAGATCTCAGGGGATCAATGAGACTGGAAAATAAGTCTAGATCTTAACCCCTTCCTTGATCCAACAGAAAATAAGATGCAGGAAATTAAAGATTAAAGCAATGAAGAGAACTTTGATTCAAATCATAATTCACTTGAAAGTTGCAGAAGAAGAACAAGAGAAGTTGCAGATAGAGAATGAAAATAGAATTCCTTCCAATCTCAATCCAAGATTTAAAACAGAAATGAAAACTAAAAGAGAGAGAGCTCTCAAATGGAGCCAGCCCCTATACTCTCTAATAGAACTGGCCTCCATAACAAAGATGAAAATGATGCCTTATATAGGCTTTTCAAAAATGAAAATGAAATTGAAAACAAATTACAATTTAAATGAAATTCCTATTCTAACTTGTTCTTGTGCCTTTGAGTGATGATGTGGGCTTTAGAATTTGGTGAAGAAATGAATTAATTTGGATTTTTAATGGATTTTTGGCCCATGGTGCACCTCCCAGGGGATGGCTCAGTTCAAATACCAAACTGAGCGCCCAATGTGCTTTGTGTTGCCCAATTTTTGGTGCGCCAGCCCCTTGTTCATGTTGCTCTTCAATAGAGCTCGGTTAGAAAATTAAACTAAGCTCTATGTCTTGCCTTGGGTGTGTCAAATTGTGCGCAAGGCTTGCTCCTTGGCGTGCCAAAAGTGTGGGGAATGGGGGAGAGTAGCGCTCAGTTGGGAAATCCAACTGAGCTCCCCATTGTAGCGCCTAGTTGTGGGCTTCATGCTTCCAAGTTCGATCCTTGGTGGAAGCAAATTGGTGTTGATTTCCTTGGAAGAGTGGAGAGTAAGGAGTGCTTGTACAAGAAAGCTCTAGGTTCGAGCCTTGTTGAGTGAAATTTTGTACCCATTTTTATTTCAAGGAGTAGCGCTCCTTCCTTGCAAGTGAGAGGCTCCCACTTCGAATCTTGGTGAAGCCACTTTGGTCTATTTTTGCTTGTTTTTGGCCTTTAAAGATGCCTTTTACTTGTGCCTCAATTTCATTCCAAATATGGACTATCATATATCGTTGGTAAGCTCTGAATGTCAGCTTTCCAACGCAACTGAAAGCACATCAATTGGACGTCTGTAGCTCAAGTTATGGCCCTTTGAAGGAGGCATGGTCATACCGTGAACGCCCAAGTTTAACTTAGCAAAAATTTTTGCTTCCATGCTGAATTTTTCACGATAAAGCTAAGTTCACTTAGTGAACTGAGCTTTGTGAGTGCTGATTGTGAAGCTTCCTTGATTTGGTCATGGGCTACGCTTTTAAAAGCATGGCTTAAGGCTCCAAAGTGTGCTCCAACTTCAAAGTGTGCCCAAAATTCCTCTTTTCTTCTTTTTAGCTTATTTTGTGCTTTTTTTTGCTTCTTTTTCTTCTTATTTCCTACAAAGTTTATCAAATCAAAAGATCAAAGAAATATACCATTTAAGCACCAAAGAATGCAATATTTAATCACTAATCATAAATTTCTTGTATGAAAAAGCATAGAAAAATATGACATGATGACATGTCATCAGGGTGCGACGCGTGCGCGCCATCCACGCGTATGTGTGGATGGACGGAAAAGAGAGGTGATGCGCATGTGTTCCCCACGCATATGCGTGGGTTGCAGAAAAGAGAGGGGACGCGTACGCGTCAGGTGACGCGCACGCGTGGATAGAGTTGTGCCTTGGGCACAAAGTTGGCACAAAGTAGGCCCAACTCTCTGGTTTTTGTACCAGGAGTTGGGTACAGCCGTGCAGCACAATCGACGCGTACGCGTCTATCACGTATACGCGTGGATTGCAAGATTGGCGACCAACGCATAAGCGTCGCGCACGCTTACGCGTGTGTCGCACTGGCACAAAGTAGGCGCAAAGTTGGCACAAGTCTCTAGTTTTTGTACCAAAGATTCCAAAATTCGCAACCGACGCGTATGTGTCACCCACGCGTACGCGTGAGTGTGCGAAATGACAAGGGACGCGTAAGCGTCACCCACGCTTACGTGTCGGTCGCAGTTGTGCCGCTGGCACAAAACGGGCACAAAGTAGGGACAACTCTCTGGTTTTAGTACCAGGAGTTGTGAAACCGCGCCGACGCGTACGCGTACAAAATGCTTGCGCGTGGATGATCTTTTTTTTTACACATGAGGAGGAGCAATTATAGCATAAATTGGTAGTAATGCATGCTAAAAGGTTTAAAAACATCCAAAACTTCATGTAACACTCAAGATCAAGCATTTCTTCAAACATTCCAAATCAATCAAACCACTATCAATGAACTCCTCATGAGGAATTTAACAAACATCAAGCAAAATCAACCCTACTATGAACAAACTCACAAATCAAGCAATCACAAAAGTCACAAAGATTCAAAAGAGCTATATGCAAAAGACTATGTACAAAGGAAGATCATACCATGGTGGGGTGTCTCCCACCTAGCACTTTTCTTTTACGTCCTTAAGTTGGACGGTCATGAGCTCAGATCTTTTCGCCTTCGGGTGCGTCCTCAAGAAGGAACACCTCAACCTCTTTGTTGCTTTTCATCTTCTCTCCATGGTATAGCTTCAGACGATGACCATTAACTTTGAAAATGTCGGGGCTTGAAGGGTGATGCAGGTGGTAGACCCCATATGGCTCAGCTTTCTCTACTCTATAAGGACCTTTTCACCTTGATTTTAACTTGCCTGGCATCAATCTCAACCTAGAGTTATAGAGGAGGACTAGCTCCCCAGCCCTAAACTCTCTCCTTTTGATGTTTCTATCATGCACCGCTTTCATCCTCTCTTTGTAGAGCCTAGAATTCTCATAGGCTTCCAATCGAAGGCACTCAAGCTCCACTAACTGTAACTTCCTTTCGACTCCAACCCCAAAACCTGAATTACATTCTTTTATGGCTGATACACATGGAAACTTGTCTCTCAACAATTTTTCTTCGGCAAGGGTACCGAATTGTCGTCAAGTAAAAACTCACAATAGAGTGAGGTCGAATCCCACAGGGATTGATTGGTCAAGCAACTTTAATTAGAGGAATGTTCTAGTTGAGCGAAGCAGAATTTGGGTTAAGTGTTGCAGGAAATTAAATGGCGAGAAAGTAAATAGCAAAAAATGTAAATGCCGAAAGTAAAGGGCTGAAAGTAAATGACGGAAGGTAAATTGCAGAATTTAAAAGGGAATGGGGAAGATGCTCATAAAAGTAAATTGCAGAAATTAAAGAGAATGGGTAAGATCAAAGATGGGGATTCATTGGGCTTAGGAGATGTTGCATTCTCCGGATCAAATTCATTTTCATCTCTTCCTCAATCAATGCATTCATTGATCTCCTTAACAATCTTAAGTGATCGAATTCCAATTCCTTGGCAATTCAATCTCTCAAATCTTGATCAATAGCCAATTCCTTGGTCAATTGCTCATGAGAAGAGATGAAGTATGGTCACTGATTATACCACATGCATTCCCAAATCAAGTGTTAGTAGGATTATAGTCACCATATCCAACCAACCCCAAATTGGTCCAACATGAGAAAGCATTTCTAGCATGATCTCTTCATTCCTCTTCCAAGGTTCAGAAGAGATCCAAGTATGAATAGCTTCTTTTCTAAGATAACTACCCAATTGGATAAAGATTGAAAGCTTTCTAGTAAAATTAAGAGAAAAGATAGAAGAAGAGTAATGAAAACTAGTATTGATCCATCAAATTACAACAGAGCTCCCTAACCCAATGAAAGGGGTTTAGTGTTCATAGCTCTGGAAATAGAAAACAAAGATGGAGAATACATCATGAAAATTAGAACTAGAAGTGCAAAGAAAGTAAATTATACAGAGAGTAGTTCCCAATTTCCAAATCCCCCAAAAAGCTCTTTCCTAATTCAAAACTACCCCTATATATACTACTCTTCTGATCTTCTAGTTGGTTCTTCAAGTCTTGGATATGGGCCTTTGAATCTTGAGTTTGAAGCAGTTATCTTCTGCAGTGGACTTAGCTTTACTTGCAGAGAGAAAGTGTGAAGTAGGCAGGGTGTTTAGCTCAGGACGTTAGTGGCGTTAACGTTAAGTGAGAGTGTGGGTTCGAAACGTTAGTGACAATCACCTTTTTCACTAACGTTCCTCACCCAGGGATTGTCCACGTTAACTTCAACGTTAGTGGCACTAACGTGACCACTAACGTTGCCTCTTGGTCCTTCGCACACGTTATTGGGACCCACCTTTCCCAATAACGTTGAGAGTCTTCCCTTCCCCCTACGTTAGAGTCAACGTTAACTAGGTTAACGTGGCTCTTAACGTAAGCTTGCCAATCCTTCGAGAACGTTAGTGACACTTACCTTTGTCACTAACGTTCCAATGTGCCCTTACTTCCCACGTTAGAGTCCACGTTAACTAGGTTAATGTGGCTTCTAACGTATCAATGATAGCCATTTCCAACGTTAGTGACAAAGGTGAGTGTCACTAACGTTGGCTCATCATTCCCTTATCCACGTTAGCTTCCATGTTAACTAAGTTAACGTGGGAGTTAACGTTGCTCACATTGGCTCATTCCAACGTTAGTGACAAAGGTGAGTGTCACTAACGTTGGCGATTCTTGCTCCCTCTACGTTAGCTTCCACGTTAACTAAGTTAACGTGGCTCATTGTGGCTTAGCTCAACGTTAGTGACAAAGGTAAGTGTCACTAACGTTGGCTTCTCTTTTGCTTCTCAACGTTAGAGTCCACATTAACTGAGTTAACGTGGCTCTTAACGTGGCCAATTGTGAGCTTGGTCCAACGTTAGTGACAAAGGTAAGTGTCACTAACGTTGGCTTCATTTCTTTCTTCCACGTTAGAGTTCACGTTAACTTAGTTAACGTGACTCTTAACGTGGGCTATTATGGCTTCGAAGGCGTTATTGGCGATTACTTTTCTCATTAACTTTGCAAGTTAGCTCCCATTCCACGTTAGAGGTCACGTTAGTTAGACTAACGTGGCTGCTAACGTGGTTCTTCCTTGCTTTATTTGTCCTGAAACCAAGCAATAAAGTGCATCAAAGCTCTAGTCCCAGTCATGGGAAATGCATCATCCAATTTGTCATTAAATTCATGCAAAATCCTCATGAAATCATGTAAAGTGCACAATGTATGCTTGAATCAAGATGTAAGTGAAATTCTATCCAAAGCTTGCTTATTCCCTAAGAAAATGCATGAAACTACCCTAAAAACAATAAAGAAAGGGTCAGTAAAATTGGCCAAAATGCCCTGGCATCACAACACCAAACTTAAAGCTTGCTTGTCCCTAAGCAAGTACTGGAACAAGAGAATGATGAATGGAATGCCAAGAGAAATGAGTCATTATTGTGGAAGTTATGTCCTTTGGTTTTATGGTGGTTTCATGCATAGCAACGTAGGTTCATTCCTTCACTGGCTTTCAGACCTTTATCATGTCCTAGAACACTCACTTGATTGCATCCCATGAGACTTTTATTTATTGATCCTTTTTGTTATTTCAGGGCTTGTTTGTGTTCTTAGACTAGGTGCTCTGTGAGGGGGCGACTCTTTAAGATAAGCTTTCAGCCAGCACTCCCGAACCAGTTGGTTCAAGGTGCTAGGTGTTGAGACACCCCTAAGGACTTACTCCCTCAAGTCTCTTTCCCCCATACATACACATCACAGGCACATGGTTTGTTTATTTTCTTTCTTGAGACCTTGGTGTCCAGCACCTCTTTGGGTTACTAAATGTTCTGTAGCAAGGTTGCTCTTGATAGTGGATTTTTAGTTGATAATCCCGGGTTAGTTAACCCAAGTTACCAAGTGATGAAGCACTCCTACGAACTTATTCATCCAAGCAGATCCTTGATACAGGAGCACCACAGACACATCTCTCAAGTTTCAAACCCTTGGTGCCTAGCCTTATTCTTTATTAACTTTTCTTTCTTTTTCAACTCTTATTGTTCTTTTTCCTTTTTTTCTTATTAGGATCTTATTATTTAGCTAGTCTCATGGGGTGTGTTTCAAGCATATGATTCAGGCCAGATAGTTATCTTCCTACCCTTGTTGGTGAACCAACTTAGCTAACTTATGACCACATCACAAACTAAGGAATTTACTCCACAATATGAAATCCCCTCTGGTTTTTGATAACAAACATTCTCTTTTTTATTTGATTCAAAAGGAAGCAAGCAACTCAATAAGCAAGGTGAAAATGCAGCAGTGACATAAAGACAGCACACACATGGCAAGAGCAAATAAGCAACATTAAACTCTAATTATCTAAATTAATGAGCAACTATAAAATCAAGTTCCTTTGGACTTCCAAGTTTTAGCATTTTAAGTTTATGGAATTAAGTAACAACACAACCTTCGGGTGATGTTTTCTTGCTATCCCCTTGTTGTCCTCATCCATAGTTTTTACTCCTTCACTTCCTTGGATGATGGTGCACCATTTCTTCAGAAGGTTCCTGCAAAGTTATTGGAAGTTGCTTGTTTCCAAAGCACTTGAGACATAGTTAGCTTGCATGCATGCTTGCGAATTTCTGAACTTAATTTGGTGTGTGAACACCAAACTTAATTCTTTTGCCTAGTACAACAGATTGCTTACTTGCAGAGAGCCTCATATGTTGTTATTAACAAAACAACCATTCACTTCTTACTAAAATACTGCTAAGTGGTTCCCCTGATTGTTTGGAGCTAGCAATCTGTCATTGGAGTGTAGTGTGATTATACTCATATCTTTGGTGGAACATCAAACTTAAAACTACACTTTCACTCTTGGATTTGTTTTAGTGTGGAACACCAAACTTAGCTCCTCGCAATACAGGGGAAACAACTTGTGATTTTTATTGAAATGACGATGAAAAAGAAACTACCTCAGGTTGGGTTGCCTCCCAACAAAGCGCTCTTTTAGCGTCGCTAGCTCGACAATTCCTCCATTACTTGAGATGATACTTCACTTTGGGGTTTTCCCCCATGTTGCCCAGGTAGTGGTTGAGCCTTTGTCCGTTCACAGTGAAAGTCCTCTCCGAACTTTTATCCATGATTTCTATGTGCCCATATGGCGAGACCTTTGTGACAAGGAAGGGTCCTGACCACCTTGACTAGAGTTTGCCAGGGAACAGTCTCAATTTGGAGTTGTAAAGGAGTACTTGCTGCCCCTTTTCAAAACTCCTTGGTGCCAGATGCAGGTCATGTCTTCTCTTCGCCTTTTCTTTATAAATCTTGGCATTTTCATAGGCTTGAGATCTAAATTCCTCCATCTCTTGCAGCTGCAGGATCCTCTTTGTACCAGCAGCAATGTTGTCAAAATTTAGTATTTTGAGAGCCCAGAGAGCTTTGTGTTCCAGCTCCAGTGGTAAATGACAAGCTTTCCCATACACCAGTTGATATGGGGACATTCCAAGTGGAGTTTTGAATGCTGTTCTGTATGCCCAAAGAGCATCATCCAGCTTCTTCGACTAATCCTTTCTTGATGCACCCACAGTCTTTTTCATAATCCTTTTTATCTCTCTGTTGGATATCTCAGTTTGCCCACTTGTTTGGGGATGGTAAGGAGTGGCCACCTTGTGTTTTACCCCGTATCGTAGGAGAAGAGCTTCTAGTGGTCTGTTACAAAAATGGCTCCCTCCATCACTGATGAGTGCTCGTGGAACTCCAAATCGACTAAAGATATTCTTCCTAAAGAAGTTCATAACCACCTTGTTATCATTCGTTGGAGTTGCAATAGCCTCCACCCACTTGGAAACGTAATCCACTGCCACCAGGATGTACTTGTTTGAATATGAAGTTGGGAATGGTCCCATGAAATCGATTCCCCACACATCAAACTGTTCTAGTTCTAAGATGAAATTTTGTGGCATCTCATTTCTCTTGGGCAAGTTTCCAGCTCTTTGACACTCATTGCAGTTCTTTGCTAGTTCTTTGGCATCTTTGAATAGGGTGGGCCAAAAGAATCCGCTTTGTAACACTTTGGCTGCAGTTCTGTCCCCTCCAAAATGGCCTCCATAACATGAGCCATGGCAGTTCCACAGGACCTCTCGTCCCTCTTCTTCTGAAACACATCTCCTCAGGATTCCATCTGAACACTTCTTGAAGAGATATGGCTCATTCCAGACAAAATACTTTGCATCATTTAGGAGCTTTCTTTTTTGATGTTTATTGATCTCTGGAGGTAAAACCCCAGTTGCTTTGAAATTGGCAATGTCTACAAACCATGGTGCTTTGTGAACTGCCATCAACTGCTCATCAGGGAAGAGCTCATTTACACTTGTATCATGTGTTACACCTTCATCCTGAGGGATTCTGGATAGTTGATCCGCTACCTTGTTCTCCACTCCTTTCTTGTCTCTGATTTCAATATTGAATTCCTGCAACAATAAGATCCATCTTATTAGTCTCGGTTTTGATTCTTGCTTGGCAAACAAATATTTAAGTGCTGTGTGATCTGTGAAAACAATCATTTTAGCACCAATGAGGTATGATCTAAACTTGTCAAATGCAAAAACTATTGCTAGCAACTCCTTTTCAGTAGTGGTATAATTTCTTTGAGTATCGTTGAAGACTTTGCTAGCATAGTATATCACATAGACTAAGTTATCTTTCCTCTGCCCTAACACTGCCCCAACTGCAAAGTCAGATGCATCACACATCAATTCAAAGGGTAAGTTCCAATCAGGTGGCGAAATGATAGGGGCAGAGGACAATCTTTTTTTCAAATTCTCGAATGCTTGCATGCATGTTTCATCGAAGATAAATGGTGTATCAGATACAAGGAGATTGCTCAAGGGCTTGGCTATCTTTGAAAAGTCTTTAATAAATCTTCTGTAAAAGCCAGCATGCCCTAAAAAGCTTCTAATTGCCTTGACATCACTAGGTGGAGGAAGCTTTTCAATAAGTTCCACTTTAGCTCTGTCCACCTCAATGCCTTGGTTAGAAACCTTATGGCCAAGGACTGTTCCTCCTGTCACCATAAAGTGACATTTCTCCCAGTTCAAAACCAGATTGGTCTCGTGGCACCTTTTCAATACCAAGGCTAGGTGATTCAGGCAGCTAGGAAAGGAATCTCCGAATACCGAGAAATCATCCATAAAAACTTCAATGAATTTCTCTATCATATCTGAGAAGATAGAAAGCATGCAGCATTGGAAAGTTGCCGGCGCATTACATAGCCCAAATGGCATGCGCCTGTAGGCAAACACTCCATATAGGGAAGTGAATGAGGTTTTCTCTTGGTCTCTGGGATCAACCACTATTTGGTTATATCCTGAATAACCGTCGAGAAAATAATAATATGCATGTCCTGCGAGTCTTTCCAACATCTGATCCATGAATGGGAGGGGGAAATGGTCCTTTCGTGTAGCCTCATTGAGTTTCCGGTAGTCTATGCACATCCGCCATCCTATGACGGTCCTTGTAGGAATTAGTTCGTTCTTCTCATTGTGGACTACAGTGATCCCTCCTTTTTTGGGCACTACATGCACGGGGTTGACCCAGGGGCTGTCTGAAATCGGGTAGATTACCCCTCCCTGCCATAACTTCATAACTTCTTTCTGCACCACTTCCTTCATGATTGGGTTTAGCCTCCTTTGGGATTGAATGGATGGTTTGGCATCATCTTCCAACAGTATCTTATGCATGCATATTGCTGAACTGATTCCTTTCAAGTCAGCGAGGGTCCATCCAATGGCATCCTTATGCTTTTGCAATACTTGGAGTAATTCATCCTCTTGATCATGGCTGAGGGATGAGTTTATGATCACCGGGTAGCTTTCATTCTCTCCTAAGTATGCATATTTGAGAGTGGGTGGTAGTGCCTTGAGTTCAAGTTTGGGTGCTTCTAACTTTTCATTCTCTTCCTTTAGTGCACCTTGTATATGCATCTCTGCTATCGCAACCTCTTCACTAGACGTTAATCCCTCCTCTATTAATCCTTCAGGTTCTTCTTCTTCAAAACTCTCCTGCATTGCATCTTCCAGTGAGTCCAACCTCATACATTCTCCCCATTGTTTTTGTGGAAAACTCATGGCCTTGAACACATTGAATGTCATCTTTTCATTGTGTAATCTCAAGGTGAGATCACCTTTTTGGACATCAATGACAGCTCCAGCAGTAGCTAAGAACGGTCTTCCCAGGATGATGGAGGCTTTGGCTTCCTCCTGCATGTCCAATACCACAAAGTCTGCTGGAAAAATGAAATCCCCCACCTTCACTAGCAAATCTTCCACTATACCATGAGGGAACTTGAACGATCGGTCTGCCAGTTGTAGGGCCATTTTTGTCGGCTTAGCCTCCTCGATCTTCATTTTTCTCATCATAGCTACTGACATCAGATTTATGCTGGCTCCAAAGTCACATAGAGCTTTCTCCACTGTGATCTCCCCTATAATACAAGGGATCTGGAAGCTCCCAGGATCCTTCAGTTTCTGGGATAGTTTATGCTAAATGATAGCACTACATTCTTCGGTTAGTATCACAGTCTCGTTGCTCTTCCAACTTCTCTTCTTAGTCATCAATTCCTTCAAGAACTTGGCATAGAGTGGCATTTGCTCTACTGCTTCAGCAAAGGGTATGTTAATCTGCAATTTCTTGAAGATTTCTAAAAATTTGGAGAACTGGCTGTCATCCCCCTTCTTCTTCAGTTGTTGAGGATATGGTACTTTCGGAACATATGGCTTCAGCTCTCCTTCCTTTTGACGTGAGTTGGAGGTGGGGATTTGAGCTTCATCTTGTTCCTCCTTCTTTCCAACTAAATCTTTCTCTTGGGATTGCTTAGGAGTCTCCTTCAATTCTTTTCCACTTCTGAGGGTTATAGCCTGACACTCCTCCCTTTGGTTTGAGTCTGCATCGCTGCGAGGGTCGTGGCTGGAAATTCTCTTGAATAGGTAGCCAATTTGTGTCTCAAGTTTCTTGATTGCAGCATCTTGATTCTGCATATTGGACTGTACTTCTTCTCGGAATGCCTTACTGTCTTGAATCTCTTTGCATATGCTCTCAAGTATAGTCTCAATTTTGGAGAGTCTATCTTCAGATTAGGGTGAGTTGAGAGTGGAGGGGTGAGTTTGATTATTCTGGTTTTGGTATGGATATGGAGAGGTGTTGTTAGGGTGGTGTTGATGTGATCTTTGTGTGGAATGTTGGTGAACTACATGGTTATTGGGGTTGTGACGTCTCTGATCTTGGTTTTGATCTTGTTGATTTCCCCACCCAAAGTTTGGGTGATTCCTCCATCCAGGGTTTTAGGTTTTGGAGTATGGATCATGGGTTTGCCTGGGCGAGTTTCCAATGTAATTGGCTTGTTCTTGCTCTTCCTCTGCCTCAGCATTCACTCCCTCTTGGTTTGCTGATGAGGTGGTGATTGCTGCCACTTGGTTCCTCTCCATCTTCTTGGTGAGGTCAGCCAGCTGCTTGGTAATAAGCTTATTTTGGGCCAGCAGTGCATCCACAATGTTTAGCTCTATCACTCCTCTAGTGTTGCCTCTTTCAGAAGCATAGAAGTAGTCATTCTCAGCTACAGTTTCAATGACATCTATGGCTTCTTCAATGGTCTTCTTCTTGTTCAGAGATCCCCCGGATGAATGGTCTACTGCCTTCTTTGATTCATAAGAAAGGCCTTCATAGAAAATGTGTAGCTGCACCCATTCATTGAACATATCTGGTGGACACCTTCTTGTCAGGTCCTTAAACCTCTCTCATGCTTCATATAGAGTCTCACCATCCTGCTGCCTAAATGTTTGCACCTCAGCTCTCAGCCTGTTAATCCGTTGAGGAGGATAGAATCTTGCTAGGAATTTGTTTACCACATCTTCCCAGGTTGCTAAACTCTCCTTTCGGAAGTATTCCAGCCATTTAGATGCCTTGTCCTTGAGTAAGAAAGGGAACAGAAGTAATCTATAGGTGTCAAGATGAACACTATTAGACTTCACAGTATCACATATCCTCAAGAATGTGGTTAGATGTTGATTGGGGTCTTCTTGGACACTCCCTCCGAATGAAAAGTTGTTCTGAACAAGGGTGATGAGCTGTGGCTTTAGTTCAAAGTTGTTGGCATGTATGGTTGGCCTTTGGATGCTACTCCCACAGTTTCCTGGGTTTGGGTTGATGTAAGAACCCAGAACTCTTCTCTCTTGCCCAGAATGATTTGCTAGACCCTCTCTACCATGGTTGTGAACCTCTTCTTCATGATGGTTCTCCATGTTTTCATCCATGTCTAGTTCAAAATATTCTTCCTCTTCCTCAGCACCAACTACTCTCTTTCCTCTTGCTTCCCTCCTTAATCTAAGGAAGGTCCTCTCAGGTTCAGAATCAAATGAAGTTGAAGCCCCGCTTCTTCTCCCTGTCATACAACCAACAAGGCACAAGCAAGGAACTAGATGCAGAGACTATTCTTGTTAGAAATGCTGTTAGTGTGAGTGATGCAATATATCAAACAGTTAGTGGGTTAGTGGACTGAATCGTAAACAACTAAGAAAATAGGTAGTGGGAAGGGAAGAAAATAACTTAACAGAAAGTAAATTACTCAAATGAACTTAAATCAAACAAAAGAAAAAAAATGCTCAATCTAGTTATCCTCCAATTTAATCATTGTTGATACAAAATCAATCCCCGGCAACGGCGCCATAAACTTGATGCACACGGAAACTTGTCTCTCAACAATTTTCCTTCGGCAAGTGTACCGAATTGTCGTCAATTAAAAACTCACAATAGAGTGAGGTCGAATCCCACAGGGATTGATTGGTCAAGCAACTTTAATTAGAGGAATGTTCTAGTTGAGCGAAGCAGAATTTGGGTTGAGTGTTGCAGGAAATTAAATGGCGAGAAAGTAAATAGCAAAAAATGTAAATGCCGAAAGTAAAGGGCTGAAAGTAAATGACGGAAGGTAAATTGCAGAATTTAAAAGGGAATGGGGAAGATGCTCATAAAAGTAAATTGCAAAAATTAAAGAGAATGGGTAAGATCAGAGATGGGGATTCATTGGGCTTAGGAGATGTTGCATTCTCCGGATCAAATTCATTTTCATCTCTTCCTCAATCAATGCATTCATTGATCTCCTTGGCAATCTTAAGTGATTGAATTCCAATTCCTTGGCAATTCAATCTCTCAAATCTTGATCAATAGCCAATTCCTTGGTCAATTGCTCATGAGAAGAGATGAAGTATGGTCACTGATTATACCACATGCATTCCCAAATCAAGTATTAGTAGGATTATAGTCACCATATCCAACCAACCCCAATTTCATCCAACATGAGAAAGCATTTCTAGCATGATCTCTTCATTCCTCTTCCAAGGTTCAGAAGAGATCCAAGTATGAATAGCTTCTTTTCCAAGATAACTACCCAATTGGATGAAGATTGAAAGCTTTCTAGTAAAATCAAGAGAAAAGATAGAAGAAGAGTAATGAAAACTAGTATTGATCCATCAAATTACAATAGAGCTCCCTAACCCAATGAAAGGGGTTTAGTTGTTTATAGCTCTGGAAATAGAAAACAAAGATGGAGAATACATCATGAAAATTAGAACTAAAAGTGCAGAGAAAGTAAATTATACAGAGAGTAGTTTCCAATTTCCAAATCCCCCAAAAAGCTCTTTCCTAATTCAAAACTATCCCTATATATACTACTCTTCTGATCTTCTAGTTGGTTCTTCAAGTCTTGGATATGGGCCTTTGGATCTTGAGTTTGAAGCAGTTATCTTCTGTAACGACCCAATTTTCAATATGTCTAGATCATACCGGAAACTGAGCGCTACCAATTTGTCTTCCTAATTATTATCTATTATTTATCATATGAGCCTGATTCGTTGTTAAATGCGTAGTTAATTTGCGTGGTGCATTATTTTTTTTTTAAAACGTTTGGATTAACAGACAGAATCATTTATAATCAATTCACAAGTAATAACAGATAAAATAGTTATAAACAACCACACAAAAATACGTCACAAGTAGTTGACAACATTCGGTGATTCAGCCTTTATTAGCATATAGACTGTTAGTTAGAACACCCCTAGATATAGCTAAATAATATCTATATACATATATATACATACAACATCCCAGGTCCTGACCTATTCAAGAGGTCCCTAAGCTGGCACCTAGGCTAGCCTAGACTCTATACTCACCTAGTCCCTCTAAACTACTAAAGCGAGGGAAAGTACGTTCTAGGTCTTCAAAACTCAAGTCAAGTGGAACGTCATCAAAAGATAGAACATCATCTGCTACTCTTCTGCACGATCAGACTTTTCCACAGGACGTCTCTCTGGTACCTCATGAAGTAGCCACACAATAGGAATCTCGTACACAGGATTTAGGTTAAAGTGCGCATACGAACGGGGTGCAGACGTTGGCTGGTCTCACAGTATATACATGTAAACAGAGAACGATATTCACCCTAGACTCAGAAGACTACCTAGAGTAGAATCCCTTTTTGCGTACAATCGTCAGCGAACTACGGAAAGGAACTCTTACTTCCATCTGAAGGGGAAAGGGAGATAGAAGGGGTAAGAACTGGGGAGTTCTTAGTAGGGTCGGGGTTATTAGTTAAGTTCATTTATTTGGGGTCGATTAGTAGACGAGTAACATAGTATAGCGAAGCAGTAAACAGAAGATAAAGATAGAAAGAGAAAGTAGAGACAACAAAAAGCAGAACACAAACAAAAGAATACAAGAAAATAAAACACAGAAATAGCATACGAGCAGACAAACATAAAGAAGTAGATCACACACAGAAAGGAATGCAACAGAGAATGATGCGCAGACAAGAATGATGCATGTCTAGCCCTAGCGCAGGCCATGAGCTCATGTGTCGGTTGGCTGCCCGCAATCCCGACATTTATCCGGTCACGAGTAATCCCGATTTCCCGAATACGATTTTTCGTTCCTAAATAAATGCGCATATAATAATAGCCGCTCATTTGAGGCAGCCTCTGCTTACTGCAGGAAAATATATATATACTCTGCTCTGCTCTGGGGAAGCGAAAAATAGCTGTAGGTAACTTAGTTTCCCTACAGAAGCTCTGGGTTGCATTAAGCAACTAATATATATATTAAATATTGCTCTGGGTTGCATCAAGCAACTAATATATATATATATATATATATATATATATATATAGCTCTGGGTTGCATTAAGCAACTAATATATATATATATATATCTTTGTTATATTACTGTTCTCTTTATATCTCTTTACTCTGTTCTGGTTTCTCTTTTCTCTGTATCTCTTTACTCTGTTTTAATTACTCTATTCTCTGTATCTCTTTTCTCTTCTCTGATTACTCTTTTCATCTGTATCTATATTACTCTTTTTCTCTTTATCTCTTTACTTTACTCTGGTTACTCTGTTTTCTGTGTTTCTCTATTCTGCTCTGATTTCTCTGCTTAACGTATGTATTTAAAGTTTATGTAAATTTCGGTATGAATAGTTCGCCTGTCCCAAGTATAGGTTCATTAAGTCTATACTGAAACAGTTTAATTTTTCATATAATACCTAACCCTAGTCGCAACTCAAGGACTAACTATGTTGCCCTAGTTCGTTCACTAATTTCTGTCTGTTTTTCTGTTATTAAAACCTTACAGACTTTTCTTTAGTTTTTATCTTTTCTTCAACTTTTTATCTTTCTTTTATCTTTGCCTCACTAATATGTTCTTACCACTCCCTAAGTGTTTTATGAAGGTAATTATGAGATTCTGCGCTTAAAGTTGTCTTTCTAAAGCTTTTATAGAAAACTGCCTTTTCCGTATTATTTTATTATTTTTATTAAAATATTATTTTTAATTAAATATTATTATTTAATATTTTATTATTATTTATTATTTTATTATTAAATTTTCGAAAATTAACTTTACTTTAACCTTTAACCTTTAAAATTCACTTTTTACCACCCGTAACTTTTAATATTTCTACTTTTACCACCCTAACTTTCAGAAATTACCATATAACCCCTCAAACACCAAATTAATTACTTCCTTGCCCTTTTATGAATCAAAAAGGTGTTCTTCATTGTTCTTCATCACACTCAAAGTGTTCTTCATGTTCTTCATAAATTCTTCATATTCTTTCTCTGTTTTTACCCGTTTTTCAGTCCTTTCAGCAACCGATTTTTACCATAATTCAAAATAAACTTCCAGCCACTAAAACCCCATCTTTTCTACATGATTTTAACACAAATTGAACCTCAATTTAAGCTCTAGGGTTTCATTTTCCAGCAGCCACAAGAACACACATTCATAGCTTGAATTTCATCAAATTTCATCAAATTTTCACCAAAACTTCAACAAGAATTACTCATACAAACAATCAATTTCAAGCACAGCCAAACCATATCATAATCACACAACTCAAACACAATCAATCAAGATTAAATTCGTCAATCCCTACCTGGTTTTGCTGCTCCTAATTCGGTTAAACTTTCAGGTGGTCCTTAAGCACTTTTTCCTCCTAAATCACATCAAGAACAACTTTAAATCCAAAAACTCTCAACTGACCAAATCTCACTCAGTATGTTAGGAAGAGATATCTCACCTTAGACTTGCTGAAAATTCACGTTTCTTGGCCCTCAAGTCAAGTTAAGCATGATTCCTAAGGAAGAACATCAAGAAAACACATGTTTTGCATGGTTTTCCTTGAAAACCGAATTGAAATGTGAGGGAGACAGCCATCTCACCTTATTTCCATCCTTGATAAGTTACATGGTTATGTAGAGGAAGAAGAGAGGATCATTTTGGTGAAAACGGAGTTTTGATTTGAGTTTTAGTTCAGAAGAAATCAAGCTTTGAAGATTAAGTGTTCGTGAAAGTTTCTCTCTTTTCTCTCTTGTTATTTTCGGCCAAAATGATGAAATGAGACAGCCTTGGAGGTCTTGGGGGTGTAAGGTGAGTTGTGATTGGTTGGCTTGGAGGTGGGTTAAAATAATATTAAAATATCTCTGATGTACAACTACTAAAACTAGGTGTACCGGAACACTCGTAAAAATATCTCTAAAAATTATTTTCTGAGCTACTAGCATAAATAACACTAGTAACATATTTATTATGAGAATATAACATGTATAATAAGGCCTTAGCATTGCTAAATTCATCAGAGAGTGCTGGTGCTAAGCTACACCAGTAAATCGTAAACCCGGTTAAACCGATTTTCTGTTTTTAACAAAAACAGACCAGGTAACCTTATAATGTCATTCAAGAATTTTCTAATACTAATATAATGATAATATTATACTATTATCTCTCTCCTCTCATGAATCGAGTCCGGTTCGTCAAACAGAGACTATTTACGAAAATCAGAATCAAAACTGTCAACCGATACGGTTCAAAAACTAGGTTCTTCGCGATTGCATTATCGAGCTTGCCTCAAAGGAGGTTCTAGCTTAAGGATGACATAATGATAATGAGGATTGAGATACTTGATGATATAGTAGAGGTGTTCCCTTTACTGATCTTCCGGAGAAATCCGTACTTTCAGAAAAGATCTCATGTACTCGAAAATCAGGGTTGTTACATTCTACCCTCCTAAAGAAAATTTTGCCCTCAAAATTTTAGTTACCTAGGAATAAATGCGAGTAATCAGCTTTCATCTTATCTTCCAGTTCCCAAGTGTACTCTTCCTCTCCTCTTGGTTCCCATGCTACTTTGACTAAGCGAACAATCTTGCCTTTTAGCTGCTTATCACTTCTTTCTACGATTTGAACCGGTGATGCTTGATATGTCAAATCATTTCATAACTGTACTGTCTCTGGTTGTAAAACGTGACTCTTGTCGGGAATATATTTCTTAAGTTGCAAGACATGAAAAACATCATGAAGGTTTGATAAATAAGGAGGAAGGACTATTTGATGAACTACTAGACCGACTCTTTTAAGTATTTGGAAAGGTTCTATGTATCGTGGGTTAAGCTTTTTAGTCTTAAGGGCTCTACCTATTCCAGTAATCGAGGTTACTTCTAGAAAGACACGGTTTCTGTTACTAAACTCTAAGGGTCTACGTCTATTATCGGCATAGCTCTTTTGACGGCTTTGTGCTGTCTGGATCTCCCGACGAATCTCCTTTATCTTCTCAGTAGTTTCTTACACTAATTCTGGACCTAAGACACTAGCTTCTCTATCGTCATTCCAACACAATGGTGTCCGACATGTTCTTTCATAGAGAGCTTCATATGGTGCCATCCCGATTCTTTATTGGAAACTGTTGTTGTAGACGAATTTGACCAAAAGCAAATACTTATCCCAGCTGCTTTGGTTGTCTATCATACATGATCGTAACATGTCCTCTAATGTATGGATTGTCTGCTCTGATTGTCCGTCTATCTGAGGATGGTATGCTATACTCATGTGCAATTCTGTTTCCAACGCTTTCTGAAAAGCTCCCCAGAATCTAGTAGTAAACCTCGAAACTCGATCTAAGACAATTTATGAAGGTATCCCATGTAGTCATACGATTCCTTGAATATATATTCGTTCCAGCCTTTCTAAAGTATAATCAACTCGAATCGGAAAGAAGCATGCCGATTTTGGCAACCTGTCCACAATCACCCAAATGGCATTACGTCCTGTTGAGGTTCTTGGCAATCTCGTGACAAAATCCATAGTAATCTGTTCCTATTTCCATTGTGGTATTTCTAAGGGTTGCAGGGTTCCTGACAGCTTCTGATGTTCCACCTTCATCTTCTGGTAGGTTAAACATTTTGAGACATAATCAGCTACTTCTTTCTTTAAGCCCGGCCACCAGAACATTTGTTTCAAATCTCGATACATCTTTGTCACTCCAGGATGCATAGAAAATCTACTTTGGTGAGCTTCAGCAAGAATCTTTTGTCGCAATTCCCCAGAGTTAGGCACACAAATTCTTTTCTTGTACCTCCATAGGCCACTACGATCCTATCTCACAGCTTCTTCAACTCTGCAAGCAATGGTGACATCCAGTACAGTGCTATGGAAATCGGTCCGGCTCCAGGTACTATATCAATGCTGAATTCTATCTCTCGCTGAGGAGGAGACTCAGGTATGTCGTCCAAGAAAACATCAGGAAATTCCTTCATCTTTCAGATTCGTTCTAAGCTTAATTCACTATTATTTGAGCTAGCCGCTAACAGAACGTACCCCTCACAATCACTCCCGCCTAAGGTAACTCTTACAGAATTCAGATATAAGGTGTGGGACAGAAATGGTTTAGTACATAGACTATCAGATGGAACAACAGCAGTTCTTTTAAAATAACCAAGGAAAACATGATACTTAGATAACCAATCTAATCCTAAAATAACTTCTAAACCACATAGAGGTAAACAGATTAGATCGTGTATAAAAGTCATGTTCCTAATAGCGAATGGTACATGCAGGAACACTAAACTGGTCAAAGCATTTTGGGATGCAGGTGTATGGACAATAAAGTAAAAATTCAATTTAAAGAAATATAATCCTAACTCGTGAGCAATAGTTAGAGAAATGAAGAATGCGATGCACCCGAATCATACAGTACAGTTAGAAATCGATTCTTGACATAACCTGGCCTTGAATGAGGGCGTTCGATTGCACAACATCATCAATAGTGATAGCAAACACTCATCCTTGTTGCTGGATTCTAACTGAATTTTGAGTAAATCCCTTCGGACAATCCTTGGCAACGTGTCCAAGTTCTCCACAAGCATAGCAGTTAGGTGATCCAAACTGGCAAGACCTGTTACTATGCTCTTTTCCACATTGCTTACATGCAGGGTTTATGTAAGCCTGACGGGCTCGTTTACCATTGCCTTGCCTTACTTTACCTCGAGCGATAAATCCAAACTTTATAGTATTGCCAGCGGACTCATCTACCATTATTTTTCGACAGTCTCTTGCCCGATATCCTTCCTTATTACAGTAGTAACATAAACCTGTTCTGAACCGGCAAAGCCTACTACCATGATGCTTTCCACAAGTTGGGCATACTACACCACTTTGAGCTTGGTGAGGTTGACTTTCATGTCCTTGTTCAATGTCACGGTTATTGTCACTACTATTATTGCGAGTTAAAAGGCTGACATCTCGGTGGTTTCCATTCCAACACTGGAATTGACCAATGGCTTTAAAGTTGCGACCTTGAGGGCTAAATTTTGAACAAAGTCTCTTTGTGAATCATCCTTACGACTTGCTCGAGCTATCGCCACCTTCTTTGAACATTCTTCCACTAGTTTACTTTTATTCACCAGTTCAGCAAAATTTCGTATCTCAAGCGAAACAACAGAATTCATCAGTTCTCCTCAGAGTCCTCCTTCAAACTTTAAACACTTCCATTCCTCAAAGTCTTCTGGGTTCCCTTGACAAATCTTGGAGAAACGGCACAAGTCATCGAACTTACGGGCATACTCAGCAATAGTCACATCCCCTTGTTTCAATTGCATAAGCTCCATCTCCTTAGAATCTCGTGCTGCTCCCAGAAAATACTTTTTATAAAATTCGTCCCTAAAGATATCCTAAGGAATGTCATTTTCATTCTGTTGAAGCAGTCGCTGTATCCCCTGCCACCAGTACTCAGCTTCTCCCTCGAGCATATAAGTAGCAAACTCCACGTGTTGTCCTTCCGGAACATGTTGCACTCTCAATGATCGTTCAATACCTCGAAACCAATTATCAGTGTCAGTTGCAACGAGTGTACCCTTGAACTTAAGCGGATTAACCTTCAGAAATGTCGCAAGGGTCATAGGTCTTTCAGGATGCCCTAAGTTGTTCTCATCATTCCCATTATCTTCTCCGTATTCATTCTCGTTCCCATTTCTCACTCCGAGACGTTCAACAGCCCTAGCCGCTGCTACAGCAGCTTCACGCACTACTTCAGCCACGTTGTTCATGGTAGCCATAAACGTTTCCTGTTCCCTCCCGTAGTTAACATTAGGTATTCCTTCCCGTACGAATCGTCTCCGTGAAGCCATTGTAGTCTTGTTCACACCAAACAATCATTGTTAAGGTGATCAGTCTTAACACTTCAAGTCAAGTATGAACATTCCCAAAATGAAAACACAGAGACAATCATGCAACATATATCACTGGGATATCCTATACGCATGAGACACACAACAGAGTATGCAATGAAGCATAGTCAGTCCACTCCCCAGGCTCTACTGGGAACGAACTGCTCTGATACCAAATTGTAACGACCCAATTTTCAATATGTCTAGATCATACCGGAAACTGAGCGCTACCAATTTGTCTTCCTAATTATTATCTATTATTTATCATATGAGCCTGATTCGTTGTTAAATGCGTAGTTAATTTGCGTGGTGCATTATTTTTTTTTTTAAATGTTTGGATTAACAGACAGAATCATTTATAATCAATTCACAAGTAATAACAGATAAAATAGTTATAAACAACCACACAAAAATACGTCACAAGTAGTTGATAACATTCGGTGATTCAGCCTTTATTAGCATATAGACTGTTAGTTAGAACACCCCTAGATATAGCTAAATAATATCTATATACATATATATACATACAACATCCCAGGTCCTGACCTATTCAAGAGGTCCCTAAGCTGGCACCTAGGCTAGCCTAGACTCTATACTCACCTAGTCCCTCTAAACTACTAAAGCGAGGGAAAGTACGTTCTAGGTCTTCAAAACTCAAGTCAAGTGGAACGTCATCAAAAGATAGAACATCATCTGCTACTCTTCTGCACGATCAGACTTTTCCACAGGACGTCTCTCTGGTACCTCATGAAGTAGCCACACAATAGGAATCTCGTACACAGGATTTAGGTTAAAGTGCGCATACGAACGGGGTGCAGACGTTGGCTGGTCTCACAGTATATACATGTAAACAGAGAACGATATTCACCCTAGACTCAGAAGACTACCTAGAGTAGAATCCCTTTTTGCGTACAATCGTCAGCGAATTACGGAAAGGAACTCTTACTTCCATCTGAAGGGGAAAGGGAGATAGAAGGGGTAAGAACTGGGGAGTTCTTAGTAGGGTCGGGGTTATTAGTTAAGTTCATTTATTTGGGGTCGATTAGTAGACGAGTAACATAGTATAGCGAAGCAGTAAACAGAAGATAAAGATAGAAAGAGAAAGTAGAGACAACAAAAAGCAGAACACAAACAAAAGAATACAAGAAAATAAAACACAAAAATAGCATACGAGCAGACAAACATAAAGAAGTAGATCACACACAGAAAGGAATGCAACAGAGAATGATGCGCAGACAAGAATGATGCATGTCTAGCCCTAGCGCAGGCCATGAGCTCATGTGTCAGTTGGCTGCCCGCAATCCTGACATTTATCCGGTCACGAGTAATCCCGATTTCCCGAATACGATTTTCCGTTCCTAAATAAATGCGCATATAATAATAGCCGCTCATTTGAGGCAGCCTCTGCTTACTGCAGGAAAATATATATATATATACTCTGCTCTGCTCTGGGGAAGCGGAAAATAGCTGTAGGTAACTTAGTTTCCCTACAGAAGCTCTGGGTTGCATTAAGCAACTAATATATATTAAATATAGCTCTGGGTTGCATCAAGCAACTAATATATATATATATATATATATATATAAATATAGCTCTGGGTTGCATTAAGCAACTAATATATATATATATATATATATATATATATATATCTTTGTTATATTACTCTTCTCTTTATATCTCTTTACTCTGTTCTGGTTTCTCTTTTCTCTGTATCTCTTTACTCTGTTTTAATTACTCTATTCTCTGTATCTCTTTTCTCTTCTCTGATTACTCTTTTCATCTGTATCTATATTACTCTTTTTCTCTTTATCTCTTTACTTTACTCTGGTTACTCTGTTTTCTGTGTTTCTCTATTCTGCTCTGATTTCTCTGCTTAACGTATGTATTTAAAGTTTATGTAAATTTCGGTATGAATAGTTCGCATGTCCCAAGTATAGGTTCATTAAATCTATACTGAAACAGTTTAACTTTTCATATAATACCTAACCCTAGTCGCAACTCAAGGACTAACTATGTTGCCCTAGTTCGTTCACTAATTTCTGTCTGTTTTTCTGTTATTAAAACCTTACAGACTTTTCTTTAACTTTCTATCTTTCATTTATCTTTGCCTCACTAATATGTACTTACCACTCCCTAAGTGTTTTATGAAGGTAATTATGAGATTCTGCGCTTAAAGTTGTCTTTCTAAAGCTTTTACAGAAAACTGCCTTTTCGCATTATTTTATTATTTTTATTAAAATATTATTTTTAATTAAATATTATTATTTAATATTTTATTATTACTTATTATTTTATTAATATATTTTCAAAAATTATCCCACTTCAACTTTTAACCTTTAAAAATTCACTTTTTACCACCCGTAACTTTTAATATTTCTACTTTAACCACCCTAACTTTCAGAAATTACAAAATAACCCCTCACACACCAAAATATTTACTTCCTTGCCCTTTTCAAGATCTAAAAGGTGTTCTTCATTGTTCTTCACCACACTCAAAGTGTTCTTCATGTTCTTCATAAATTCTTCAGATTCTTTCTCTGTTTTTACCCGTTTTTCAGTCTTTTCAACAACTGATTTTTACCAAAATTCAAAATAAATTTCCAGCCACTAAAACCCCATCTTTTCCACATGATTTTAACATAAATTCAACCCCAATTTAGGGCCTAGGGTTTCGTTTTCCAGCAGCCACAAGAACACAAGTTCATAGCTTGAATTTCATCAAATTTCATCAAATTTTCACCAAAATTTCAACAAGAATTACTCATATAAACAACCAATTTCAAGCACAGACAAACCATATCATAATCACACAACTCAAACACCATCAATCAAGATTAAATTCGTCAAATCCTACCTAGTTTTGCTGCTCCTAATTCAGTTAGACTTTCAGGTGGTCCTTTAGCTCTTTTTCCTCCTAAATAAGATTAAGAACAACTTTAAATCCAAATACCCTCAACTAAATAAATCTCCCTCAGCACGTTATGAGGTGATTTCTAACCTTAGACTTGCTGGAAAGTCATGTTTCTTGGCCCTCAAGTCAAGTTAAGCATGATTCCTAAGGAAGAACATCAAGAAAACACATGTATAAGCATGTTTCCTTGAAAACCAAGTTGAAAGGGGAAAGGAACAGCCATCTCACCTTATTTCCAGCCTTGATAAGTTACATGGTTATGTAGAGGAAGAAGAGAGGATCATTTTGTTGAAATCGGAGTTTTGATTTGAGTTTTAGTTTAGAAGAAATCAAGCTTTGAAGATTTGGAACTAAGAACGTTTCTCTCCTTTTTCTCTTCATGATTTTCAGCCACAATGAGAAAATGAGGCAGCCTTGTAGTGTCTTCGGAGTTTAGGGGGATTTGTGATTGGTTGGCTTTGAGGTGGATTAAAATAATATTAAAATATCTCAGGTGTATAACTACTAAAACTAGGTGTATCGGAACACTTGTAAAAACATCTCTAAAAATTATTTTCTGAGCTACTAGCATAAATGACACTAGTAACATATTTATTATGAGAATAGAACATGTATGATGAGGCCTTAGCATTGCTAAAGTCATCAGAGAGTGCTGGTGCTAAGCTGCACCAGTAAACTGTGAACCCGGTTAAATCGATTTCCTGTTTTTAACTAAAACAGACAAGGTAACCTTATAATATCATTCAAGCATATTCTAATACTAATTTAATGATAATATTATACTATTATCTCTCTTCTATCATGAATCGAGTCCGGTTCGTCAAACTGAGACTACTTACGAAAATCAGAATTAAAACTCCTAACCGGTACGGTTCAAAAACTAGGTTCTTCGTGATTGCGTTATCGAGCGTGCCTCAGAAAAGGTTCTATCTTAAAGATGACATAATGACAATGAGAATTGAGATACTTGATGATATATCAGAGGTTCTCCCCTTACTGATCTTCCGGAGGATTCCGTGCCTTCGGAAAAGATCTCGCATACTCGAAAATCAGGGTTGTTACATTCTACCCTCCTAAAAGAAAATTTTGCCCTCAAAATTTCAGCCACATGCAGAATCCATCTTCAAGCGATTTACTTTCTTCAAGCCATCCTGATGAAGAGATAGGTCCGTTCCTTACAGCATCCAAATCTAACATAGTCATTGCCATGTATATCATAACAGCTATTAGGATAGCTGGTCTCACATCGATTCGTCGTTCGGATATCGATTAAACCAAGCCTATTCACAGTCATTGAGGTCTTATCCGCACCAAACAATCAACATTAAGGTGATCAGTCTTAATATCTCAAGTTAAGTACGAACATTCCCAAAATGAGTGCTCATAGACATTCATGCCAAATGTATCTTGAAGATACCCTAACAGCATGAGACACACAAGCAGAGTATGCAACGAAGCATAGTCAGTCCACTCCCCAGGCTCTACTAGGAATGAACTGCTCTGATACCAAATATTAACGACCCAATTTCTGGTACGTCATGATCATACTAGAAACTGAGCGCTACCAACTTGTCTTCCTAATTATTATCTATTATTTATTATATGAGCCTGATTCGTTGTTAAAAACGTAGTTATTTTGTGAGGTACTTTTTTTTTTAAAACGTTTGGATTAAAAATTAGAATCATTCATAATCAATTCACAAATAATAACAGATAAAATAGTTATAAACAACCACACATAAAAATATCTCAAGTAGTTAACAACATTCAGTGATCCAGCCTTTATTTAGGTATAGACTTTTAGTTAGAACACCCCTAGGTATAGCTAGATAATAACTATATACATATATATACATACAACATCCCAGGTCTTGACCTGTTCAAGAAGTCCCTAAGCTGGCACCCAAGCTAGCCTAGACTCTATACTCACCTAGTCCCTCTAAACTACTAAAGCGAGGGTCAGTACGTTCTAAGTCTTCAAAACTCAAGTCAGGTGGAACGTCATCAACGAACTACGGAAGGGTACTCATGCTTCCATCTGAAGGGGGAAGGGAGAGAGAAGGGGTAAGAACTGGGGAGTTCTTAGTAGGGCTGGGGTTATTAGTTACGTTCATTAATTCCGTGTTGTTTAATAGATAAATAGCAGAATACCGAGAAGCAGTAAACAGAAAAAATAGATAAATAGAGAAAATAGAGAAAACAAAAACAAAAACACAAACAAAAGAATACAAGAAAACCAAACACAGACACGGTGAATAGAATACAAACAAAGAAAGCATACATTCAAACAACAATCATAACAGAGGAAATGTGCAACCAAGTATGATGCATGTCTAGCCCTAGTTCAGGTAATGAGCTCATCTGTCGGTTTCTACCCGCTCCCAATGTAACCCGAAGCAGCTGAAACGGTTATGATTTTCCAGTCAGCATAGGTACAGTTCTCACTAACCGACGTATGCATCATATCCTCTGTAAGCAGACTCTGCCTTACAGGTGGCGGCATTCCAGCCGTGTATGAAATCATATTCTCTGTAAGCAATCCTTGCCTTACAGGTGCGGCATTCTAGCCGTGTATGAATTAATATCCTCTGCAAGTCATCCCAGGTTATCAGTTGCAGGTATAGCTCTCAATAGCTGTGTAGCACTGGAAAACGCTCTGTGGTCGTACCACTATCTTTCTGACTTCCTCAATGCAGCAAATGAGCATACAAATAATTCTAGAGTTGCCTTAATGCAACAAATGAATAAACAAACATCTCTTGGGTTGCCTCAAGCAACAAATGTACATAAAACAAATATCTCTTAATTGTATTACTCATCTCTTTTATCTCTTTACTCTGTTCTGGTTTCTCTTTTCTCTGTATCTCTTTACTCTGCTCTGGTTACTCTGTTCTCTGTAACTCTTTACTTTTCTCTAATTACTCTTTCTTCTGTATGTATAGTGCTCTTTTTCTCTTTATCTCTTTACTTTAATCTGTTCTTTGTGTTTCTTTATTCTACTCTGATTTTTCTGCTTAACGTATGTATTTAAAGCTTATGTAAATTTTGGTATGAATAGTTAACCTGTCCCAAGAAAAGGTTCATTAAGTCTATACTGAAACAGTTTAACTTTTCATATAATACCTAACCCTGGTCGTAACTCAAGGACTAACTATGTTGCCCTAGTTCGTTCACTAATCTCTGTCTATTTTTCTGTCATTAAAACTTTACAGTCTTTTTCTTTGGTTTTTATATTTTCTTTAACTTTCTATCTTTCATTTATCTTTTCCTCACTAATATGTTCTTACCACTCCCTAAGTGTTTTATGAAGGTAATTATGAGATTCTACGCTTAAAGTTGTCTTTCTAAAACTTTTACAGAAAACTGCCTTTTTCGCATTATTTTATTATTTTTATTAAAATATTATTTTTAATTAAATATTATTATTTAATATTTTATTATTATTTATTATTTTATTAATATATTTTCGAAAATTACCCCACTTCAACTTTTAACCTTTAAAAATTCACTTTTTACCACCCGTAACTTTTAATATTTCTACTTTAACCACCCTAACTTCCAGAAATTACAAAATAACCCCTCAAACACCAAAATATTTACTTTCTTGCCCTTTTCAAGATCTAAAAGGTGTTCTTCATTGTTCTTCACCACACTCAAAGTGTTCTTCATGTTCTTCATAAATTCTTCAGATTCTTTCTCTGTTTTTACCCGTTTTTCAGTCTTTTCAGCAACCGATTTTTACCAAAATTCAAAATACATTTCCAGCCACTAAAACCCCATCTTTTCCACATGATTTTAACACAAATTGAACCCCAATTTAGGGCCTAGGGTTTTGTTTTCCCGCAGCCACAAGAACACAAGTTCATAGCTTGAATTTCATCAAATTTCATCAAATTTTCACCAAAATTTCAACAAGAATTACTCATATAAACAACCAATTTCAAGCACAGACAAACCATATCATAATCACACAACTCAAACACCATCAATCAAGATTAAATTCGTCAAATCCTACCTGGTTTTGCTGCTCCTAATTCAATTAGACTTTCAGGTGTTCCTTTAGCTCTTTTTCCTCCTAAATCAGATTAAGAACAACTTTAAATCCAAAAACCCTCAACTAACCAAATCTCTCTCAGCACATTAGGAGGTGATTTCTAACCTTATACTTGCTGGAAAGTCATGTTTCTTGGCCCTCAAGTCAAGTTAAGCATGATTCCTAAGGAAGAACATCAAGAAAACACATGTATAAGCATGTTTCCTTGAAAACCGAGTTGAAAGGGGAAAAAAACAGCCATCTCACCTTATTTCCAGCCTTGATAAGTTACATGGTTATGTAGAGGAAGAAGAGAGGATCATTTTGTTGAAATCGGAGTTTTGATTTGAGTTTTAGTTTAGAAGAAATCAAGCTTTGAAGATTTGGAACTAAGAACTTTTCTCTCCTTTTTCTCTTGATGATTTTCGGCCACAATGAGCAAATGAGGCAGCCTTGGAGTGTCTTGGGAGTTTAGGGTGAGTTGTGATTGGTTGGCTAGGAGGTGGATTAAAATAATATTAAAATATCTCAGGTGTATAACTACTAAAACTAGGTGTATCGGAACACTTGTAAAAACATCTCTAAAAATTATTTTCTGAGCTACTAGCATAAATGACACTAGTAACATATTTATTATGAGAATAGAACATGTATGATGAGGCCTTAGCATTGCTAAAGTCATCAGAGAGTGCTGGTGCTAAGCTGCACCAGTAAACTGTGAACCCGGTTAAACCGATTTCCTGTTTTTAATTAAAACAGACAAGGTAACCTTATAATATCATTCAAGCATATTATAATACTAATTTAATGATAATATTATACTATTATCTCTCTTCTATCATGAATCGAGTCCGGTTCATCAAACTGAGACTACTTACGAAAATCAGAATTAAAACTCCTAACCGGTACGGTTCAAAAACTAGGTTCTTCGTGATTGCGTTATCGAGCGTGCCTCAGAAAAGGTTCTATCTTAAAGATGACATAATGACAATGAGGATTGAGATACTTGATGATATATCAGAGGTTCTCCCCTTACTGATCTTCCGGAGGATTCCGTGCCTTCGGAAAAGATCTCGCATACTCGAAAATTAGGGTTGTTACAAAGTGGGCCCGGAAGAAGATTTCTGCATTAATTACTTGATTCTGTAACCCTAGGCTAGTAGTTTTCTATAAATAGGACCTTTTGCTATTGTATTTTCATCCTTGAATAATCTTTTAATCATGTTTTGATGATTGAACCCTCTTTGGGGAGTCTAGCCATTCGGCCATGCCTGGACTTCCATTATCACTTTTGTATTTTCAACGGTGGAGTTTCTACACACCATAGATTAAGGTGGGGAGCTCTGCTGTTCTTCATGAATTAATGCAAAGTACTATTGTTTTTCTATTCAATTCAAGCTTATTCTTATTCCAAGATATTCATTCGCACTTCAACTTGATGAATGTGATGATCCGTGACACTCATCATCATTCTCACCTATGAACGTGTGCCTGACAACCACCTCCGTTCTACCTTCGATTGAGTGTGTATCTCTTAGCCTCCTGGTTCATGATGCATGGTTGCCTCGCCTGACAACTGAGCCTTCCATTCTATGAGATCAGAGTCTTCGTGGTATAGGCGAGAATCAATTGGCATCATTCCTAAGATCCAGAAAGTCTAAACCTTGTCTATGGTATTCCGAGTAGGATCTGGGAAGGGATGACTGTGACGAGCTTCAAACTCGCGAGTGTTGGACGTACTGACAGACGCAAAAGGATCAATGGATCCTATTCCAACATGATCGAGAACCGACAGATGATTAGCCGTGCGGTGACAGCGCATTTGGACCATTTTCACTGAGAGGACGGGAGGTAGCCATTGACAACGGTGAAACCCAACATAAGCTTGCCATGGAAAGGAGTATGAATGATTGGAAGAAGGCAATAGGAAAGCAGAAGTTTAGGAGGAACAAAGCATCTTTATACGCTTATCTAAAATTTTCACCAATGAATTACATAAGTATCTCTATCTTATTTTATGTTTTATTTATCTTTTAATTATCTTAAACTCCATAACCATTTGAATCCGCCTGACTGAGATTTACAAGATGACCATAGCTTGCTTCAAGCCGAGAATTTCCATGGGATCGACCCTTACTCACGTAAGGTTTATTACTTGGACGACCCAGTGCACTTGCTGGTTAGTTGTGCGGAGTTGTGACAACGAGTTGAGATTACAATTGTGCGTACCAAGCTGTTGACGCCATTGATGATCACAATTTCGTGCACCAAGTTTTTGGTGCCGTTGCCAGGGATTGTTCGTGTTTGGACAACTGACGGTTTATCTTGTTGCTTAGATTAGGTAACTTTATTTTATTCTTTAGAATTTTTAAGAATGAATTCTAGAGTTTCAGATGATGCTTTTATCATCACAAAAGCTACTTGATTCCCATCAATTTGGCTGTTGTATGTAATGTCTGCTGAAGCTTGGCTAGCCATGTCTAATCTTTTAGACTGAAGCTTTAGACTAACATTGCATGATTCCTGGAATTCTTATTAAAAATTTTGAAATCCTTATTTTTCTTTTTATGAATAATTTTCGAAAAAAATACAAAAAAAAAATTTATAAAATTATAAAACCAAAAATGATTTATGTTTCTTGTTTGAGTCTAGTGTCAATTTTTAAGTTTGGTGTCAATTGCATGTCTTTATTCTTCTTGCATTTTTCGAATATATGCATTATGTTCTTCATTAATCTTCAAGTTGTTCTTGATGATTTCCTTGCTCTGATCTTTAAATTCTCTTGTTTTGTGTGTGTTTGTTATTTCTCATATGTATTCTAAATTTGTTAGTGTCTCTAATATGAAAATTTCTAAGTTTGGTGTCTTGCATGCATTATTTATTTGATCGTAGTTCTTCATAATTTAGTTTCATTTTGTTATTATTCTCTAAAAATTCAAAAAAAATTTCAAAACTATGTCTTTTCAAGTTAATAATACAGAGAATTGAAGATTCAGAACATGCAGCAGAGGAATTACACAGAAAAAGCTGGGCATTCAAAACGCCCAGTGAGAAAGAAAAACTGGCGTTTAAACGCCAGCCAGGGTACCTGGCTGGGCGTTAAACGCCCAAAAGGGTAGAATTTTGGGCATTAAACACCAGAATGGATACCATTCTGGGCGTTTAATGCCAGGATGGCACAAGAGGGAAGATTTTGTTTTTAATTCAAATCTTTTTCAAATTTTCATACTTTTTCAAAATCATATC
Source organism: Arachis hypogaea (assembly GCF_003086295.3). NCBI lineage: Eukaryota > Viridiplantae > Streptophyta > Magnoliopsida > Fabales > Fabaceae > Arachis > Arachis hypogaea. The sequence goes on along the minus strand of NC_092054.1, from coordinate 112,283,158 downwards.
TTTTTCAAATCATATCTTTTCAATCATATCTTTTCAAAATCAATTTCTTTCCATTTTTTATTTTTTTACTATTTTAGAAAATCCTTGCTACAATTAAAGATTTAATTCAAAATTTTCAAGTTGTTACTTGCCTATTAAGAAAGGATCAAATTCTAGAATCATGTCTTTTTAATTTCTTGTTAGTCAAGTAATCAACTTTAATTTCTTTTTTTAAATTGATTTTCAATCATATCTTCTCAATCATATCTTCTCAATCATATTTTTTTTCTCTGATTTCACAATCTTTTTCAAAATCACTTAACTACTTTCTCAATTTTAATTTTCGAAAATCATCAATCAATTTTTTTCAAAATTTCTTTTAATTATTTCAAAATCTTTTTTTTTAATTTCGAAAATTCTTCCCCTCTTCTCACATCTTTCTATTTAAGGACTAACACTCCTCCACTATCAGCAATTCGGACTCTCTCTCCATAAGTTCGAATTCTCTCCTCTCTACCTCCTCTTTCTATTCTTCTTTTCCTCTGACACCTCAAGGAATCTCTATACTGTGACATAGAGGATTCCATACTTTCTTCTCTTCTCTTTCATATGAGCAGGAGCAAGGACAAAGGCATTCTTGTTGAAGCTGATCCTGAACCTGAAAGGACCTTGAAGAGAAAGCTAAGAGAAGCTAAAGTACAACTCTCTGTAGAGGACCTAACAAAAATGTTCAAACAAGAAGAAGCCATGGCAGCCGAAAACAACAACAATGCAAGGAAGGTGCTTGGTGACTTTACTGCACCTACTCCCGACTTCTATGGGAGAAGCATCTCTATCCCTGCCATTGGAGCAAACAACTTTGAGCTTAAGCCTCAATTAGTTTCTCTAATGAAACAGAATTGCAAGTTTCATGGACTTTCATTAGAACATCCTCATCAGTTCTTAGCTGAATTCTTGCAAATCTGTGATACTGTTAAGACCAATGGGGTTGACCCTGAGGTCTACAGACTTATTCTCTTCCCTTTTGCTGTAAGAGACAGAGCTAGGACATGGTTGGACTCACAACCTAAAGAAAGCCTAAACTCTTGGGAAAAGCTAGTCAATGCCTTCTTGACAAAGTTCTTTCCACCTCAAAAATTGAGTAAGCTTAGAGTGGAAGTCCAAACCTACGGACAGAAGGAAGGTGAATCCCTCTATGAAGCTTGGGAAAGATACAAGCAATTGATCAGAAGGTGTCCTTCTGACATGCTTTCAGAATGGAGCATCATAGGTATCTTTTATGATGGACTATATGAACTGTCCAAGATATCATTGGACAGCTCTGCTGGAGGATCTCTTCATCTGAAAAAGACGCCTGACTCATTGAAATGGTTGCAAATAACTAATTCATGTACACTTCTGAAAGGAATCCTGGGAATAATGGGACAAATCAGAAGAAAAGAGTTCTTGAGATTGATACTCTGAATGCCATATTGGCTTAGAACAAAATATTGACTCAGCAAGTCAATATGATTTCTCAGAGTCTGTCTGAAATGCAAGTAGCAACAGGCAGTACCAAAGAAGCTTCATCTGAAAAAGAAGCTTATGATCCTGAGAATCCAACAATGGAAGAGGTGAATTATATGGGAGAACCCTATGGAAACACCTATAATCCTTCATGGAGAAATCATCCAAATCTCTCATGGAAGGACCAACAAAGGCTTCAACAACAGTAATGGTGGAGGAAATATGTTTAGCAATAGCAAGCCTTTTCCATCATCTTCTCAGCAACAGATAGAGAATTCTAAGCAGAGCCACTCTGACTTAGCAACCATAGTCTCTGATTTAATTAAGACCACTCAAAGTTTCATGACTGAAACAAGGTCCTCCATTAGAAATTTGGATGCACAAGTGGGTCAGCTAAGTAAGAAAGTTACTGAACTCCCTCCTAGTACTCTCCCAAGCAATACAGAAGAGAATCCAAAAAGAGAGTGCAAGGCCATCAACATAATCCACACAGCCGAACCTGGAAAGGAGGAAGAGGCAGTGATTTCCACTAAGGAAGACCTCAATGGACGTCCACTGGCCTCCAAGGAGTTCCCTAATGAGGAACCATGAGAATCTGAGGCTCATACAGAGACCATAGAGGTTCCATTGAATTTACTTCTTCCATTCATGAGCTCTGATGAGTATTCTTCCTCTGAAGAGGATGAAGATGTTACTGAAGAGCAAGTTGCTAAGTACCTTGGAGCAATCATGAAGCTAAATGCCAAGTTATTTGGTAATGAGACTTGGGAGGATGAACCCCCCTTGCTCACCAAAGAACTGAATGACTTGACTAGGCAAAGATTACCTCAGAAGAGATAGGATCCTGGAAAGTTCTCAATACCTTGTACCATATGCACCATGACCTTTGAGAAGGCTCTGTGTGACCTGGGGTCAAGTATAAACCTCATACCTCTCTCTGTAATGGAGAAGCTAGGGATCTTTGAGGTACAAGCTGCAAGAATCTCACTAGAGATGGCAGATAATTCAAGAAAATAGGCTTATGGACTTGTAGAGGATGTCTTGGTAAAGGTTGCAGACCACTACATCCCTGCTGATTTTATAATCCTAGACACTGGAAAGTATATGGATGAATCCATCATCCTTGGCAAACCCTTCCTAGCCACAGCAAAAGCTGTGATCGATGTTGACAAGAGGAGAATTGGTCCTTCAAGTGAATGAGGACTCCCTTGTGTTTAAGACTCAAGGTTCTCCTTCTGTAACCATGGATAGGAAGCATGAAAAGCTTCTCTCAATACAGAGTCAAACAAAACCCCCACATTCAAACTCTAAGTTTGGTGTTGGGAGGCTACAACCAAACTCTAAGTTTGGTGTTGAGAGGCCACAACCAAACTCTAAGTTTGGTATTGGGAGGCCATCATCATGCTCTAAGTATCTGTGAGGCTCCATGAGAACCCACTGTCAAGCTATTGACATTAAAGAAGCACTTGTTGGGAGGCAACCCAATTTTATTATATTTATTTATGTTTTCTGTAGGTTGATGATCATGTGAAGTCACAAAAATAACTGAAAAAGCAAAAACAGAATGAAAAACAGTATAAAAAACAGCACACCCTGGAGGAGAAGCTTAATGGCGTTTAAACGCCAGTAAGGGTAGCAGAATGGGCGTTAAACGCCCAGTCTGGCACCATTCTGGGCATTTAACACTAGAAATGGGCACAAGACTGGCGTTTAACGCCAGAAAAGGGCACCGAGCTGGCGTTAAACGCCAGAAAAGGGAGAAAAGCTGGCGTTAAACGCCAGAAATGGGCAGCAACCTGGCGTTTAACGCCAGGATTGGCACAGGAAGGGGCGTTTACACGCCAACATGGTGGGATGAGAAATCCTTGACACCTTAGGATCTGTGGACCCCACAGGATCCCCACCTACCTCATCTCTCTCTCTCTCTCTCTCTCTCTCTCTCTTCTTCAGACCTTCCCATAACACCCTTCTCCAAATACCCTTCACCAATCCACATCCATCCATCATAAAACCCCACCTAACCTCACCTTTCAAATTCAAACCACTTTGCCTCCCAAACCCACCCATACATGGCTGAACCCTACCCTTCTCTCCACTCCTATATAAACCCATCTTCACTCCTTCATTTTCACACACCATACACCCTACTTACCCCCCTTGGCCGAACCACTAAACCCCCTCCATCTCCTCTATTTCTTCTTCTTCTACTCTCTTCTTTCTTCTTTTGCTCGAGGACGAGCAAACCTTCTAAGTTTGGTATGGTAAAAGTGTTGCTTTTTGTCTTTCCATAACCATTTATGGCACCTAAGGCCGGAGAAACCTCTAGAAAGAGGAAAGCGAAGGCAAAAGCTTCCACCTCCGAGTCATGGGAGATGGAGAGAATCATCTCAAGGGTGCATCAAGACCACTTCTATGAAGTTGTGGCCAAGAAGAAGGTGATCCCCGAGGTCCCTTTCAAGCTCAAAAAGGGTGAATATTTGGAGATCCGACATGAGATTCGAAGAAGAGGTTGGGAAGTTCTCACCAACCCCATTCAACAAATCGGGATCTTAATGGTTCAAGAGTTCTATGCCAATACATGGATCACCAAGAACCATGATCAAAGTGTGAATCCAGATCCAAGGAATTGGCTTACAATGGTCCGGGAGAAATGCTTAGATTTCAGTCCAAAAAATGTAAAGTTGGCATTCAACTTGCCCATGATGCAAGGAGATGCACGCCCCTACACTAGAAGGGTCAACTTTGATCAAAGGTTGGACCAAGTCCTCATAGACATTTGTGAAGAGGGCGCTCAATGGAAGAGAGATTCAAGAGGAAAGCCGGTTCAACTAAGAAGTCATGACCTCAAGCTCGTGGCTAGGGGATGGTTAGAGTTCATCCAACGCTCAATCATTCCCACTAGCAACCGGTCTGAAGTTACTATAGACCGGGCTATCATGATTGGAGAGGAAGTAGAAGTTCATGAGGTTATATCCCTAGAACTCTACAAGGTGGCGGACAAGTCCTCTACTTTGGCAAGGTTAGCCTTCCCTCATCTCATTTGTCACCTCTGCAATTCAGCTGGAATTGACATAGAGGAAGACATCCTCATTGATGAGGACAAGCCCATCACTAAGAAAAGGATGGAGCAAACAAGAGATCCCACTCATGGACAAGAGCATGAGGGAATTCCTCATCATGAAATCCCTGAGATGCCTCAAGGGATGCATTTTCCTCCACAAAACTATTAGGAGCAAATCAACACCTCCCTAGGAGAATTAAGTTCCAATATGGGACAACTAAGGGTGGAGCACCAAGAGCATTCTATCCTCCTCCATGAAATTGGAGAAGACCAAAGAGTCATGAGGGAGGAGCAACAAAGGCAAGGAAGAGACATTGAGGAGCTCAAGCATTCCATAAGGTCTTCAAGAGGAAGAACAAGCCGCCATCACTAAGGTGGACCCGTTCTTTAATTTCCTTGTTCTTTATTTTTCTGTTTTTCGTTTCCTATACTTTATGTTCTATCTATGCTTGTGTCTTTACTACATGATCATTAGTGTCTTAGTGTATATGCCTTGAAGCTATGAATGTCCTATGAATCCATCACCTTCCTTAAATGAAAAATATTTTTAATTGAAAAAGAAAAAGAAGTACATGAATTTCGAATTTTAAAATAGTTTAATTATTTTGATGTGGTGGCAATACTTTTTTATTTTCTGAATAAATACTTGAACAGTGCATATTTTTGATATTGTTGTTTATGAATGTTAAAATTGTTGGCTCTTGAAAGAATAATGAAAAAGGAGAAATGTTATTGATGATCTGAAAAATCATAAAATTGATTCTTGAAGCAAGAAAAAGCAGTGAACACAAAGCTTGCAAAAAAATGTGAAAAAAAAAAGAAAAAAAAAAGAAAAAGCAAGCAGAAAAAGCTAATAGCCCTTTAAACCAAAAGGCAAGGGTAAAATAAAAAGGATCCAAGGCTTTGAGCATCAGTGGATAGGAGGGCCCACAGGAATAAAATCATGGCCTAAGCGGCTAAACCAAGCTGTCTCTAACCATGTGCTTGTGGCGTGAAGGTGTCAAGTGAGAAGCTTGAGACTGAGTGGTTAAAGTCGTGGTCCAAAGCAAAAAGAGTGTGCTTAATATGGATACCTCTAATTGGGGACTCTAGCAAAGCTAAGTCACAATCTGAAAAGGTTCACCAGTTATATGTCTGTGGCATTTATGTATCCGGTGGTAATACTGGAAAACAAAATGCTTAGGGTCACGGCCAAGACTCATAAAGTAGCTGTGTTCAAGAATCAACATACTGAACTAGGAGAATCTATAACACTATCTGAATTTTGAGTTCCTATAGATGCCAATCATTCTGAACTTCAAAGGATAAAGTGAGATGCCAAAACTGTTCAGAAGCAAAAAGCTAAAAGCCCCGCTCATCTAATTAAAACTGATCTTCATAAATGTTTTTGGAATTTATTGGATATTCTATTCTTTTTATCCTACTTTGTTTTTAGTTTCTTGGAGACAAGCAACAATTTAAGTTTGGTGTTGTGATGAGTGGATAATTTATACGCTTTTTGGCATTGTTTTTAGTATGTTTTTAGTATATTTTAGTTAGTTTTTATTACATTTTTATTAGTTTTTAAATAAAAATCATATTTCTGGACTTTACTATGAGTTTGTGTATTTTTCTATGATTTCAGGTATTTTCTGGCTGAAATTGAGGGACCTGAGCAAAAATCTGATTCAGAGGTTGAAAAAGGACTGCAGATGCTGTTGGATTCTGACCTCCCTGCACTCGAAGTAGCTTTTCTGGGGCTACAGAATCCCAATTGGCGCGCTCTCAATTGCGTTGGAAAGTAGACATGCTGGGCTTTCCAGCAATATATAATAGTCTATACTTTGCTCGAGATTTGATGGCCCATACCGGCGTTCTAAGTCAGCATAAAAATTCTGGCGTCAAAACGCTAGAACTGGCATAAAAACTGGAGTTAAACGCCCAAACTGGCACAAAAGCTGGCGTTTAACTCCAAGAAAAGTCTCTACATGTGAAAGCTTCAATGCTCAGCCCAAACACACACCAAGTGGGCCCAGAAGAAGATTTCTGCATTAATTACTTGATTCTGTAACCCTAGGCTACTAGTTTTCTATAAATAGGACCTTTTGCTATTGTATTTTCATCCTTGAATCATCTTTTAATCATGTTTTGATGACTGAACCCTTTTTGGGGAGGCTGGCCATTCGGCCATGCCTGGACTTCCATTATCACTTTTGTATTTTCAACGGTGGAGTTTCTACACACCATAGATTAAGGTGGGGAGCTCTACTGTTCTTCATGAATTAATGCAAAGTACTATTGTTTTTCTATTAAATTCAAGATTATTCTTATTCCAAGATATTCATTCGCACTTCAACTTGATGAATGTGATGATCCGTGATACTCATCATTATTCTCACCTATGAACGCGTGCCTGACAACCACTTCCGTTCTACCTTCGATTGAGTATGTATCTCTTAGCCTCCTGGTTCAGGATGCATGGTTGCCTCGCTTGACAACCGAGCCTTCCATTCTATGAGATTAGAGTCTTCGTGGTATAGGCGAGAATCAATTGGCAGCATTCCTGAGATCCGAAAAGTCTAAACATTGTCTGTGGTATTCCGAGTAGGATCTGTGAAGGGATGACTGTGACGAGCTTCAAACTCATGAGTGTTGGGCATAGTGATAGACGCAAAAGGATCAATGGATCCTATTCCAACATGATCGAGAACCGACAAATGATTAGCCGTGCGGTGACAGCGCATTTGGACCATTTTCACTGAGAGGACGGGAGGTAGCCATTGACAACGGTGAAACCCAACATAAGCTTGCCATGGAAAGGAGTATGAATGATTGGAAGAAGGCAATAGGAAAGCAGAAGTTTAGGAGGAACAAAGCATCTTTATACGCTTATCTGAAATTCTCACCAATGAATTACATAAGTATCTCTATCTTATTTTATGTTTTATTTATCTTTTAATTATCTTAAACTCCATAACCATTTGAATCTGCCTGACTGAGATTTACAAGATGACCACAGCTTGCTTCAAGCCGAGAATTTCCATGGGATCGACCCTTACTCACGTAAGGTTTATTACTTGGATGACCCAGTGCACTTGCTAGTTAGTTGTGCGGAGTTGTGACAAAGAGTTGAGATTACAATTGTGCGTACCAAGCTATTGGCGCCATTGATGATCACAATTTTGTGCACCAACCGGCCTCCTTAAGAGTGACTCTTCTTGGAGCGGCCATAGTCTCGGTACCTAGATCAATGGAAGAAGTATTAGTAGTATCAATGGAAGAGTAGATAGTTTCTTCCTCGAATGATGCTTCAGATGCAACCTTGGATAAGGTTGGTGAATTGGTAGAACCCTTTCATCACCTCCAAAGGCTAACTGTCTCCGAGCTTGCCAAAGATGGAGTAAGGTCCTCTCAATTTCGGGAACAAAAGTAGCTAACCTCAGATCCTATAGTGAACACGTCATTCAATGAAAGAATCATAGAGCTCATGACAACAAAATGTACTAAACAAAGATTAATCCTAACTAACAATTGAACTAGCAAACAATCAATGAAAATACAAGTATTCACATATCAACATATTTACACTAACCAACAACATGGCACACATATGCAACTCCCCGGCAACGGCGCCATTTTGATGTGCGATATTTTATATGGTCTAGAATTTTACCAATAAATTCCGTCGTGAGTATAGTCTAAACCAACAAGCTATGACGCATCAAACATAGAAAATGTGTGTCCACAATTCAAAATCAATAACCGAGAGTATTAGTCCCGAGTCGTTCTCCCTAGGAGTTTCCCTAAGATGCACATCATTGGTTAGGAGTTCTCTTGGTAGTTTGAAGTTGAGTACAAGAAAAGTAAATGAGTATGAATTAGAACAATGAGTAATTAACAATTGAACTAAGGAAGACAAGAACCTAAGCTAGCAAGTGAATCAATCAATGTAAAATCCTTGGCTAGGGGTGAGAATTGAAATTCCTATCCTCGTTGCCTCAAACAATTGTGATAAGAATTGGTTATTGCTCCACTTAGTTAACCTCTAACTATGAAGGAAATTCAAGTGGAGATAATCAATTTGAGTCCACAAGTCCTAGTCAAATCCTAAGGAAAGACTAGAGTTAGTGTCATTTAAATCAATTAGTAATTTCCAATTATCAATCAATGAAAGGCTTTGATAATTCAAGTGTCTCCAATTACCCAACCCCCAAGCCAAGAGTAAAGATCTACTCCATAGCTATAGTTGACATTTTCTCAAGCACTTGGTGAGCAATAATGGAAGACATCATGAATTTGAGAAGAGAATTTGAATTAAAGCTATCTACTACAAACAATTAACAACAATCAAGCAACTAACAATAATGAACATGAAATTCCTCAATGCATTAATAGAAATCAAGTAAACAAGATCCAAATCCTAGATCTACAATACTAGAGTAACAAGAACACTAAATTGAGAGTAGAAGAATGAGATCTACAAATTAGAGCAAAGTAAAATTGAATCAAATTCAGATCTAACTAAGGATCCAAGTGAAATTGAAATTGAGAAAGCCAAAACCTAGAGAGAAGTGAGAGTTTCTCTCTCTAGAAACATAAACTCCAAAAACTAGCTCAGAAAGTGTGTAATGTTTGAATCCCCCCTTCAATCCTTGGTCCCTTGGGTCTTTTCCCTCCAAAATTCAGCTCAAACTGGGCTTGGAGCTCTTCAGAAATCGCCAGCCACGATTTCACTATTGAAGTCACGCGTACGCGTGGTTCACGCATACGCGTGGCTCATGCGTACGCGTCGTCTGGGTTTTTGAAATCCATGTGTACGCGTCAGGTGTGCATATGCGTCGATGAGATTTCTGCCCAGCCATGCGGAGGCATCGACGTTTGCGCGCCAATCCCAGATCCAAGCTCCGACGCGTGCACGTCGATGCTAATACTCCAAAGCTCCATTTTTATGCTCCTTCCACTTATGCATGCTTCCTTCCTCTCTTCTAGACCATTCTTGCCCCTATAAACTCTGAAATCACTTAAAAAATAGATCACGGCATCGAATGGTAATAGAGAGAGATAAAAATATAGCATATTTAGGGCCTAAAAAGCATGTTTTCAACCATTAAGTGAAAGTGGAAAGGAAACACAAAACTATGCATTTTATATGGATAAGTGTGATAGAATATTGATAAAACCCTCCAAATTCTATACAAAATAAACTCTAAAATTGGGGTTCATCAATTCTAAACCCGCAGATCTTTTAGTAAAAAAGGTTCCCTAACTCTACTCCTGTTTATCCCTACCCCCTACGTTTAAACATTCTCTTTTTTTCTCTATGTGTACTCTCTATATTTTATATATTCTCATGAAAATTTTGAGTTACATCTCATCCATCTTGTTGTGTTGAGTTTTTATAAAATAAAAAAATACAAATCACTACGCCAGGCACGGTAAATAGCGGCAAAGATCTGGAGACCACACACCTCGCCGCCGCAAAACATGCTAGGTAAGCAGAACTCCTTCGCGTGCCTTATCATCAGCGGCGACTCTATCACAAAACGCCGCCAGGTGAGGATCCAATCTTAAATCAATTTTTATTTTGCCCCCTTTTTTTCTATAACCCTGAGTTGATTCCCCCCAAATTTGCAGAAAACCCGCGAAGAGTGATTGGTAGCCCGCAAAGCACACCCATTGCTGCTATTCCAAAACAAGGTTGTGAAGGCAGGACTCCTACGCGTGCCACAAATCAGCGGCGATTGCATCACAAAATGCCACCAGGTAAGGATTTGTTAACTCAATTTCTCCTCTACCCCTTTTAAATTTCTCCTATAAATTCTAATTCATTCTTCCCCAAATTAAGCAGAACCCCGCGAAGAGTCCTTGGAAGCGTGCGAACTCTGCTGCCGTCGCTGCTCCACTGCGGAGGTGCTGCCGATACTGGGTCCTCTGCCCGCCGTGCACAAAACTGTTGAGCCACCCTCCACTGTTCGCCATCCTGAGCTATCGCGGCCTCTCCCTGTCCCTGGTTAGTTCTAACACCCTAAGTTTTCCTTCGTGCTTTCACTCTTGGTTCGGAATTTTGAACAGGAATTTGTCCGAATCTTCTATTAATTGGGGTTAAGTGCTGTTTTGATTGGGTTAGGGATTTGATTCATCTGACTTGGTCCCATGTGAGCAAGCTCAGCTGGCTACTCATTATTCTGCTCTTGTCATAATTTTAACCAACTGAACACATGAGTGTTGATTGGCTAGATAGATAATTGAGTTAGATTAATTAGCAGATTGTAATTCAATATTTAAAGTGACATTGCTGATTAGAACCTCATCAACAAACTCGGTTCTATTGCAGGAAGTGACTTTGTTTGGTGTCGATTGCTAAGTATTGTGCACGGAAATTGTCAATTGGTGTTGTTTACGCTGTTGATAATAATTGCAAAATAAATTACAGCATAGAAGCTTCTAGAGCACATTCCAAACAAGGTTTTTTTCTTTCAACTTTCTTATTATATATGAATATGATGATCTTGATTTATTATTGTTGTACTATTCCTCGTTGGGCTTTGTGAGTAGTAGAATTGATCATTCTGTGCTACACAAGAATGCATATCTAATAATGCATGATATCAGCACCAGTTTATAAAAGAATGCATTACCTGGTAGGGACGTTAAATTGGAAGGGTGGGGGTTAAAAAGGCTAAAATTCACATAATGCTTTAAGGATAAAGGATGAATGGTATATTGAGAATACATATCTAATGAAGCCATTTTTTACAAGAACTAGGACTTTGTAAAATTGACTCTTCCAAGTGACCATTGAACGTTGGTAATTTATTTTTCAACTGCTGTTTTGCTGGTCTGTTAAGTGTGCTTTAGACCTTGGTATTTTGTAAAAACATTCTTGCTAGAAGAGGTTAACATTTTATTTCAGCAAAATTTCATTAACCTTTTTCAGCACATAAATAAGGTAACATTGTAATTCCTTTGAAGTTAAATAATTAGAAGTCAGAAACCAAGCTCACCCCAATCTAGGATGAGATGCTAAAGTGAGAAGAATGAGTTCAAACTGTAGAATGAACCACTCATGCATTTAATGGTTACTGCAATATTTAACTGCAGGAAAACTCGCAGGATTCTAACACATTTATCATTGCCCGAAAACTAAAAAAACCTTGTCTCCCTGATAGCGCTTGCCCTGTTTAATTAGAACCTAAACATGGAAAAATATGGAGTTAATATTAACATCACTTGATCTGGAATCTCCTATACGATTATTGAAGACGCTAAGGCAAAATTAGCTTACTAGGACACACTGGAGTATAGCAGCTAACACCATCACACCAGAAGATTGTGGTTGAGAGAATAAGCCCTATTTGTTTAAACACTTGTCAACTCCTAATGCAATAAGCAAGAGACCTAAACCCTCCCCTACAGTTAAATACTGCAGTAAATCTGTTATCTTATTTGAACAATTTTTAATGCAAGAAGGAAAAATGAAATCAAGAATATGCGCCCTATTGATCATCTTCCACAGTCAGCATGGTTGTAAGTTGTAACTATGATTAAGCTGAGCTAATTTATCAATATGTCAGTTGCTAAATTTGGTAACGGATTAGTCTCTCATAACATTTAAGGATGGAGGGTATATAGGGAATACATATCTATACTGTGAACCTCACAACTAAGCTATACTTTCTTGATCTTCCTTGATCTCACTCTCTTTTAACAGTGTTATTTTACTCAACTTAAAAGACTTTCAAACTTTTAGTTCCTTAATAGTCTATACTTATCCCTAAAAAAACAACATTCATTCTATACTTTGCACATATGCATTTTTTATTTATAAGAAACAGAGGTGAATGGAGGTATATAGTGTTTATATTAAAGTAGCAATGTTGATTGATAGAAGTAATAGCATTATTGCCACCTTGGGATGATGAAACCAAAGTAATAGCTTTATTTTTCTATGGACTTCGCTGTTTTCAATTGTTATGAGAAACGGTGAAACTAATCCTTTATATGAGTTGTGTTTCCCTTGCAGCTTTTAAAGTAATACAATAAAATAAAATAAAACCATGTTAGAGTTTGAACTTATAGTCCATCAGGATTTGGTTATTTTTGCATTGCTTTCATTCTGAGTTAGTTATGAAATGCTATTTGGCTTGCTTGATCCCATGAGATTTTTATGGAGAGTAGGAACTCATTCAGTTGTCACTATCTTTATCTTCAAAATCTTTGAATTTGTTTGGCGCTGTAGCATAACTGGCTAGTCTCCTGAATAAATGCCTTCTTAACATGCTTTCATGAAAATGTCAGTGTTAGAAATTATTTTAACGATGATCCCAATGCTATTTTTGTTCAAGGCACCTTCCCTAAAATTTTCGTGAGAGATATTAACTATTGGAAAAGGCATATAAAACTTTTAGCAGAGTTGGTGAGAGACGTACTTTTTGGTCCTGCATATGGGGGTAGCATTCCCAGATACCTTTTTCTTTTAAAGCTTAGTACAAAGCATCCCGGATTATCAACAGATGAAATAATATACTGCAGAGCATTAATTATCCAATATCTGAAACAATATTCGAGCTTTGCAATTGAATGTTCGTTTTATTTATTTAATTTTCTACTTGTGGTTCATTTGGCAGCATAATGTTGATTGAAAGGAAATATAGCCTTTGCTTGTGATATCTAGATTGTTGTCTTCAACGTATTTATAGGCTTTTGCCACTGCATGAGAGAGTTATATATGAATTATATAAGTATTAATATATGTAGTTTCCACTGCATGTTAGTTTTCTTTATTAAGAACCTTTTGTCATCCTTGCAAAGATCTTCATCATCAACATAAACATGCCAGCATGCTTTGCTAGAGAATCTTGGGAGTAAATGTTTAGATTTATCTCCAAAATTTTTTTTATTAAATTAATTTTTTATTAATTTTTTCCTAAAATGAACATTTTATTTTTTTCAAGTGAGCTTTTTAATCAAATTTATCTTTCAAAGAATTTAAATTAAACATAACAGAGGATATTATATTCGGCCATTCTCTTCTTATTTTGTTGAATTAACCCGCAATTAAGGGCAGAAAATTTGTATTTGAGGTTTCTGTTCTTTATGAATGTTTAGTTTCTTATTAATTATTACATAAATCTAACTTTTACTCCTATTATTTTTTTTCCTCATTTTTTAAGGTTTTTCCTTCTTTGGCTTTTCATTGTTTGGACTTGGGATCAGCAATTCTTTCTACCAGTAATTTTTTAGAAAGCACAGAATTTTGACAATGAGTAAGCAACCTCCTCAATACCTTTCTACATGGTTTTGCTTGCAATATATTGTCGAGTTTATTATGTATGGTACTCTCCCATCTCATAACTATGATAAACTGTTACTGGTTTTCTTGACACATACCCCATTTTTTCTTTTTTTTTAAGTTCTATGTAATTTTTTACTATTTATTTATTTGTTTGTACTATTTCATCTATTTAGACATTGATAAGAGCTGCATTACAAAGCCACGAGGTAATGTAGAATATATGGATGGTCTGAATAGATTTCTTGACTTCGCATTTGCCAATGCATCATCCGATGGAATAATACATTGTCCATGCCATTTGTGTGGGTTCCGATTTTTCCAAACTAGAGAGGACGCCTACGATCATCTTTTGATGAAACCCTTTTCCCCTAACTATACCTTTTGGTTACATCACGGTGAGAGGATCATAGACGAGAGATCCAGCGGTAGGGAAAAACTATAACCAACTGTAAATTCAGGATATCAAATGCGTGACATGGTTCACGACGCATTCAACATGTCGGGACTGCAGAGTGACGATGAAGACTCGATGAATGGGCATGTCAGAGACATTGCGGAGGGGTTGCCGTACTTTTCTGACAAACCTAGCCACGAGGCTCGTGCCTTTCACAACTTGCTGGAGGATGGCGAGCAGGAATCGTACCCGGGATGCTCAAAATTCTCGAAGCTGTCTTTCTTAGTGAGGCTGTACCATATCAAGTGCATGTATGGAGTGCACGACAAGGCTTTCGGTTTGATTCTAGAGCTACTGGGGGATGCCTTCTAGCATGCAAAGATTCCGAAGACCTTGCACGATGCCAAGAGGATCATACGGAAGCTTGGTATTGAGTACAAGAAGATAGATGCATGTCCAAATGACTGCATGCTATACTAGGGCTCCGACCAAGACCTGTCTAGATGCAAACAGTGTGGAGCATCCAAGTGGAAGCAAAAGACCCGGAAGAATTCTTTAGTAAGGATCAACGTCGTCGTCAAGAAGAATGGGAAACCTCAGGTGGCGAAGATTCTCCGCTACTTTCCTCTGATTCCACGGTTGCAGCGATTATTCATGTCCAACAAGACAGCCATGGACATGTTGTGGCACAAGAGAGGAACCAATACTGACGATTATTTGAGGCATCCCGGGGACGGCGAGGCCTGGAAAGCATTTGATAGGAGATACACTGACTTTTCTGGTGATTCGCGCAGTGTTCGCTTAGCCCTGGCCAGCGATGGCTTCAATCCTTATGGAAACCTCAGTTCAAAGTATTCAATATGGCCAGTGATTCTTATTCCGTACAACTACCCCCCTGGATTTGCATGAAACAAACCAACTTTATTCTCTCTATGATTATCCCTGGCCCTAAAATGCCTGGCAATGACATAGATGTCTACCTACAGTCCCTGATCCACGAGTTGAAGCAGTTGTGGGCCGGTGTTGATACGTACGATGCCAGTGAGAAGAAAACATTCAAGATGCGTGCTGCGTTGATGTGGACTATCAGTGATTTTCCTGGATTGGGCAATTTATCTGGCTGGAATACGTACGGCGGGAGAGCTTACCCCACGTGCAATTTGGACGCCGAGACTAGGCGACTCACCTTCAGTCAAAAATGGTGTTTTGTGGGTCATCGTCGCTTCTTGAATCACGATCACAGATATAGACAGGACCGGAGTAGATTTGATGCAAAGGTAGAGGATAGATCCCACCTATCAAATTGATTGGCAGGGATATCTTGAGACAGTTGGAGGGTGTGCCAGTCTCACACAGCAAGGTGGGAGCGGTGGGCGGTAAAACAAGGCGCGGACAGCAGACCGTGGTTCAAGACGAGTCTCCCTGGAAAAAGAGGAGTATATTCTTTGATCTCTCATACTGGGAGAACAACGAATTATGCCACAACCTTGACGTGATGCACATAGAGAAGAATGTATGCGACAACATTGTCTTCACCATGTTGAACGAGAGTGGTAAGTCCAAAGACCACCTAAGGGCTCGAAAAGATCTCCAGTTGATGGGAATCAAGCATGATATATGGCCACTTGAAGGTGGAAAGTATCCCTCTGCAGTCTTTACCATGTCAAATCCACAGAAGGATGTCTTTCTTAGGACTATCAAGAATATGGTCTTTCCATACGGGTACTCTAGCAACATCTCTCGTTGTGTTGATTTAAAACAGCGCAAGTTATCGGGCTTGAAAAGTCATGACTGCCACATTCTAATGGAACATCTATTGCCAATTGCGTTAAGACACGTATTGCCCACCCAAGTGTCCACCGTCTTGGCTCAGTTATCAACCTTTTTTCGGCTACTATGCAGCAAATCCATAGATCCTCATCAACTCCCTATCCTTCAGGATCGTGTAGTCTACACTCTATGCCACATGGAGATGATATTTCCACCTTCCTTTTTTATAGTCATGGTTCATCTAACGGTTCATTTGGTCGCAGATGCACGCCTTGGTGGCCCAGTGCATTACTGGTGGATGTACCCAATTGAGAGGTAAAAATCTACTTGATATTCTTGATAATGTTTTTGAAGATAGCCGGCATCTATAATTTTACGTGTTATGTTCTCGAAGGTACCTATGTCGTCTCAAGCAGTACGTGCGTAATAGGGCACAACCGGAGGGATCTATTGTAGAGGGCTACTTATCAGAAGAGATTCTCATATTCTGTTCAAGATATTTAGATTCACACCAGTAATCGAGAAGACGATGAGCCATACATCCTAGCATCTGAGGCGCGTCTTGTGTTCTACGTGGAGGATAAGGTGGACAACGGATAGAGTGTAGTAGTCCATGTGATGCCAAGAGATTTGTTTGACATGGACGAAGATTATGAACAATGTGAGGTCGACTTTCACCCCCAGTTCTGTATGACTAGCTTGCCTGAATTTGATGTCGAAGGCTTGCGGTTGACAAGAGATGAGGTTTTAGAGGAATCCACTCATGACGTGGTTAAGAATTGTGATGAGGCCGCCGATTCCTAAAATACATTTCTCCATGATGGTAATATATCTCATATTCACGGGATTTCATGCATATATACTACTGTCATGATTCACCTAGGAGAGATAGTGGATTGTATTCTAGTCATTTAATTATCAGAAAAGATATCTAGATTGAGTTATTTCTTATTATTTAAAACTTATCCACTCATATAAAGCTCTATTATTTGACTGGGTTCTGATATAAATCGATTTTATCTAACTGTTGCCTCTCATATAAGATTTCCTACAATCACATTTTTTTAATTGTCCCTGTACGTTCGTTCTATCTCCGTTGCCTATCAGGGAAATTGGAGAGCCGAGACTTCTATCTCATTACCAGAAGCCGTTGGTTCGCAGAGAAAATGATAGAGGCATCTCCATTCTCTTCGTTGGACCACGCAACATCCTTTGTAAGGCAGTTGTGGTTCAAAGAGTCAAGTATACAGTCATGGCTGGATGCCTTTTCTGGACAAAGTCATCTCTATCGAGCCATTGGTCATGCGCCGGCTTCTCTGATGAGGGTTTGTTTGCTGATTCCCAATTTATTAGTATGTGTTTCCTTGTCATATTCTTTGTTGAAACCCATTTCACTGTGGTTATGTTAAATTTATAGGAATTGTTTCAATGGGACCGAAAGTACCGAGCTAAATTTGGGTTTGATTTTATAACAAGTACGAAATTGTGGTTCTCATAGAAAATACTTGATGAGGCAAAGGTAATACTTCCTATTTTACCTTTCGATTTCTCTAATTTATACAACATCTCTCTATCTATGTGGCTAAATTCCTACCTTGCACTGTTTTGGTAAAATTGGTACAAGTGAAACAGTTTTGCATTTATGCGTGCATTTTTTGTCATCCCATATTGATTAGAATTAAACAAGCCGAGTTACCATTGAGGATGGATATTTAATTCTATTTTTTAGATCAGAGTAAACTCTATTTCCCCTTGCTAGAAGAAATTTAGTTGCTTTAAGTTGTCTGCTAATATCTACCACATACAACTATGTGCGGGTTTAAATTTACTCAAATTTAATTGCTTGTATTGGCATGATGTGAGCTGGCTCAAGACAGCACCCAATTATTCAGTATGGCAAGTGATTTCCTAATTCACTCAGTATTGTAAAAGATTACTAACATATCCCTACAAGTTTCAGGTGGTCCATGATATATTTTGACCGTGATAACATGTATCTCACCATTTGAAACCAAAACTAAATAAAATGGAGTTGAACTTAACAAACTAGCCCTTCGGACAAATCCAGGTGGATGGATACTTGGATCATAAATACAATCTCAGTTAAAAATCCCATTTAAGAATGCTTTCTTAAGATTGAGTTGTTTAAGAGGCCAGCCTTTGAAAAGTGTAATTGATAAAATAATTATAGTGGTAGAGGAAAGAATTATTGGACTACAAATTTAGAGACACCCATTTTCCACCAATCTATGTTTGTATTTCTTTATGGAGTTTAGGTGCACGATTCACTACAAAGAGCCACTTGCAAGTTGGAACCTATAAAAATGGGATTCGGGTAAGTTGAGACCAATGCATGGTCTTATTTCTCATAAAAAAAACTCGTGGTCTTCTTTCATTGCTTGAAGCTTGAGATAAGAATCTAATACTTGTGAGAGAGTTTACGATGGATTTTGAATAAGATCAGAATTATTTGTTGATGCTAGTGATAAGAATTATGGGCGAGATCTTGTTGTCCTTATTATCTTTTTTGATTGATAATTGGTTTCTGTGTACTTTCCTTTTTCTTCTGCTTCTTATTTATAGTATTAATAATAAATATTTTGTACAGACACGCTATTAAAATACTCTGGTCGTTGAACTGGATATTGCATCACGGGAGGAATTCAAGCTCATAGAACATGGCCTTGAACGACTATGGGACAGTAAGAAATACATTATATATGCAATGGTAATATAATAGGATTGTATATCACACTCTAATATATCAATTGTTCCTTTGTGTTTGGATATGATGCTGGACTCTCAGGGTTATCTCGACCAAAGATCCAAGAGGCATCCGAAGAACCAGGAGAGGTGGTTCCAGATTCGATGGATAAAGAGGACGTTGTCTCCTCCGATGGGTCCGATGAGGCTGTTTCTGCCGGTCAAAATGGTTTCATGCTGTCCTATGACCTTAATAAAACGCCAGAAGAGAATGAATATCCTTACAGTGGAATGTCTCCTGAAAAGAAGAATGCATGACACTTGGCTATGTGGGTAACACGGTACTTGAATCCTTGAGGACAGTGCTTTAGTTTATTTGATGAATTTCAATTGAAGTGATTTGGGAAAGTCGAACCTTGTTCATTGATTTTGTCGTGACTCTATAACTTCTCAGATTGTTATTAGAGATTATTCTTGTTGGACAGTTTATCATGTTTGAGAACTTAGGGAATGTGATATTTAGGCAAGAACGGTTTAGTTGTTTTGTTAATTTTTGGGGGGTGAATAATTAATGAATTAGATTTATCACTGTTCCGTGTCACAATGAAGGCCCTCGAGTCTCTATTTTATATAAATTTCATTCGCTGGTGTTTATAATTTTGTTTCTACGGCTTACCTTGTGTTCAATCCGTATCATGGGCATATGGAGTTTGAGAAAAGTAGGTTTTGTTAAATTTAGCTTAATCAGCATTCTACCACTTCCTAATAGCATAGTTTCATTTTAATCGATATTAATAAAGTGCTTCTAACTCTAAAGATTATCATAATTGATGGAAATGGAACTAATTGTACCAACTCCAAAACTGATATAGTTTAAAATTATCTTCTGAAAATATTTTCCAATAAGCACAACTAATAAGAATTGTATTTGGAAAATAATTTTTTAAGAGCTAAAATATTATAATAAATATAAATATATGAATTTTTGATCTTTTTGGTCAAATTATATTAAAAATTGTTCTATTATAATAATATTAATAAAAATAAGATTATTGAGAATATTTAAAAACAGTACTAAAAGAATCTGTTGAATGAATAAGTTAAAAATAAATACAAAAAGTTAAATTTAAAATTATCTTCTAAAAATATTTTTCAATAAGCACAACTAATAAGAATTGTATTTAGAAAATATTTTTTTAAGAGCTAAAATATTATAATAAATATAAATATATGAATTGTTGATCTTTTTGGTCAGAGTATATTAAAAATTGTTCTATTATAATAATATTAATAAAAATAAGATTATTGAGAATATTTAAATAGAGTACTAAAAGAGGCTGTTGAATGAGTAAGTCAAAAATAAATACAAAAAATTTAATTTAATATTATCTTTTGAAAATAATTTAATTAATAATTTTTCAAAACAAGCACTTTATAGCCAAAGTCAATGCATATCGAATCCATTAGATTTAAATTATGGGATGTCAAGAAAACATGTTTTAGAAATTTTTATTATGACTAACCCCTATACTGTACTATTTAATAATAATAATAATAATAATAATAATAATAATAATAATAATAATAATAATAATAATTATTATTATTATTATTATTATTATTATTATTATTATTATTATTATTATTATTATTATTATTAATTTAAAATTTAGAATATCAACCCACCTATTATTAATTTTGCTTTAAAATGCTATATTAAGGATTTAGGTTTTCACAAATTCAAAGACCCACGAAATTAAACAAGAACTCCTTTTTTGAAATACCCCAGCTCCGCTATTAGTAAGTTACTCTGCTTCTCAATCCTTATTCCCCAGCCGTAACTCGAAGACATTGAACGAAGGAACCCCTCCCCAATAGAAGCTCTCACAACTCGCGCTCCAACGAGGGATCCTCAGCTCGCGCCGGACCTGGGTCTCCATAAGCTCCCGGTCGCTCAGGCCTCTCCTCACAGCTTCCAGTCGAGATCAAGGTTGGCCCATCCTCTCTACTTCGGTAACCCTCCCTCCTTCTAACAATCTAACTTTTGATCTTAAAATAATTTATTACAGTAGTAGCTCATATATTATGAATGAAATCTATATTGTTCTTTTCACCGTAACCTTTTTTTTCTTTTGGGTAAGAGTTGTAATTCCAGTCATCACCTCAAGCTTGTTTTGGGCACTATTCTGACCTGAAGTTTCATCAAAAATTTGTGGAAACTTATTAGGTAATGGGAAGCTTTAACTGCCTAGGATTTTAAATAACTAATTAAAGGAAATTAAATATGGTATTTTATTGCCTAAAACAATTGAAACTGATGATGAGTTCCCTTGGGCAGTGATGACTAACATAAACCCTAATAAAAGGCTTGAAATCATGCTAATTATGAGCTTCATTTGATCACTGTTTCTTCTATATGGTTTTGTATCTTTTCTTTTTTGTTGAACAACGAGAACATGATTTTATCGAGAGTTAAAAACAAAGTAGTTTAAACATAGGTCAAAGCTTGATTGTTTAGTTTATTTATTATAGATTTAATTATTTTATTATGAGAGATTTGATTATTTTAGTAGTTAATTATTTAATTAAAAAAATATAACATATGATTATTAATTTAGTTTTTTTTTTTTGGTATATTATTTTTTGAGTGTATAATGGTATACTTAGGATTGATTTGAGTTGTAAGAAACTGAATAAGTAACCATAAAAGTCATAACTTGATTTCCACAATTTTATATTAACACCGTATATTAAAATAGTAAAATTGAGAAATGATTATAGCTAACACTCTAGGACATGCATGAAATAATCAATGGAAAGAGCTAATTAAATTGGGAGAGGTGATGAGTAATTTATATGCTTTTCGTTGTTCAAGCCTGTACCTAAAATATGACATTAATATATATAGCCATTTGGTTTGTATTTTGATATGTGCGTGGTGTTTTTTTAATAGTGTTGTCTCCCTAAGATTTAATGGATCGGTCATATCTACCTATAGGCATTTCATCGTATATATTTCAAATATTCCCTGTATATTTGGTACAACATGTTCTTGGAACTTATTTAGTCACTTGTTTTCTTAAATAAATATATTAAATTATTTAGTCACTTAGCCTTAAACAGTGTACGTGATATTTGAAACTGAAAGCTGTATATGGAACATAGCAACTAATTTGGAGTTGCCCTTTGCAATTGCTACAATCTTGAATGTACGTGGTGCTTTTTTTGTTGAAATGGTTGGGAGTATCTTAGAGTCCTGGGCAGAACTTATAGTCTCACATGTATGTAATCTCATATCTATATTTAAATTTGTGGTTTCTATATGGATTAGTCAATGAATTATATTTCAATTTTGGATGTAACAAATTTACCAAAACAGAATGATATGTGCTTTGACTCTTCTTGGTTCTAATTTGTTATTTGGTTGAAACAAGCGCCCATTATCTTCTAAGATGGCTAGAAAAGGTCGTTTCATGAAAAAATCGAAAGTAGGACCAGGATGTCAGCGACTACAAACGGCTCCGCCTCCGGCCTCTGCTACCCACCGCGATGACTCTGAAATTCTCCTGAACAGTGGTGATAGTGTCCCTCCAACTTCACGCCTGTTCCTTTCGCCGCGCAGTGTACCAAGGCCTGCTCCACAAACGAGCACAACTACCATTCAGAACTCGGAGCCAAGCCGTGTAAACTCTATGGATAATGCCAATGATGTAGATTCTGTTGATCAAGAAGCTGATGACTCCTTTGTCAATTCTAGAGCTCAAAATCGCAAAGAACGCAAGACTACAGAGTTTTGGAAAGTCAGGATAATCGGTAATTTAGCTATTAAATTTTATGTGTTCAACATGATTTACACTCTTGGTGATTATTCTTATTCTCGCATGCTGTCCACTACGGATACACATAAGATATTATGTTTGGCTTTTAGATTCTGATGGCACAATCAAGCCAGCAAGACTAAGCGTGAGGGAGGCTATGGAATGGCCTAACGGTAGAAAGATCGTGCTCAGGTTCAACAAGGCAAAGCAAGCAATTGGAAACGAGCCTGGACTGTTGAGTGGCGTGCTTGGTCTGCTAGGATCTGACTTTGGAAAATTTCCTATCTGTGAGGAAAGTTGGCATAAGATTACCACTAAGGACAAAGTTTATAACGAATGTGTCAAGGTAAAAGTTTATGTCCCCTTTGAAATAAATCTGCCTTATTTTTACAACTTTTGACAAATTGTTGTTATCTGTATAGCAAATTTTTCACATTGATGAAGATAGTGAAAGAACTATCAAGAAAAATATTTTGAAAAGTATGGGAAAATCCTGGAAGGAGACAAGGCCGAGGTTGTATAATGCTTATTTCGAGCCAACGTTCACGACTGAACAAAATATTGAGAACCGTCCGCCAGGAATCGATCGAGAGCATTGGAGATGGTTCCTTGACTATCGCGCCAAACATGAAACGAAGGTAATCTAGTATATCATTGGAACACAACTTTTATGTAAATTATTGTTGCATTGAATCTTTTTAAATCATCTTATAATCGCCTTTTGTCTCTACTGGACCAATAGAAGAAGTGCAAGAAAAATGCGAAAAATCGATCAAAACAACAATATACCCACACTGGAGGTTCGAAAAGCTTTGCATGACGGATCAAAGAAGAGGTACTTTACTTATTTTGTTCACTCTTTGGACTATTTCCGTGACTTGAGGTTGCCTTGATTGTGTGGAAAACGGTAATGGCATAAAATTTGTTGATACAGTCGGAACAACTAGGGAGAATATTCGGTAGAGGGGAGTTATGGATCACAGTGCACAAAAAAAGGATGGCCCCTAAATGAATGATGAAGCAAGAGCAATCGGTGTAAGTACCACTACTTATAATTGATCGATAAAGTTATGACCTCAAATAGGGTTGTAGTCTACTTTTCTATGTTATTTTATTTTTGTTCCTGTTTAATGAATGGTTTGATACTCTATGTTAAAATGGACTAAGAGACTTTTACAATTCATATTCCAGCTTACTTTAATTTTCATTGCTAATTTACCTGTTATGTTTTTAGACTTTTTGAACTTCGACGTAATTTGGAAATAGTTGGGATAGAATTTGAATGATTGATTTTCATTTATCCGTTACAGCTAGTTATAGTGGTTGGCATCCTATGTTATCATTTGGTGTGTTCTTGACATGAGATGGACCCATCAACAAAATTGTTGTATTTACTAATTTGTGTCTGTAGAAAATAATTGAGGAGATTGAGCAACAGGATGAGTCATATAGGGTGTTGTCTCAAAATGATTCCATTGCTCAGGTTTTCGAAAAAGAGAAATCGGGTAGAGTACATGGTGTGGGTTTTGGACCGACTCCTAGTCAACTCTTCTGTCCAAATTCACATGGGCCTGGCAACGGAGTCCAACTAGAGGAGACTCAGAGGAAGCTGCTTGAACTGCAGGCAGAGCTGCAAGGCGAGAAGTTGAAGAGGAAGGCAATGGAGGATGAGGCAGTAGCAGAGAAGAAAAAGATGAAGGCGATGGAGAGTGCTCTGATTTATCTGTTTCAACGGTAGGGTGAGGAACTGCCACCAGACATCGCTGCGTTTCGTGGAATGATAGAGTGAATACTAGAATATTAGGATTGGAGATATGTTGCATTGAAGCAAACATTTTATTGAATTAGATTGAGCAACTCTTTGAAAGAGATTTCTTTTTGTTCGTATTTTGATGGATATATATATTTCCTGTTTTGCTTATATCTCGATTTTGTTTTTGATACAAGTTTAGATTCTAAGGTTGAAAATATTCAATCTTTAAAATAATAAAATATATAAGAAGAATTATAAAAAATCATTGAATAATATTTTAAACCAATTTGGCGTGTTTTATTGAAAGACCCAAATTTTCATTTTTTTTTTTAAATTTCTGTTAACATAGCGGCGGTTTTAAACCGCCTCTATTTTAGTTCAATGATTGTAGAAACTATTATATTTGGCGGCGGTTTGTAACCGCCGGCATCTTTGACAGAAACTACATTAGTATTTAACGGCCGTTTTAAAACCGCCGCTAAACGTTCGGCCAGTCAGACATATCGATAAAAATTGCGGCGGTTAAGAAACCACCGGTAAATATGAGGGAAATCGTGTCAGTAGAATTCAGCGGCAGTTTTCTGTTGTTGTGCCGCAAGATTTTGATTTAGCGGCGGTTATGCCAGCGATTGTTGGAAACCGCCACTAAATCCAATCCCAACACCCATATCTATGGTAGTCCGGTTAATCGCCGAAAATGATTTTGCGGCGGTTTTAAACCGCCGCTAATTCATAAAAAAACCGCCGCCAATTCCCGCCTCCCTTGTACATTAATGTCCTTTTAGACTTAGGATTGTTTCATTGTACCGGGAATTAGAAATTTCGGTTTGATTTTAGAAGTATAAAATACAAATTTGATTAATTTAATAAGAAGATTAAAATATTCCTTCTAAGATTAATTATAAAAAAACTAAAATATTCTATTAGAGTTAACGTTTAAATGAATTAGACAATAGAAATTTTAATTTGATTTTAAAATATAAAAATATTCTTGTAGTAAATTTTAAAAAAAATAAAATATTCCTTTTTGGATTAATTGTAAATTACTAGTATGTCTTTTAGGACTAAAGTTGTTTAATTGAATTAGAAAGCAAAAATTTGAATTTTTTATTTTAAAATACTAAATGCCCTATTTATTAATATTAGAATGAAATTTCAACCTAATTCTTTTTTATTTTTATGAAAAACAATCCGATTCATACAAAAAAATTCTATCTTAGTCTTTGATTTTGTTTTTTCGTGAGACAATATAGTCCCTACGTCATCTCTACTATTAATTCATAATAAAAAATTATTTATTTAGCACGTTATAAGATGATAACTGATAAATTCATTTGTACATTAAATGTCATACTATTATTATCGAATTAGTCATCATGAATTTATTTATTTCTGGTCACTCAAACAATACATCATTTTAACGTCAAATTAACTAAAAATCTATTTGTTAAGAATATATTTGTCTTATTTACTTGTGTATATATGAACATATTGTGTTCAAACATCACTCTAGAACATGTTATTTATCTTGCCATATCGCTAAAATAATCTAGAATTTGCATCTAGCATCTTCCATTACTATTTTGCTGTTAAGGCGAGATTCCTCTATTTTATTCTAATGAGAGGCAACTATTATTGTGCTCTTAAATCAATTGTGATCTCGTACAAAATTTCTCATATAATAATTTTATCTCTTTTAAATAACTTTTTTATTCCTATAATATTCATTATATTATTATTTCTTTTTTAATAAATGCTTATATGTTTGATATAATAAGTATAAATCAATTAATAAATTATTCAAATTCAAAAGTATCATTTATTATGAAAATAAATAAAAAGTTCTCAGTGTAATTTTTAAATAAACAAATAAAAAATTATGCAATTAAAAACAAAGAATTAATAGAGTACTCTACCAGTAAATCATATTCATAACAACGTGTAAAATGTAACAATTATTATAAAACAAGGGAATCGGGAGTATAAGAGACTCCAAATCCTAATTATAATTATATATCACAGAATTATTATTTTAAAAAATATATTACTAATTTATTAATTGTGTTCCAATTTTTATGAATATTCTTTGTTCTCAACTACATTATTTTTTTTATTTATATACTTAAAATTACATTGCAGACTATTCACTTATTTTCATAATAAATAATATTTTTAAATTTAAATAATTTCTTAATTAATTCATACTTATTATCACATACATTTAAGCATTTATTGAAAGAATATTAAAATAATGAATATCATAACGATAAAAAGAAAAAGTGATTTGGGAAAATATTGTATGAGAAACTTTTTCAGAAGATCACTTGTAATTTAAGAGCACAACAATAGTTGCCTCTCATTACTTGTAGATGAGTTTCTTTTAAGATCACAAAAGAAAAATAAGGTCATTTGAATAAAAATTAGAAAAGAACCATCTAGAGTAAAATAGAGCGAAAAAGATAAATAGGTTCATAGCCAATTTAATGTTAAAATGATGTCATTTTCTCTGGGTGAACATAAATAAATAGGCCGTTAACTAATTTAACAGTGATATCAAGGCACTATAATGTGCCAACTAAAACAATTTTAAATTCTAAATTTTTAAAAAGGATAAGTATTGTTTTGGTTCCTCACGTTGAGGGTCGGAATCGAATTCGTCTCTAACGTAATTTCTGATTTAAAATCATTCTTAATGTTTTTTTTTTCGTATTAAAATCGTCTTTTTTAATAAAATTTTTAATTTTATTTCTAAACTACCACTACTTTAATAAAACCACCGAATCAAGCCCACCACCACAGCGCCACCGTGACCACCTTTCCCCTACTCCCCTTTCTTCTTCCTCTTCTCTCATCTCTTCTTTGTCCCCTTGTCCCACTCTCCTCTCCTCTGCTATCGAACAGCCACCGCGCCCCTCAGTGACGGCGTTGCCACCCAACCTTCGCCACTGCGCCCTTACCGGCGTCCCAACCTGTCACCACCCCCTGTCCGAACCCTAACCCAGCCAACCACCCCCGCGACCCTCTACCCTATTCTCCCCCTCGCGTCTCCTCTCAGCGTCGAACCACCATCGCAAACCAACCTCCCCATGGTCGAACCACTGACCCGTAGCCTCCACCATCGACGAGCCATGGCGACCCAACCCAGCGCCGCCGCGGCATCCAGGCCCTCCCCTTCGTGTGAAGCCCTTTCCCCTTTCCCTTGCTCCATCGCTCCTCCCACTGTCTTCGAAGGTTAGAACAGGGCAAAATTCCTGTTTCCATTTCACTACGTATTGACTTTTGCCACGTCACCAGCGCCACCACCAGGCCAACTAAGTTGCTCCGCCCGTTCCTCACCACCATGTTTCCTTCTCCTTCCCTGCTCCAATTTTCTGCTTTTCAGATCTCAATTTTTTTCTCTTCTGTTTATTATGTTGGTGTTGGTGTTGGTGGAGGAGAGGGAGGAGGGGAAGTGGAAGAAGCCGGAGAAGAAGAGGAAGAAAATGAAGAGGAAGGGGAAGTGGTTTTGCTGTTTTTGTTGTTGCATTTGAATTTTGCTTCTTTTTTTTCTGCATCTGTTGAATTTTGCTGTTGAATTTGTTTCTTTTTCTACCTCTGTTTCTGATTTTTCTATTTTTTATTTTGCTATTGAATTTGGTGGTGGTGGTGGTGGTGGTGGTGGTGGTGGTGGTGGTGGTGGTGGTGGTGGTTCTGGTGGTGGTGTTGGTACTGATTGTGGTGTTGGTGTTGGTGTTGTTGGTGGTGGTGGTGGTGGTGGAGGTAATTGTGCTGTTAGTGGTGAGGGTATTTTTGTCCAAAAAAATTAAAAGGACGATTTTAATACGAAAAAAAACGTTAAAGATGATTCTAAATCAGAAATTACGTTAGGGACAGGTTCGATTCCGACCCTCAACGTGAAGGACCAAAACAATACTTATCCCTTTCTAAAACAAATTAAACAAATTTAATTTTAAAAATGGTATTTTAGTCTTTTAGAATGAATTTCAAATTTTTTTTTGTTTAATTAAACAATATTAATTCTAAAATAGCATTTTAGTCTTTAAAATTAATCTTAAACAGGGTATTTTTGTCTTTTAAAATAAAATTCAAATTTCTACATTCTAATTCATTTAAACAATATTAGTTCTAAAGGAGTATTTTAGTTTTTTATAATTAATATTGAAAGGGATGTTTTAGTCTTTTAAAATGAACTAAACTAGTATTTTTAGACTTTGTAATCACAAAAAGTTATTTTATTTTTTTAAATTTTTTTCTTAAAGAAAATTTTTAATTTGAAATATAATTAAAAAATTAACCTTAAAAATTATTTTAATCTTTTAAAATTAAATAAAAAAATTTTACATTAAATAATATATTTAAAAATATATATAATAAATACTAATACAGATAGTATATTCAAATGTCATCTTTTTATTCGTCTATATTTTTCATCGTATCAATTTGTATTAGTTAACTACTGTTGATTTATTAAGTATTAACTAGAAATTTGAGTTTCGGGTCTTTAAGATGAAATCGTTACAATACAAGATTGCTCCTTTATGGATCTTTTGAGTGAGTTAGATTTTTTAGTATGACCTTACTTGATATTAGTGGTTCGATTTTTTTTTTAGAAAAAAACAAAACAAAAAAACAAAAATAAGAAAAAGAAATTCTGGTTGAAACTTCACATAAGGTCCACCAATTATTTGTATCATCTTCTCCCCAAGTATAGAGCAAGACAACAAACGAGGGGCCATCTTAATATAATGCAAAATTAATTAAATCATAGACCAAAAGACAGAAAATTCACCTATGAGGTTTTCCGTAGACCCCTATTGTTAACAATGTTCTTGGTAGTGGTAGCAACCTGAAGTGATCTAGATCTGTGTTTGCTCTTCCTAGTGCAGAAAGAATCAAACACCATTTCATAATGTAACTGGCATGCTGATTAAATATATATTTTAAATTATGCAAGGTTTGAAATATGGAGTATGGTGTTGGCATGTTAGGGTCTACCATTTTCCTTGATTTGTTTACATGTGTTTGCTTTATTTTTCTTTAACGTAAACCTAAGGATATCTTGGCCAATAGGTTGGTCTTTAAATGGATGTGGAAAACGAGGTTTTGGCTTCATCATTATGTGTTTACGGGGACAACAGCGATAATCCAGCAATATACCTGATCCAATGAAATTTATTAGTTATTTTGTTAATATTTGATCAATTTTAAATATTAAAATAAAATAAAATTTTAAACTATAATTTCTAAATTTTAAATTTAAATAGTATAAAGATAAAATATTAATCTAAAATATTAACTAATATTAATAAAAACTATTAATTTCGAATATTTTTCTAACAGTCCTGTTACACATACAAATTTTTTTGGCAAACAAATCCAAACAAGTTAACTCTAATCCAACAAAACCCACTTACATAACGCGCGTGTGAAATCACGCCGTTCCTCCTCCAACGTTTGTATCGCGCATTGCTCCTTCTCCTCCTCCTTCTTTGTTGCGCTCCTCCTCCTCTTTCTTTGCATTTCTTCTTTTTCTTCGCGTATTTCATCCTCTTCATCATTCTTTTTATTGTTGTTGTTGTTGCTGCATTTTTTTCCTCCTTCTCTTTCTATTGATTTTGCAACATTATATATATTTTTTTTGTTTAATTTTTTTCTCCCAAGAAGAATTATGAGAAAATGAAATAAAAAGATGAAGAAAAAGAAGCAGCAGATGAAGAGGAGGCCGGAGTTTTGAATTATGCATAACTTATCAGTACAAATACATTGAAATTTTTTAGCAATTCACATAAATGTCTTAATTTTACACCGAAATTTGCTACAAATACATAAAAATATTTTCTTTAATGCTGCATTTTTTTCTTCTTCTTCTTTTCCTTATTTCTTTCTTTCTTTTAGTTGAATGAATGTAGGTTCATCCTCTTCCAAGTAATTTTGTAGCATCATGTGTTTTTTTTCTTCTTTGTTTGATTTTTTGTTCTTATTCTTGTTAAGAGAGTAAAACAAGAAGAAACTTGAGAAGGTAAAAGAAGAAAAAAAGAAGAAGACGATGACGACGACGACGATGATGATGATGATGATGATGATGATGATGATGATGAGTTTTGAATTATACAGAACTTATCAATACAAATACATAAAAAATTCTTAACAATACACATAAATATCTTAGTTTTACACCAAAATTTGCTACAAGTAGTCAAATACACAAAAATATTTTCTTTAATGCTGCATTTTTTCTTCTTCTTTTTCTTTTCTTATTTCTTTTTTTTTTGGATGAATGAATGTAGGTTCATCGTTTTTCAAGTAATTTTACAGCATTACGTGTTTCTTCTTCTTCTTTGTTTAATTTTTTTTTTTTGTTTTTATTCTTGTTAAGAGAGTAAAATAAGAAGAAACTTTAGAAAGTAAAACAAGAAGAAAAAGATGAATAAGAAAAAAAAGAAGATGATGATTGTAACACCCTCACTATCAGAATGTCACGCTTCCGGCAGCGCTACTCTGATAGAAAGAAGTATTACGACGACTTCATATACTTAATAATAAAATAGGAGCCTTTGACTCGAAATAGTATCACTGTTCTTTTTATAAACCGGGAAAAGAATACTTTTTAAATAAAACAAAACAAGCATATACATGTACAAAAACAACTATTACATAATAAAATATATATACAAATCATACAACTCATATTCCTCTTACATAATATAATATTGATGGCGAGGGGTAAATAAATAAAAATTAAATAGCATTATCGACTAAGCGAAACGCAATACAACCCTTCGTGAGCTTTTTCATCCGTCTCTTGAAAAGGATAAAGCTGTAGGGGGGTGAAAACCTAACCACACGGTCTCACCACAGAGTTTCAGAGTTGTCATAATAAGATATTTAAAGAGAAATCTATTTAAGCTCAGTGATTATTGTTCGTCCTTTGAATCCTTTAAAAACCAACTAGTTATCCAAAAACCCTTTTCGAAAATCAATACCTAAATATCCAGAAATCCAAAACATTTCTTTTCTTATAAGAAAAATCTTATTCAGAAGCCAATCACAAATCATTCAACGCAATCATCAATTCAGCACCAAAGCTCATTCTCAAAAGTAGCACACCAGGACAAACACAGACAAAACAGACAAGAAAAGTACAGGTTTAGGTAGCAGTTAATAATAGTTTAACAATTAGGCAAACCAAAACAAATTCAAACCCAAGCAAAGAATACAAATGCGTATGATGCATGCCTGTCCTATGGCTAATGAGCTCATCTGTCGGTTATACGGCCAACCCGACAAGTCTGGTTTGCTAAATCCATGGACTGTCTCCCGACGCGCATCCCCATAAGTCTATGCATAGCTTTTTCTCATATATATATCAAATCGCTCAATGGGGGTACCATTCCTGGGAATTTATAAGTACCCGGTCACCCTTACGTCGTAGGGTCAACAGAGTATCAAGTCTCAACCTGGAGCAAGTGGTGGCAAGCCACTGCGTCTACCCAGAAAAACTCGTGTCTCAGATAATTCAAATTCATAAGCCATATGAATAATTCATTCAACATTCATCAATATCTAAGCCATTCTCAATATCATCATCATTCGTCAATCTATATCTCATTTCCAAATTCATTCAAAAATCATATTTCAAAGTCAATCCTCATTGTCCTTCTTTCCATTCCGTTCATCAACAATCCCAATCCAAAACATAATTCTTTTTTTTCTAAATAAATCAATCTTAAAACATATAATGTTTAAAACCAAATCTTTTTAAATAATTACTTCAAACAAAACTTCCAATTTTATAAAATTTCGGCAGCATCTCTTCTAAAACTCGGACTCTGCCACCCTTTTCGGGTCCCATCCAAACATTCCTCAAACCCTTTCTCAACCATTTTAAAATCTCAATCATTTTTCAAAAATAAATCTTTTCAAAATTAAACCAGCTCAAATATTAAATCATTTATAAAATCAAACTAATTCAAAATTAAACCGCTTCCAAAATTAATTCATTTTCATGATCAAGTTAACTTCAAAACCAAGAAAAACCACTTTTCATAATAATCAACTAAATAACTTTTCAAACTAATTTCTTTTCAACAATCACACGCCACTCAAGCAATCAAGCAAACAGTCATTCAGTCCAGTAAACAACCACATTCATAAGACAATCATAATCACAGACATATGTTTCTCACATTAAAATCTATTTATAACAACTCTATAAGATAAAATAAATTTTAAGAAAACCCCTACCTCAATTATTCGCAATCCACATAATTAAATGCGTTGAATTCCTTTTTCCCTCGGCTCATCATAGCAGCAGCCAAAACCGCAGTTCCAAACCATATTTACAGCAACCATAGCTACTCTAATTGCAACAAGAAATAACCGAAACTCAATCAAATCGCAAATAGCATCGCAAATCCTCAGCCACATAACAGAACAGCGACTAAAAGAGTTTCAAAGCAAGAACAACTTACTGTACTAGCAAGGAACTAAAGTACAGCGCAGCCGCAGCTTCAGCGGTTAACTCCGGCAAGCTCCAACGGCAGCGGCTTCAGCCCGCAACGAAAAAACTCACTACAACATTATCAAACATATAAGACTTAATCGATGACCCTTACGGTAACAGATTTCGACGGATAAGGAAGATAAAACAGAACAGGGCTAGAACTTACCAAGAAAACAGAAGCTTCAGTGGCGGTTTCTGACGGCAACAGCGACGGAGATGGCTCGACGGTGACGAAGGTGGCTTCCTTCCCTTCCATCCCGTTCTGGTCGCATTTCCCTCTTCTCCTCTAGTCAGATCTGTGTTAACGGCGGCTCGACAGTGGCGAAGAACGGCGACAGAAAGACCTCGACGACGACGACAACGACGCGAGCTCCACTGGCGACGACGCCTTCTTCTCCTCGCGCGGCTCTCTCTCTCGGTTCTGAGCTTCCTCACAATGGTGACGAATGGCACAGTGTTGGCTCAAGCTGAATGGTGGCAGTGCAGGCAGCAGGACGCGGTGGCGGTGGCGCAGCTGCAGCGGCGGTCTCCCTTTCCTCCTGCGCGAGTCTTCCTTCTTCTCCCTTTCTCTTCCTCAAGTCCTCTCTTCCCTCTTCTGCTCTCTCTCTCAGATCTCATAATATATATAAATAATCAAATGCAACTACTAAGCCAGTAAAATTCATCAAAATCCTTCCACAATAAAAGCTTTCATCGTCATCATCACAAGCACCAACAGCAACACCAAATTTAGTGCGTGTGGGTGCGACTGGATGGAGTACTCCTATATAATAATGATGATGATGATGATGATGATGATGATGATGATGATGATGATGATTAAATCAATGGTGCAAGAAGGCTATTAACAAAGCATGTTTCAAAAGCTACGGATAATGTCTATATAGCTAGGAGATCTGAGGGTTTAGAATTAGGGTAGTTTAGGTAATTTTAATAAAATTAGAGGTATAGAGTATTAATTAAAAATCTAATTTAATCCTTTAAATTTATTTTTAAAATATTATTTAATTATTAATTTGTTAATTGACTTTCAATCAAATATTTTAATTTAAAATTAGAGATAATATAATTAATTTTCTTTATCTGTAAAAATTGAAAGTATTAAATTCCGAAATTTTCATATATTTAAACCAAATCATATAAAATTCTTATTATTTTATAATTACTAAACTTTATAATTTAAATATAGAAAATACTTCAATAATTATTTCAAACTCAATTAATCAAAACTTACTTTAATTATCTTTAATAAAGAAATTTCTAAAATTAAAACTATAAATAAATAATTAAACTTGAAATTAATTTATAATAAAATTTTCAAAAATTTTGGGACTTACAATGATGATGATAAAAAAGAAAAAGAAGAAGCAGCAGAAGATGAGGAGGAGGAAGAAGAAGAGTTTTGAATTATGCAGAACTTATCAGTATAAATATACAACAAATTTTTAACAATACACATAAATATCTTAGTTTTACACCGAAATTTGCTACAAATACACAAAAATATTTTTTAATGTTACATTTTTTTCTTCTTTTTTTTCATATTTCTTTCTTTCTTTTAGTTGAATGAATGTAGAGTCATCTTCTTCTAAGTAATTTTGCAACATTATGTGTTTTTTCTCCTTCTTCTTTGTTTGATTTTTTTTGTTTTTATTTTTGTTAAAAGAGTAAAACAAAAAGAAATTTGAGAAGATAAAACAAGAAGAAAAAGTTGAATAAGAAAAAAAAGAAGATGATGATGATGATGATGATGATGATGAAGCAGCAAAAGATGAGGAGGAGGAAGAGGAAGAGTTTTGAAGTATGCAGAACTTATCAGCAGAAATACACTGAAATTTCTTAACAATACACAAAAATATCTTAGTTTTACGCTGAAATTTACTATAAATACACAGAAATATTTTTTTAATGTTGCATTTTTTTCTTCTTCTTCTTTTCGTTATTTCTTTCTTTCTTTTAGTTGAATTCATGTAGGTTCATCCGATCCTCTTCCAAGTAATTTTGCAGCATTATGTGTTTCTTCTTCTTTATTTGATTTTTTTGTTTTTATTCTTGTTAAGAGAATAAAACAAGAAGAAACCTGAGAAAATTCTGTGGCAAAAATTTTGGATCAGGCAACGTCATCAATATATATGGCAAAAATTCTACGATAACGATAACAATGATAAAGACGATAACGATAACGACGATACGTATAAGAAGAAGACGACGATGACTATAACGATGATAATCATAATGATGAACATGATGGAAGAGAAGGAGGAAAAAGAAAAAAGAGAAGAAAGTTCAATGAGAAAAAAGTGACGAAAAAGAAGGAGAAAAAGAAAAACGTGCAGTAAGGGCGCATGAATGTAAATGATTTGTTGGACTTATTTGGTTAAATGACTTTATAAGTGTCCAATTTAGTGCATTCTAAGCCGGCCAAAGTAGTCCGTTCAAATCAGAACCACAATAAAAAGTTTGGTTAAAAAAAGGATCTTGTTACATTATAAGTCTATCCTATTCCAAATTAACTTGCAATCCATATAAATATACTTTTTATAGAAAAAGAGCTACAAGAAACAAGGCAATGCAATAATGCAACAACAACATAAACGCGATCAGCAACGGTATAAACACAATCAGCAACAACACAAATGCAATCAATAGCAGTGCCAATCAAACTCTAAGCAAGAACGAGGATAATAAAAGAAATCTCAAACAACACTAAATACGATCAGTTAACTTCTCATGAGAGTGAGAACAAAAAACAGTAAGAGGTAATAGAAAAAAAGTTCATGAGAACGAGAATTTTGTACATTCTAAATATTTTTTAGGAATATATTTTAATTATATTTTTTAATTTTTATTATTTAAAATAAAAATTTCTGTTAATAAATCTCTAAAAATACAAAAGAAAATTCTTTATTTTTAAAATTTATTTGTAGGGATTTTTTAGAATTTTCATTAAAATATTTTTACAAAATATTATTGTTATAATTGTTATTATTATTATTATATATACTAAAAAGACCATTATTCATTTTATATTGTATTATATCCATGAGTTACATAATATTTATTTTTATTTTTGTGAAAATATTGTTTTATATTTAAAAGTATTTTAGTTTTGTTTTTGTATCATAAAATAATTACATGCTCAATTTATTTATTGTATACATTTGTAGATGCTTAATTTAAACATATACTTAAAGAAATTTAGTATACGGGTTGGAATTATGATAAATCTAAAAACAATTTTAAAAGAACTTCAGATATTTCGGGTAAGGATGAAAAAATATGGGATAGAACATAGGGTGATGACGTTATATTGTATAAATGTTTTTTTTAACCAAGTCTAATTGAGTTGGTACAAATTCGGTAAAAAAAAATTATGCGTTCATCATGTAATTATTTGTCTTTATGCTTTTCTGGCACAAAAATTTTATTATGGAGCATAAAAATTTTGTTATAGAACAAATTAATTTTTACACACAACGCAAAAAGTTTTATACATAACACATAACCTTATGGATATAGCACAAAACTTTTTGCATATGGTACAAAAATTTAGTGATATAGCACAAAAATTTTTGTGTTGTGCAACAATTTTTTTGTACTGTGCAGAAAAAATTATGTACTATGCATCAAAATTTTTGTGGTCAGTATCTTTTTCTGAATATATATTAGAGAAGGAGCAGAAGAAGAAGACGATGATGATGATGATAACGAAGGAAGATGAGGAGGAGGAAGAAGAAGAGACAACATTGACGGTATCAGCAGCAATGACGACGACAATAATGGAGATAGCAATGAATACATTGAAGCGCGCAAAAAGAGAAAGAGCAGTAGCACGTACGAACATACGAAGAAGAATTTTTGACCGCATGATGACTTGGTTAGAGACTTTGTTTAAAAAAAATACTTGAACGCCTAATTTTATTGTGGAACATATATGATTTTTGAATATTTAAACCTCTAGGTAGAATACAAGCATGTTTAGTTAAAATTAAATTGTAGTAACTATACTGTGTGTATGGAAAGAATTGAAAAGAGATTTAAGATAGCTCTGTTATGTCATAACCTGAAGTTATTAAGATGGGACCTCCTGATGTAGTCCGAGTAATGCAGATGTTGTAAAGAACGGAGATGGTACCTACAAAATCACTCTGACGCCCAAGTCATTATGGGCAGTGACGTAGAGGGTATTAGAATCTTTCAGTTGCTGGGTTTCCGGAAGATTCTTTTGTCCGCGATCTATTGGTACACCTCCACGATGGGAACCGTTAGAGGCACGTAGTTCATGAACTTTCCCACCCGCAGGATCTTGGACAGTTTGTTTGCCTATTCCTTCTAGCCCTCTTTGCCAGAAGGAAGGTTTGTCAGTTGATGGGGAGGCTGGTTGGTGGGATTGCCGCTTGTTGGCTGCTACCACTATGCTAACCTCCTCGTCATTAATATATTTCCTTGTCAAATTTTGTATTTCCTGCATCGTCCACACAGGTTTAGTGGTTAAATATTTTTGGAAGTCCTTATTTACCCGATTGTTGATCAACCACAAGTTCGCTACTGAGTTTGTTAGACCATCAATCTCTAAATAATCGCTCTTGAAACAATCCAAGTACTTCAAGGTGGATTCGTCACTTTGAAAGATTACTCCTAAGAGATTTATTCGGTGTTTTGTCTTTGTTATTCGAGCGGTGAACTGGGCCAAGAATTTCTGTCTTATGTCTGACAAGGTCGAAATGGACCCATGAGGAAGGAAATTGAACCACTATATTGCCGAGCCATCTAAGGTTATAGGGAATGCAGGACACCTTACAGCATCTGCTACTTTCTTAAGGTTCATCTTTGCTTTGAAGGCAGTAATGTTCTCTTGTGGATCCTTTGTGCTGTCGCATCTCATGTCCGTGGGTTTGTCAAAGTTTTTGGCAAACAAACACTAAGGACCCTAGTATTAAAAGAAGTAGCGCCCATTACCATTGGCTCACCCCCGCCTCCGCTTCTTCTCATCTCTTGGTCTCTCCCGGCTTAGCGACCTATGGTTTTCTTGGTAGGTGTGATCGTACCAATCGTCCCCATCATCATGCTTTCCGTATTCCCTACATTGTGGCTGGAGATTGGTTATGTGTGCCAGCTCGCCTCTGTTTCGTTGTAGAATGGGCTTCTTAGCTTGTTTTGGGTCTGGAACAATCTCGGGCTGCCACTTCTCTTTTCATTTTTGGACTCGATGCATAAGTTCCTGCATAATTCGGACACTATCGCTACTGGTCTCCCAAATGGATGCCTTTCTGGCGAGTGCGGGGCACCATTGGGACTTTGATGTCAACTTCGGGAAGACGCAACATTTACCACACTTCTCATGCGACCGTCGTCAGCGGCATTGTGGCCTCTAAGATGGTCATCATTTCCGTCCCCCTCAGATTCACGGGGATCGTGTTGGGGATCATTTATCGTCGGCTATAGTTAGGTAGTCTCCGCAGCCGGTGCCAAATGTTATGTTGTTACCTGAAGTTATTAAGATGGGACCTTCCGATGAAGTTCGAGGAATGTGGATGTCGTTAAGAAAGCGATAGGGATGGTATCTGCAAAATAACTCTGCCGCCCAAGTCAGTGTGGGTAGTGAGGTAGAGGGTATTAGGGTAAGGTAGGTACCTCTGGAAAGGTTAGTTCCTCCCTATATATTGGTGTCATTTTATGGGTCCCTCCTCTCCAGGGATTGCATGGGTGTCCCACTCTCTAGATTCTCGCATTTTCTATAACCGTCATGCTCTGAAAGCATCTAGTATGGAGATCACTAACTCTGCCACATGACCAAGAGACTAGGTGAAGGATATTGGCCCGATCTTACATAATGGGCTAATCCCAAACAAGCACCAATCCACTTTTTTCCTTAACAACTCAATTTTTATGAATGATAACTATAAAATCTCTTTAAAATTAAAATTCTACTATGTAAATACAGACTTCCATGCTCATAACCTCCTCTTATCAGGGAAGGTAATATCAGGGAGTGAAGACAAGGGACGATCTCTAAATTTTCATCCTAGAAAGCTTGAAATTTCGTTCTATTTTCACATGGATATACCACGAAAATTATTCTATTAAAAAAATTGAACAAAATTTAGTATAAATAATATAAAACTATGTCAATGTTTCTAATTATCTCACATAATAACATATTACAAAATACAAATTTAGTAGAATATTTAGGTTCCCAAATTTAAATAAACTACACAAATACAGTTCTTATATGGCTCAGATAGAGTCTTGCGCATTGCACCATACCACATTAGGTCCACTAGCACAAAACTAATAGACTCATGCCCATTCTCCCTACTTTGTAGGGTCGCGGCCTCCAGCCTTTCTATGTATAATGCCTAACACATAAAAGAATTATATGTTATGACAAGTCACTATTGTTTAAAAAAAATTATGTTATGCAATAAAGGCAGGTTTCCATTAAGTTCTCATATAGCTTGTCCATAAATAACTCCTTATTTTTCTTCGGTATATGGGTGTACTTCAAGACTTCAGATTTAAGAGGCACGTGGTTCAATGACTTTGCTTGTAGATAATAAATAAACATGTTAAAACAAGTGACAGTTAATTTTAAAATACAAAATCAAATCAACTTAAAACTTAAGTAAGTAAATTAATTATTATACCATCCTCTTCTTGGTCTTCACAATAGTGGTTGAACCCCTACAGTACAAAAAGGCACTGTTGGCGGCTGTCCTATTTGCCCAATTTGTTGTTTGGAGATTCTTGAAACTGGCATAATTGTCCAGTATCCACGTAGCTCTCGCATCAACTAGGGTCACACTCACTAACTATACTCCTCCTTACCGTTACAGACATTGATAAGCATCTATTGAAGATGTCGACCAATAAAATAGTCAAACATCTTCCTTACGAATGAATTGTGGGTGGGGTCCCATCTTCCTTATGATGGTGTGCTTGATGTCCTCCTCTAGGGGATTAGCAACTGATGCATATGACGAATCAGTTTGTGAGATATGCATCAGTCTGTAAAGGTAGTAGAGATACACTAGTCGAAGTAAAACCCAGTTAGAGTGGGTTAGGGATCATCAAGAACGTTTGCTGTGAACTAGGAAATGATGATGTCCCAAACATCATTGAGGTAGAGGAAGACAGAGTACTGCTAGGTCTGGGTATGATAATCACTCTGCCTCTACCCCAACCCTTAGAACCAATACCTCGTCCTACCATGTTTACCTAGAAGAGACAAGGGAACAATTATAAACAATATAATTAACACAATATAAACTAAGTTTATCCTAATCCAAAAGATTAAGCTTCTTTTGATATTCTCGAAGCTAACATTTTCATCATCAAATTCATCTTCTTCCTCATCGTCCTCTTCAATCTCTTCTTCTATTGGTGACATTTCATTCTCTCTCCAAAGATCAATGATTTTGTCATCCATAAGAAGTGAATTAAGGGTGGTCGAAGCACCAATTTCAACGACTATCTTTAAAGGATTTGAATCATTAAATTGGTAGGGCTCTTGAACTTATACCACATTACATTCGATGTGGCCCCTTAGTTTAATCTTAACCACAACTATCCAATTTGACTTACAACTTTAAAATCATGCAAATAGTACACTTGTGTGTATTTCGGAATAAGATAAAAAGTTCATAATATCTCTGTTCATGCATTTCTTATAGTGATTTTTAGAATAGAGATCTCCATAAGGTGGTTAATATAATTTTGTCTCCACTATAAAATTCCTATAAGGATCTTTATTTCCATTCTCATCCTCAGAAAGATTTTTATGCTCATGTGCGCTTCCATCTTCAAATATCTCACAGAAATCATGTTCACAAATTATTTTGTCATTCCTACTCCAAAAGGAAAAAAAAACAACTTATTTATGTTATCACACTTTTGCTTAGATATTTTGTGTATTGAATTTTTATTTTTTAAAACTCAAGGATATTTTAATTAAGAAAAGAAGGAAAAAATTCCATTCAGAATGTTGAAGGTTTGCTTAATTTTTTAGTTATTAATCTTTCTCTTGTTTCGATACCATCATCATTCTCATCCCTAACAAATGCCAACAAGGATTTAAATTCTGATCAACAAATTGCTTCCATTCAAGATAAGTATTATAAAAGAATTCAAGAGAAAAGGACAAATAGGTCACTAACATTTTGTTTTGTAGACATTTTTGTTTCTGACCATTTGAAAATACTTTTAAATTACTGACCTCTTTAAAAGTTGGATATATGTATCCCTTCGTTCATATGGGTCCTTTAGACCCAATGAAAATATCTTATGTGACTTCCGTTGTGCTGACTAGGCTGTTGCAAATACACACAGTGAGAGAGTTTTTAAAACGAGACAAATTACTCTCCCTTCAACCAGCTCAGACTCAAGTTGTCCCATGTCCACCTTGTTATCTTCCACCTTAGCCTTCACATCATCAGATCCATTACCTAAACAGCTCCATGATGAAGATGACCATGGTTCCTTTAATAGCACCCGATTCCAAATTAACTTATGGTGAGGGAACAACTTATCCTTAAGCTCTTCAGTTTTCAACCCTTTATTCAAGATCTTTCCTTCACCCAATCTCTTAGATTTATCATTCACAGATTCCTTTTTACAAATGTTTTCAATATTTCTATTACTACAACTATCCATTTTACCGAAATCAGCACCAGTAATATGAACCATAGCCTTCTTCCTCTGGGGACCGAAGAAGTGGATCTCTAGACAATGGAATCCCTTGATGCAACAGTAGAAGCAATGATTGATGCCTTGTTGGCATGTGGCACAACTCGGATCGCGGGCTTCTTGGATCCATGAGACGTGGATCAGCGGAGTTGGTGGTGGTTTTCTTTCTTGGCGGAAGAACAAAACTTTACAGAGGTAGAAGAAGAGAGCTTGGTAGTAGCCGAGGCATCGTGGGAAGGGGTCTTGTGAGAGGCGAACAGCGATGGGGTTGCTGACCTAGATTAGCGATAGAGGGTGGCGGCTGTGGCATCTCTGCAGTCACAATATTTGATTCGCGCAAGTGGACATGAAAATGAGAATGAGATTCAGTAATTAGAGTTTTTAGTGTGATTTAGAAAGAATGAGTAAAACTTGAAATGAAGGATATGGAAGAAGGAAGTGGAGAGAAGATTTGGGGCTATGGACGTTGTTTTGAAGAAGGGGGATTAATTTTTCACCTTTTAAAAAGTCTCCCTCCACATGCACATTTGTAATGGCCACGTGAGCACAACGGGAGATATGTTAGACATTTTCGTTAGGTCTGATAGATCCATATAAACGAAATGATACATATATCCAACTTTTAAAAGAGTTAAAGACTTAAAAGTACTTTCAAATGGTTAAGAACAAAAATATTCGCAAAATAAAAAGTTGGGAATGTATTTATCATTTTCTCATAATTTAATTAATACACTTAGTGACTAAAAAACCTAAATCGAAAATAAAATCGTTCCTAATTGAATGGAAATTGAATTTGTAATAAACTCTAATAATAATAATAATAATAATAATAATAATAATAATAATAATAATAAATTTTTCATCATATGCATATAAATTTTATCAATGAGAAGAAAATCAGTAAAATATCTGATTAAAAAAGTAGATGAAATAGATGATAGACAAAGAATATAAAATAAAAAAAATAATAAAATTATATAAAAAATAATAAAAAAAGACTTATGTATAGTCTTCCTATAAATATAATATATTATAAAATTTAATAATATTATTTGATCTATTTAGTCAATTCCACCCAGTAAAAGAGGCTTTATTGTTATTCACTTAATTGTTATTGTTATTGTTGTAGTCACATAGGCTTTATCTATGTCCTTAGCTAGTTGGATTATCCCATGACCCACCATAGGTCCCCCAAGATCCCTTGGTTGCTCATATTCCTGTATTGTATATAAATAACCATAACCAAAGGCCAATCGACCCATCATTCACATCTCCAGTCTCGCAATCAACATTCTCTCTTTCATCCAAAAACAAGCTATAAAATTGAACAGCTATGGCTTGTTGGTCTGCAGAAAATGCCACTAAGGCCTATCTCAGCACTTTAAAAATGGTTAGTATTACTACAAAACCATCTTAATTAGACATACGTCTCAATCTTAATTATCACCATAAACTTCTTAATTAGTCTCTATTTTTCTAACATAAAAAACTAAAAATATTTTTCTAATGTATTTTGTGTGATGTTTTCTCTTCAGGGTCAAAAGGCGAAGGAACCAGACGTGGCTGAGTTCATATCAGCACTAGCAGCAGGAAACAACGCACAAACAATGGTCGTTGCCTGCGCCGGCTCAGCCGGATCCACCACACTAGCCTTGGTGGCCGCTGCAAACCAAACCGGCGGCCAAGTTATCTGCATTGTAAACAGCCATCAAAATCTAAAAGCCTCCAAAACCGCATTGGGTACCGCGGCACAACGAGTCGAATTCATGGTTGGAGAAGCACAAGAACTAATGGTAAACCACACTTTTGATTCAGCTGATTTTCTGCTAATAGATTGCAACCTTGATAGCCACGAAGAAATCCTCAAGAAAGTGCATGG
This sequence comes from Arachis hypogaea, assembly GCF_003086295.3. Lineage (NCBI taxonomy): Eukaryota > Viridiplantae > Streptophyta > Magnoliopsida > Fabales > Fabaceae > Arachis > Arachis hypogaea. The sequence goes on along the minus strand of NC_092054.1, from coordinate 112,239,833 downwards.
AAATAATAACAATGGAACAGTAGTTGTTGTTGGATACAATGCATTTAGTTGCAACGGGTCTTCTTGGTTTGGTTCAAGGACTACTCAATTGCTTCCAATTGGTGAAGGACTTTTGGTAACTAAATTTAGAATTGGATCCAATGTGATTAATAGTCCTAAGTATGGTGGAGGAAACAGAGTAATGAGTAACAAGAGCCGTTGGGTTGTTAAGGTTGATAAATGCACAGGGGAAGAACATGTTTTCAGGGTCAGATTTCCACCACAAGGGAAAGTCATTCATGCTTAAACAAAAAAAAAAAAAAAAAAAAAAAAAAAACAAAAAAACAAAAAACGTGCTTTGTGTTTTAATTTGGATTTTTTATTTTGGACACACAAAAATGGAGTGCTGAATTCTTTTTGCTTCTTGTTGAGAGACACAACTCATCATCACAAGGAGTTATTGGCCCTATTTCAAGATGTATATAGAAAATCATATCATATTATCATGACATTGTTTTGTGATCTTTATTTTTATTTTTTATTTTTTTTACATGTGGCATATAGAACAAGTGTAGATTCTTGGTCACATAAAGTTTGCCCTTGTTGCACTTTACGTTACATGGAAATTGAACATAATAATCATATACTTTGCCCAACGTTTCCTTCAGAAATTTGAAGTCACGAAGGCATAGTGATGAAAAGATTGTCTCATCTTCCTGAAACTGTCTGGCTTTAAATATATGCCACATTAACAAAGCACTTGAACATTATTATCCAGAACAATAATATAATTAAGATCTTATGATTAAAAAGAAAGAGTGCAAAGTCGTCATCTCATAACACATCAACATAAGACTTTAACCAATGAATTAAGCAAGTAATCATTACAGTGAATAAATCGTCACATCTTAACCCAAAATCTTAATAAATCTGATCAGTAATTTTCTATGGATGTGGACTTTCAATTGTATCCCTCAAACTTAATATCTAAATACACTTTCATTTTCCATTATGTAAAATTCTTGCTTGAACAGCATTCTTTTCTTTTCCTAAGCTGAAAAACCGTTTTCCTAAGTCAAATCTACAATCACAATTACCATGTTTCCAATCCCCTTCCTTGTGTTACCACTAAGACATATTAGGCCCACATGATGGTCATAACTAGGTTAGAACTGAGTCAAATCATCAACTTATTAAATTAATCGAGTATGAACTTCAATAAATTCAACTTATTAGATCATGAGTTATATATATATATTTTATACTTTTAATTTATCAAAGAAAAATTATAAGTTCACTATTATTTATTAAATATATGAGTATGCATTATTTTTTATTTTTGTCATATCTAAATTATAATATCTTTGTTATTTTATTAGAAAAGTTAAATGAGCGATATAATTTAATTATTTTATTAGACGACAAATTTAATTAATTTTTTTATGGAAAAAAAACCTGACATATCTCTATATTAATGTTTTGGTACAAAATTTTATTGTAATTTTTTATATATAATTTTGATAGAGAATATAAACTATAACTAATAGTTAGATAATATATATACTTTATAATTTATTACTACTAGAAAATTTATTTTTAGTAGCTATTTATTTTATTTTTAGTGACAATAAAAATAGTTGCTAATATGTTTATCATTAATTTGACATTAGTCGTCTTATATATTCTTACTATAAAGTTTCAGTGACAAGTACACAATTGTTAGCAAACATCTTTTTAATAGTCGTAAAAAATATATAATTGTCGTTATAACATATAATAATAATAATGAACATATAATTTCCGTAAAAATATAAGTTAAATAAAACATATAGTAGTTATATGTTATTATCACTAAAAATAATTTTTGTTGTAATATAAATAGATATACTTACAAACTTGTTCGGTTGCTCGTTAGAATGATGGGTCGGATGGATGTCGGGTTATGAGCAATGGGTTGAGTGAAAGGGGGATATCTGGACCTAGCGCGAACTCTACGAGAAGAGGTGTTGTCACGATTGTTGGTGGGTCAGCGGGTGAGGCCACCTGTAGGGACATTCCGATGCTAAAGTAAGCGTTCGTACGATGAGCGGCTAATTAGGATAAAGATGTTGTACCTCTGGAGATGAGTAGGTCCCTCCCCATTTATACCTTGTACTCAGGTGGGCCCTTATTGGGTTTGGCCGGAAAGTTTCTGCCAGCTATCCATGTCTTCATCCAGGAGTGAGGTGACGCGCGAATCACCTTTGTATATGGGTTGAAGACCCGTGGGTCGGTAGTTCGTAGGATGGACCCCCGGCCCTTATTGGGTTTGGCCGGAACAATGCCCCAACGTGGCAAACCGTGAGGCTCACGGTTGGCACGTTCGAGTTACTCGCGTCTTCCCAAGTAGTAGTTTTCCTTTACTCGGGGACCCGTTGACGAGATCCACGTCTTTAGTGCGCGTGAGCTGTCCCCAACCATTGCTTGGGGTGTCATTTCGATATCCGTACTAAGAGCATTAAATGCTCTTTATGCCTGATTTGAAAGTGAAGGAAAAAAGTCCGTTTTACACTTGCCTTTTCATGCTCTCCACAGATGGTATCAATGTTCGGTTGCTTGTCAGAGTGATAGATTAGATGGATGTTGGGTCATGAGCAACGAATTGAGTGAAAGGGGGGTATCTGAACTTGGGCGCGAGCTCTACGAGAAGAGGTATTGTCCCGATCGCCTGTGAGTCGGCGGGTTGGGCTATCTACAAGGACACTCTGATGCTAAAGTAAGTGTCCGTACGATGAGGGGGCTAATTAGAATAAAAGTGACGAACCTTTAGAGAGGAGTAGATCTCTCCCCATTTATATCTTATACTCAGATAAACCCTTTATTTTGGACCCGTCCGTCTAAAAACTTCAGTCAGTTGTTCAGGTTTTATCCAGGAGTGAAGTAATGCGTGGTTCACCTTCGTTTTCGGATTGAAGATCCATCAAGTCAGCAACCCCTTAGAATGGATCCCCGACTCTTATTAGATTGGGTCGGAACAAAACTTTTAATTAATTATTGAACATAATAAATTTTACAAATAAATTTGATTATTAATAAATTAAATTTAAAACCAAATTTAAAGTTAGCCTTATTTATCTAAGTCTGATTCAGTTCCAGTTCTAGTTGCAGGCGAAGGCATTCTTAGCATTCACGTGAAAAAATTGAGAAAAAAGAGTCCCTGTCAACTAGGTACAGACAACAGGCTGTAAGCACAGCACTAAGGATATATCCCTTAACAAAGTTCCTGATCATTTTGCACAATTAATTATATTGTGGATCTAATAATTCTATGCACGTAGGGTTAGTGTAAAGATATTGAATTATATATTGTTACAGTAAAAAAAAGCTATTTCTTTCGTTGACTACTTAAAAATAATTTGATTAAATCACGACAATATAATTATTAATACATCAAAACTAAACTCATATTATTATTTGAACTACCTTCCAAGGCTGCTGCCTACACTAACGTGGGACTGTGTGGTTTTGTCCGTGTGAATCATAGCATATACCCTGCTACAGTGTGGCTGCATAGTTGTATATCATAGAATCATGGATGAGTGTAATAAAATAAATTCATTTAGCATAAAAGTTAAGTTAGCACTCAACAACACCAAACCAATGCTTAGATATTTAAGGAATCGGCTCCAGCATTAACATGTGTGCTCGAAAGGACTTGTCTCTTCAGATATTCTTTTGAACATTTTGCCTCATAAAATATCTTCATATGCTATATAAAATTGTAAGGTACGTAATGTATGTTACTTATTTATTTAAGATACTCAACTCTTGGAATAAAAGCAAGTCTATTAATTTTATTTCAGATATACTACTCATTTATTTATGAGTCTTGTGCATATAAAAGATTTTCAGCTATAAATAGGAAAAGTAAAAATTTAATATATTTGTGATGTTACTGTCTTCAAAGAAATTGGTTTAGAATTTACCTAGGGGAAAACTATTTATTGCTCAGAAAGAAACGGCTGGGAGAAAGAGAAATATTGGTACACCTACCTTCAATGTTTAATTATTTATTTAAGATAAAGTACTGATGAGGAGTAAATTCTAGTTTCATCCTTTACATTCATATTTTTATTTGAATTTTTTATTTTATTAAATTTTAAATATTCGATCAATTTTCTTTTTAAAGTATCTTTTTTTATTATAATTTTTTTAAATAATAAAAAATTATAATTATAATGATCATAATAGTGATTGTAATAATTTGAGAATAAAAATAACAGAATAATAAGAGAAATAAGAAGATAATAATAAAAGAAAAATAATATTTTTGAAAAACAAATTTTTAATTTTGACCAAATAATAAAAATAATAAATAAAATATGTAAGACAAAAATAAGACATTTTATATATTAAGAATGAAATTAAGATTTAACCAAATCATTAGGGATAGAATAATTCTTTACCCTATTATTTATTTTCAATTGAAAATGGAACATAGTACAAAATTGGGCTGAAAATGGGGTGGGTCGGCTTAACTTTAAGTCTTTAACTAACAAATCATTTGTAGAAGTGTGAGAGAAAGTAATAGGCCTGTTAGGGGGTTGAGTAACCCGTATGGGGAATATGGACCCAATTGAACAAGTGGCTAAAATAAGTATTCTACACATTGAGTCCAAGAGGCCATTACATGTGGGGCACCAAACCCAACCATCCCTTCCCCTTCCTTCTCTATGTCCACACAAAAACATCAATATATCTTTCTTTCAATAATGATACCTGCAGTCACGGAATACGTGTCAATAACATATACATCAAATCCTAATTTCTAATCATTCATCTTATATGTAGGGCCTACAAATTTGAATCATATAAAGTGAATGGTCATGATTTAGTTTCTATAACAATATTCAGATCGGTTCATAAAAGATTATATATAAACTTGGTTCTTAAAATATTTAAGATTTAAATTTCATTCTTAAAAAATATCCATGTAAGTTAAATTAGCTTTTCTATGTCATATCGAAATTGACCTCACACCAATAGTTATTTATGTATAATACATCAACAAAATTTAATAGAGTAACTAATTTAATTTATGTTAATTGTTCCGATCTAGCCTAATATTGGCCGGAGGTCCATTCTACGGACTACCGACTCGACGGATCCTCGACCCGCACAAAAAAGTGACCCGCGCGTCACTTTATCTTAATGAAGAGCTGGACAGCTGGCAGAAGCTTCCAGATGGATGAACCTAAGATAGAGGCCACCCGAGTACAAGGTATAAATGGGGAGGGACCTACCCCTCCCTAGAGGTACGTCACCTTTACCCTAATCAGTTGTCACATCGTACGGATGCTTACTTTAGAATCGGAGTGTCTTTGCAGGTGGCCCCACCCGCTGACCCACTGATGATCGGGACAATACCTTTCTGTAAAACTCGCGCCCAGGCCCAGATACCACCCTCACTCAACCTGTTGCTTACAACCTGATGTCCATCCAATCACCATTGATGCCGTCTGTGGGACCTAACGCGACTATGGAGCTCATCCCTCATCCGGAGGAGGTGCGAGCAGAGGGTGGAGCCAGCCTGCGGAGTAGGGTGAGTTTGGAGACCTCGCAGGAACGTCTGAGATCTTCGTCTCGCCAGGGCGGCACGCACGCCCGATCTCCTGAGAAACGCACGTTCGGTGGTACTCGTAGCGACAACTCTCGGATTATGCAAGAGCTCAGACATAGAGTGCGAAACCTGGGGAGGGAATTGGCAGTGAAGGACCGTTATCGTCCCAAACACAGCCGAGATTCTCGTCCAAGCTTTTCACGAACCCAGTCTCCAATGAAGAGGTTGAAAAACCGCAGGAAGTGTCCCAAGAGGGACGGCGAGTGTGACCAAATTGACGCTTAGTCCCTCACCTACACCGAGGGCAAGTCGGAGGACCGTGGAGAGCGAAGGAGAGACAGAGGAAAGAAACAACAAGATCCCGTTGTAATGGGAGCTACTCCTTTCCACCCATCTATCCTCAAGGTTTGACTACCCAAGAACTTCGACAAGTCAACAGACATGAGGTATGATGGTACTAAAGACCCACAAGAGCATTTAAGGACCTTCAAGGCCAGAATAAACTTGGAGGGCGTGGGTGACGCCATCATATGCCATGCATTCCCCATAATCTTGGCGGTCCTAGCAATTCGTTGGTTCAATGCACTACTTCAAGGGTCCATTACAGCCTTCGCGGACATCACACAAGTTTTCGACGTAATTCACCACTCGGATAGCCAAGGCCAAGTACCCGATTAACTTGCTCGGAGTGACCCAACGGGTTGGAGAACCAATGAAAAAGTTCCTCAACCGATTCAATGATAAATGCTTAGAGATCGACGGTCTGACAGACTCCGTAGCAGGCCTGTGTTTGACCAATGGTTTGGTGAATGAGGATTTCAGGAAGCACCTTACCACCAAACCCGTGTGGACGATGAAAGAGATCTAGAGTGTTGCAAGGAAATACATCAATGACGAAGTGATACGTGCTTCAAATGTTCGAGATATGAAGAGTTCAAGTATTATTTAGAAGATATTAATTTACATTTTTAGAATATTTTAATTTAATGTATTTTGATTTTGTTTATTTAATTACTAGATTGGGCCTTATGTTTATGGGCTTTAGGATTTTTATTTGTTTTAACCTAATAAGAGGTTATAAATACCTCCTTAGCTATTGTAGTCGTAGCATAGAATGATTTAGAGGTTTTAAACCTTTTTTGGTTTCGTGATGAAACCATGGTGTGGACAATTGAGGTTGAGGAGTCCCTCTCTTGTTGCATCGGGGAATTGGTTAGAAGGTTGAGGAGTCCCTTCGAATCAATTTCCAAACCATGGCGTTGACAAGTTAGGTTGAGGAGTCCCTTTCTTGTTGCGTCAAGAAATTGGGTAGAAGTAGAGTGATTCTTTTTGTACTCAATTTCAATCTATCATTTTTGTTTCTATTTCAATTTCAATGTATCTTTTTTATTCAAATTCAATTCTTGTCTTGTTTATCTTTTTATTTCTTTATCATTTGGTATCAGAGCTCAGGTATTAGATTAATTCTTATTAATCTATATTTGTTCTTCTTTTATCATTAAAAAAAAAAGAGTCCAGTGTATGTTGCGTCTTTCTTTAAGTTATTGTGTTCTTGTTTTCGTTTGTGTTTCATTATTGTTTAAAAAAAGCATAAAGTGCAAAAAAAAAAGGAAAAAAAAGAAAGAAATTATCTTCCTTGTAATTATTGTCCTTTTCATATATTATTTTTTCCACCTACAAGATTCGAGGACGAATCTTTTTTGAAGAGGAGGAGAATGATACGTGCTTCAAATGTTCGAGATATGAAGAGTTCAAGTATTATTTAGAAGATATTAATTTACATTTTTAGAATATTTTAATTTAATGTATTTTGATTTTGTTTATTTAATTACTAGATTGGGCCTTATGTTTATGGGCTTTAGGATTTTTATTTGTTTTAACCTAATAAGAGGTTATAAATACCTCCTTAGCTATTGTAGTTGTAGCATAGAATGATTTAGAGGTTTTAAACCTTTTTTGGTTTCGTGATGAAACCATGGTGTGGACAATTGAGGTTGAGGAGTCCCTCTCTTGTTGCATCGGGGAATTGGTTAGAAGGTTGAGGAGTCCCTTCGAATCAATTTCCAAACCATGGCGTTGACAAGTTAGGTTGAGGAGTCCCTTTCTTGTTGCGTCAAGAAATTGGGTAGAAGTAGAGTGATTCTCTTTGTACTCAATTTCAATCTATCATTTTTGTTTCTATTTCAATTTCAATGTATCTTTTTTATTCAAATTAAATTCTTGTCTTGTTTATCTTTTTATTTCTTTATCATTTGGTATCAGAGCTCAGGTATTAGATTAATTCTTATTAATCTATATTTGTTCTTCTTTTATCATAAAAAAAAAGAGAGTCCAGTGTTTGTCGCGTCTTTCTTTTTGTTCTTGTGTTTTTGTTTTCGTTTGCGTTTCATTATTGTAAAAAAAAAAAGAAGAAGCATAAAGTGAAAAAAAAAACAAAAAAAGAAGAAAGAAAACAAAAAAAAAGAAATTATCTTCCTTATAATTATTGTCCTTTTCATATATTATTTTTTTCCACCTACAAGATTCGAGGACGAATCTTTTTGAAGAGAAGGAGAATGATACGTGTTTCAAATGTTCGTGATATGAAGAGTTCAAGAGTTATTTAGAAGATATTTTAGTTTATATTTTTAGAATATTTTATTTAATGTATTTTGATTTTATTTATTTAATTACTAGATTGGACTTTATGTTTATGGGCTTTAGGGTTTTCTTTGTTTTAACCTAATAAGAGGTTATAAATACCTCTAGCTCCTTAGCTATTGTAGTCATATGATAGAATTTTTAGAGGTTTAAAACCCTTTTTTGGTTTCGTGATGAAACCATGGTGTGGACAATTGAGGTTGAGGAGTCCCTCTCTTGTTACATCGGGGAATTGGTTAGAAGGTTGAGGAGTCCCTTCGATTCAATTCCCAAACTATGGCGTTGGCAAGTTAGGTTGAGGAGTCCCTTTCTTGTTGCGTCAAGAAATTGGGTAGAAAGTAGAGTGATTCTCTTTGTACTCAATTTCAACTTATCTTTTTGTTTTTATTTCAATTTTAATGTATCTTTTCTATTCAATTTTAATTATTGTCTTGTTTATCTTTTTATGATGAAAGAGATCTAGAGTGTTGCAAGGAAATACATCAATGACGAAGAGGTCAGTCAAGTGGTAGTTGTGATAAACCCATATTTTATGATATATTTTGTGCTTAGTTTGAGTGATTTATTCAATCCTTCACCCACTTATTGATATTAATTGCATGGTTTTACTTTCCCTTCCTTAATATGTGATGTATGTGAAAAACATGTTTCCTATGCTTTAAAATTAATTATTTTAATTACCTTTATTTCCATTCGATGCCGTGATTAGTGTGTTGAGTAGTTTCAGATCTTCTAAGGCAGGAATGACTCAAAGGATGGAAAGGAAACATACAAAAATGGAAGGAAAACACAAAACGAAGTTTTTGGAGAAACCGACATCCACGCGATCGCATGAGCGACGCGGACGCATGCCAAACGCGAAGAAGCAGCGACGCGGCCGCATGACTGACGCGACCGCGCGCCTTAAGCAGAACACATATGACGTGGCCGCATGACTGACGCGACCGCGTGGCAATGACAACTCCGAATGACGCGACCGCGTGACCCACGCGGACGCGTGACAGAGGCCACGCACCAGAAATTGCAGAAAACGCTCCCAGCGAATTCTGAAGCCCTTTTTGGCCCAAATCCAAGTCCAGAAGGCATAGACCAGAGGTTATGAAGTGGGGGAATGCATCCATTCAGAGGGAGACTCCACTTTAGTTAGTTTTTCCATGATTTAGATTTAGTTTTGAGAGAGGTTCTCTCCTCTCTCTTCTCTCTTTAGGATTAGGATTTAGAATTAGGATTTTATTTGCTTTCAGGATTATCTCTTTATCAGGTTCAATATTCCCTTTTATTTACTTTTTCAATTTAATTTATGAATTCTTCCATGTTACAGATTACTCTTTTGAATTAATGTTATTTGAGGTATTTCTGTTTAATATTGCTTTCTTTTATTTACATTATTGTTATTCCCATCTGAAGACATTTTTATTCCAGTAGATTTACTTTTCTCCTTTTGGTCTTGGTTAAGAAATCAGTAACTCAGGAGTTATCAAACTCAAACATGATTGATAATTGTTATCTTGTTAGTTAAATTGAACTTCAATAATCCCAATCTTTTCTTAGGAAATAAATAGGATTCGAAGATCAAACCAATTAATCCCTTGACCTTCCTTTATCTTAGTAAAGGTTAACAAAGTGGAATTAAGATTCAATTCTCATCATCATTGATAAGGATAGCTAGGATAGGACCTCTAATTTCTCATACCTTGCCAAAAGCTTATTTACAGTTATCTATTTATTTTACTTGCCATTTAAATTACTTGTTCTTCATTTACTTTAATTGTTGATTAAACTATTCCCTCCTCATTCTCAAAACCCCAATTTACAATCTCCATAACCAATAATAAGAACATACTTCCCTGCAGTTCCTTGAGAAGACGACCCGAGGTTTGAATACTTCGGTTATCAATTTATTTAGGGGTTTGTTACTTGTGACAACCAAAACGTTTGTATGAAAGGACTTTTGAAGGTTTAGAAACTATACTTGCAACGAGGATTTATCCGCAAATTTCTAGACCACGCAAAAGTTCTCTCATCAAAATGGCGCCGTTGCTGGGGAACTGCAATCGTGTGCCTTATTATTGGTTATTGTAAATATTTTTCTTTTACTTGTTTATTTGTCTTTATTTTCCCCTTTCTATTTCTATTGGCTACTATGAATTCTCGCCCCTTTCGCTTTGAGTTTGGTTCTAATGTTATTGAAAGGAATGGAAGTTATAAAGGAACATGCATCAAGGTCAGAGCAACCAAAGATGGATGGAGCCAAGAGGATCTGATCAACCCTTTAGGCAACAACACCCTCCAAGATATCATGGACAATGACCATTCTACAATGCATACCAAGCAAATAGACATGGTGGACAACCTTGTAATTACCAATAAGCCCCACCCTGTGCTTATAGACCATCCTCTCAACATAACTCCGAACCACCACACTCACAAGCTCCTTTTCACCATTCACCACCGTATGATCCTCATTTACCCCGATTCCAATCCAATCACTCCCAAACACCACCACTTCCCCCTGTGCCATATCCAAATCTATCACCCCGAGAATCAGAGGTTCGCCTCAAGGAAACAGTAAATCGACTTCAAACAACCCTTCATCAACTGGAGCAAGCAGTAAGTCAATTATCTTCTAGACGTTCGAGCATTCAAGGACATCCCACAGCTCCATGTGGACAATCTAATGAAGAGCGTAGCATGAAGGAAATACTAGAAACTCCAGTAGACAAGACAGAGCATGGTTTCGTACTGGAACAAGTAAAGGAAGCTGTCATTATTGAAGAAGAAGAGTTGGTTGAAGACTTAGGAGACGTTGAACCTCCATCGGAATCCAAAGTTGTGGAGCATTCTGTCAAGGATGTTACAATTGATGCTAAGGAGGATTGTGCGCAATCCCCAGAGCAAGTATTTCATGAAGAACTAGACAGAATAACCCAAGAAGCAAATTTCCTTGATGATGATAGTCACAAGTCAAGTTCTCCTAGTAATGAGCTTGCATCCGCAAGTGAATTCTCTGAGATCGAAGAATCTTCCCCAAGTGAATACGAAGATGATACGGAGGTAGATTTCTCTCAACCTCCAGTCTATGACTTAAGTGATGAGGAAGACATAGATGGCTTTGATCAGGACATGGATACATTTGAAGAATCTTGCAAGGAAGTGGAGAATTTCACAGAAGAGAACAAGGGAGTAGAACTCACAGAACCACTGGAATCACCTATCCCAAGGCCATTACCACCCAATACAAGTTTTAAGCGGGTACAATCCTTAACATTTAGCTTTATTTTTCCACTTGAATATGGTTTGCTTGAAACAAATGGCCAGCTTAGAGCTCTTTGCAGCTTTAAGAGTAAAAGGGAAATGGCTCGTACTCAGACCTGGTGCACGAGGTTCAATAAGGTTCTACGCTTCAACTCGAAGTGCACAGATTGGCACCATGATCAATCGGATGGATCTCGGAAAACGTTTGGTTATCCTGGTGAGAATCTAATTTCTAAAATGCCCAGATGGAAGAGTATAGATCAAGACGAAGGCGGATTTAAAAGTAAAGTTTGGGATCCTGGAATCTATGCTGACATTCGTCACCCCGGGAGCCTGACAATCTGTTTGAAGCTGCTCAGAAGCTTCACATGCCTAGTTTGGGACCCCGGAGGCTATTGGCATTCCAAGCATTGGTGGAGATTTCTGGATGAATTTAAGCATAAGCCGCCATAACAGGAAGATCATCCAATGTCCAACTTAAGGACTTTAACTAAAAGTGCTAGATGGGAGACAACCCACCATGGTATGATCGTCCCTTTTTCAATTTTTATTTAGTTTTATTTGTTTTCAAGTTTATTTTATTGAACCTGGAGTTTTGCATCTCATTCATATTAATCATTGCATTCTGCATATTGCATAATTGCATACCTGCATAAAAAAAAAGAAAAGGGTGCGCGACGCGACCGCATCATTCATGCGATCGCGTCAAGTTACGAAAAACACTTCCCACACGACCGCGTCCTTCACGCGGCCGCGTGACATGGAGATCGGCGTAAAGATCCAACGTCCAGAAAGTTAGGCTGGAATCGTGCGGCCATTGTGCGTTTTGCACAAATGACCCACGCGATCGCATCACTTGCACAACCTCAATCCCACGCGACAGCGTGAGCGACGCGATTGCGTCGCATGGATTGCACAACACCCCTAAAGGAGACAGAGAGTTGTGCTGAAACGACGCTGGATTCGTGCATTTAGCACAATTTCCAGCGACGCGATCGCATGCCCCAGGCGATCGCGTCATTCACTCTTTTTGCCCTCCACGCGATCGCGCCACTCACGCGATCGCGTCAACCACCATTTCAGCCCAACCACGCGACCGCGTGCCCCACGCGATCGCGTGGATTCAAATTTATAACCCCCCTAGTCACGCGAACCCTACCAGTCGCGCCCCCCCAAACCCCTCTCTTCCCTCTCTTCTTCTCCAATCACACCACCACCACCCAACCACCACCACCGAACCACCATCACGCCGCCGACCACCCAGACGCCGCCGCCTCCCATCCCCTTCCTCCTTCCCCCTTCTTTCTTCTTCTTCCTTCTTCTTTCCCCTCCAACGCCACTGCCCCCCCTCCACGACCACCACCCACCGCCGCCGCCCGTCACCACTGCCCAGCGCCACCCACGCCCCCTCCCTTCCCCTATTACTCCCTACCCCCATTACCCCTACCTTTCCCTCCCTTCCTCCGAACAGCAGCCACCACCACCGCGCCACCCTCTTTCGCCGCGCCGGCTGCCACCGCCGTCATCCCCAACCTCCTCTCTGCCCCCACTCTCTTTCTTACGCCTACCAAGTTTCGACGAACGCCACCCTTCTATCCTTCGTAGTTAATTCATATTTTTCTGTTTATGTTCGTCATTAGGCTAGTTAGATATGCATGTTGTAGTGGATTTTAGGTTGTTAGGTAGCCTAGGATGTGGTTAGTGGATTTAGGTCTGTTTAATTGCGTTGTTCGTGTTTCTTGTTTCATTATTTTTACAATTCTGCTGTTGTTGTGATGTTAGTTTTGTTCATATGCTGTAATTTCTTATTTCATGCTGCTATTTACTCTGATTTTTCATGATTCTTATTCCTTATATGTAAGTGAAGCTTTATTTTTTATTCATATAAACTATTCTGTTGTTGTTTATTTTCTGGGACAATCCAATTTTAGCCGAAATGCTGCCCAAATCTCTGTAAAATGTTTCCATTCTTGTCTTGATTTTGGCATTTTCAACTGTGCTTTCCTTAGATTTAACCAAAACAATTCATGAATGCCAGGGCAAGCTTTCTTATTCTCTTTGATTTCCTGATTTATAATTTGCATTTTTGATATTTGATTCCAATTTTTGCTATTTCTATATCTATTTGAATCATCATCAACCTGTTTTCCTTATTTGCATATGAGTTACTTATAGCTTTTAACCGTGAATACTTGTTACTTGGAATATTTTCATTATGCCACTTACTTTAACCCCCTTTTTACTAACTCACTAATGTTAACTTCCTAAACTCTTTTTCAATTCTAACCAACCTAATCTTTTAAAACTTCTCTTCTGATTTTTTTTCACTTTCTTTTAACATTCTAACCATGGCATGATGTTAATTTTTCTATTTAACATGAATTCAATTACATTTTGGATTGTGAATTCTCCTTTTCGGACTTTTAACTCCTATACAATCCTTAATGCACATTTACTTAACTCATTTTCCTTATCATTTTGCTCCTTTTCCACTTTGTGTTTCTTTTGATTATTTACCTATTAGTTTTTCTGTTTTTATTATATCTTGGTTTTCTATTTTTCAGGATGTCTGCCAGCCAGAGAAAAGGAAAAGGAAAGGCTACTACTGGTAAACGGAAAAGAGGAGAATCCTCCATGTCCATTATGGATATTATGCATGATGACTGATGAGCGGATAATTTATACGCTTTTTGGCATTGTTTTTAGTATGTTTTTAGTAGAATCTAGTTACTTTTAGGGATGTTTTCATTAGTTTTTATGTTAAATTCACATTTTTGGACTTTACTATGAGTTTGTGTGTTTTTCTGTGATTTCAAGTATTTTCTGGCTGAAATTGAGGGACTTGAGCAAAAATCAGATTCAGAGGTTGAAGAAGGATTGCTGATGCTGTTGGATTCTGACCTCCCTGCACTCAAAATGGATTTTCTGGAGCTACAGAACTCGAAATGGCGCGCTTCCAATTGCATTGGAAAGTAGACATCCAGGGATTTCCAGAAATATATAATAGTCCATACTTTTTCCAAGTTTAGATGACGCAAACTGGCGTTCAACGCCAGCTCTCTGCCCAATTCTGGCGTCCAGCGCCAGAAACAAGTTGCAAAGTGGAGTTCAATGCCCAAACTGGCACAAAAGCTGGCGTTCAACTCCAAGAATGACCTCTCCATGTGTAGACTTCAAGCTCAGCCCAAGCACACACCAAGTGGGCCCCGGAAGTGGATTTATGCATCAATTACTTACTTCTGTAAACCCTAGTAGCTAGTTTATTATAAATAGGACCTTTTACTATTGTATTAGATATCTTTGGACGCCTGGTTCTTAGATCAGGGGGGCTGCCCATTCGGCCATGCCTGGACTTTTCACTTATGTATTTTTAACGGTAGAGTTTCTGCACTCCATAGATTAAGGTGTGGAGCTCTGCTGTTCCTCAAAGGTTAATGCAAAGTACTACTGTTTTCTATTCAATTCATCTTATTTCGCTTCTAAGATATTCATTCGCACTTCAACCTGAATGTGATGAACGTGACAATCATCATCATTCCCTATGAACGCGTGCCTGACAACCACTTCCGTTCTGCATTAGATTGAATGAGTATCTCTTAGATCTCTTAATCAGAATCTTCGTGGTATAAGCTAGATTGATGGCGGCATTCATGAGAGTCCGGAAAGTCTAAACCTTGTCCGTGGTATTCCGAGTAGGACTCTGGGATTGAATGACTGTGACGAACTCCAAACTCGCGAGTGTTGGGCGTAGTGACAGACGCAAAAGGATAGTAAATTCTATTCCAGTATGATCGAGAACCTCCAAGATGATTAGCCATGCAGTGACAGCGCATCGGACCATTTTCACAGAGAGGAATAGGATGCAACCAACGACAAGGGTGATGCCTCCAGACGATTAGCCGTGCTGTGACAGAGTATTTGGATGAAGACAGCAGGAAAGCAGAGGTTTAGAGGAACGATTGCATCTCCATACGCTTATCTAAAATTCTCACCAATGATTTACATAAGTATTTCTATCCTTCTTTTATTACTTATTTTCGAAAACCCCATTACTATTTTATATCTGCCTGACTGAGATTTACAAGGTGACCATAGCTTGCTTCATACCAACAATCTCCGTGGGATTCGACCCTTACTCACGTAAGGTATTACTTGGACGACCTAGTGCACTTGCTGGTTAGTTATGCGAAGTTGTGAAGATATGTTTAGACCATGGTTCTGTGCATCCGTTTTTGGTGCCATCGCCAGGGAATCAATTTCGAACAATAATTCACAACCTGAGTAACAATTTCGCATACCAAGTTTTTGGCGCCGTTGCCGGGGATTGTTCGAGTTTGGACAACTGACGGTTCATCTTGTTGCTCAAATTAGGTAATTTTCTTTTTGTTTTATTTTCAAAAATTTTTCAAAATTCTTTCAAAAATTTCTCCCTTGTTTTCGAAAAAAAAAAGGTTTTCAAAAAAATAATAAATGTTTTCAAAAATATATTTTTCTTCAGAATTTTTAAGAATGAATTCTAGTGTTTCATGAAACATGTTGAATCCTATCTGGCTGTAAAGCCATACCCAAACTGCCTTGGGATTGGTCTTCAACTAATCACCTCAATGGATGTAATTTACATGCTAGAGCTTGGCTGGCTATTAAGCCATGCCTGACCCTTTGATTGGAGCTTTAGACTAAAGAGCATAAGATTCCTGGAATTCATATTAAAAATTTTGGAATCCTTATTTTTCTTTTTTTTCAAAATGAATTTCGAAAAAATTAAAAAAAATACAAAAAAAATCATAAAATCAAAAAAAAAAAATATTTTTCATGTTTCTTGTTTGAGTCTTGAGTCAATTTTAAGTTTGGTGTCAATTGCATACTCATCTTGCATTTTTCGAAAATTCATGCATTCATAGTGTTCTTCATGATCTTCAAGTTGTTCTTGGTAAGTCTTCTTGTTTGATCTTGATGTTTTCTTGTCTTGTGTTGTATGATGTTTTTCATATGCATTCTTGCATCCATAGAGTCTAAGCATCAAAGATTTCTAAGTTTGGTGTCTTGCATGTTTTCTTTGCATTAAAAATTTTTCAAAAATATGTTCTTGATGTTCATCATGATCTTTATAGTGTTCTTAGTGTTCATCTTGACATTCATAGCATTCTTGCATACATTCATTGTTTTGATCCATAACTTTCATGCATTGCATCATTTTTCTTGTTTTTCTCTCTCATCATAAAAATTCAAAAATCAAAAAAATATCTTTCCTTTTTTCTCTCTCATAAATTCGAAAATTAGATTTGACTTTTTCAAAAAAAAATTAAAATCTAGTTGTTTTTATGAGTCAAATCAAATTTTCAATTTTAAAAATCTTATCTTTTTCAAAATCTTTTTCAAAAATCAAATCTTTTTCTTATTTCTTAGTTATTTTCGAAAATTCTAAAAAAATATTTTTCAAAAATCTTTTTCTTATTTTTATATCAAATTTTCGAAAATAACAATAACAATTAATGTTTTGATTCAAAAATTTCAAGTTTGTTACTTACTTGTTAAGAAAGATTCAAACTTTAAGTTCTAGAATCATATCTTGTGATTTCTTATGAATCAAGTCATTAATTGTGATTTTAAAAATCAAATCTTTTTCAAAACTAATTTCAATCATATCTTTTCAAAAATATCTTCTTATCTTATCTTTTTCAAAAATATGATTTTAAAATATCTTTTCTAACTTCCTATCTTCTTATCTTTTCAAAATTGATTTTCAAATTTGTTTCAACTAACTAACTAACTTTTTGTTTGTTTCTTATCTTTTTCAAAACCACCTAACTAACTCTCTCTCTCCAATTTTCGAAAATATCTCCCTCCTTTTCAAAAAGTTCTTTTTAATTAACTAATTATTTTGATTTTTTATTTTAATTTTCGAAAAACTACTAACCTTTTTCAAAAACTATTTTCGAAAATCACTAACTCTTTTTCAAAAATTATTTTCGAAATTCTCTCCTCCTCTCATCCCCTTCTATTTATTTATTCATCTACTAACACTTCTCTTCATCTCACATCTCTGCTCCTATCATCACCTTTGTGTTTGGATTCTTCATTCTTCTTCACCCCTATTCCTTTTCTTCTTCTGCTAACAATAAGGAACCTCTTTACTGTGACATAGAGGATTCCTCTTCTTTTCTTTTTCTCTTCTCTTTCTTTGAGCAGAGACAAAGAAAAAGGCATTCTTGTTGAAGCTGATCCAGAACCTGAAAGGACTTTGAAGAGAAAACTAAGAGAAGCTAAATTACAACAATCCAGAGACAACCTTATTGAAAATTTCAAACAAGTAAAGGAGATGGCAGCCGAACCCAACAACAATAATGCAAGGAGAATGCTTGGTGATTTTACTGCACCTAATTCCAATTTACATGGAAGGAGCATCTCCATTCCTACTATTGGAGCAAACAATTTTGAGCTGAAACCTCAGCTAGTTTCTCTGATGCAGCAGAACTGCAAGTTTCATGGACTTCCATCTTAAGATCCTTTTCAGTTCTTAACTGAATTCTTGCAGATCTGTGATACTGTTAAGACTAATGGAGTAGATCCTGAAGTCTACAGGCTCATGCTTTTCCCTTTTGCTGTAAGAGACAGAGCTAGAATATGGTTGGACTCTCAACCCCAAGACAGCCTGAACTCTTGGGATAAGCTGGTCACGGCTTTCTTAGCCAAGTTCTTTCCTCCTCAAAAGCTGAGCAAGCTTAGAGCTGATGTTCAAACCTTCAGACAGAAAGAAGGTGAATCCCTCTATGAAGCTTGGGAAAGATACAAGCAGCTGACCAAAAAGTGTCCTTCTGACATGCTTTCAGAATGGACCATCCTGGATATATTCTATGATGGTCTGTCTGAATTAGCTAAAATGTCATTGGATACCTCTGCAGATGGATCCATTCACCTAAAGAAAATGCCTGCAGAAGCTCAAGAACTCATTGACATGGTTGCTAATAACCAGTTCATGTACACTTCTGAAAGGAATCCTGTGAATAATGGGACGCCTATGAAGAAGGGAGTTCTTGAAATTGATACTCTGAATGCCATATTGGCTCAGAACAAAATATTGACTCAACAAGTCAATATGATTTCTCAGAGTCTGAATGGAATGCAAGCTGCATCCAACAGCACTCAAGAGGCATCTTCTGAAGAAGAAGCTTATGATCCTGAGAACCCTGCAATAGCAGAGGTGAATTACTTAGGTGAACCTTATGGAAACACCTATAACTCATCATGGAGAAATCATCCAAATTTCTCATGGAAGGATCAAAAGCCTCAACAAGGCTTTAATAATGGTGGAAGAAATAGGTTTAACAACAGTAAACCTTTTCCATCATCCACTCAGCAACAGACAGAGAATTCTGAGCAGAATCCATCTAGCTTAGCAAATTTAGTCTCTGATCTATCTAAGGCCAATGTGAGTTTCATGAATGAAACAAGGTCTTCCATTAGAAATTTGGAAGCACAAGTGGGCCAGCTGAGTAAAAGGATCACTGAAATGCCTCCTAGTACTCTCCCAAGCAATACAGAAGAAAATCCAAAAGGAGAGTGCAAGGCCATTGAATTAATCACCATGGCCGAACCTGTGAAGGAAGGAGAGGACGTGAATCCCAAGGAGGAAGACCTCCTGGGACGTCCAGTGATCAATAAGGAGCTTCCCTCTGAGGAACCAAAGGACTCTGAGGCTCATCTAGAGACCATAGAGATTCCATTGAACCTCCTTATGCCATTCATGAGCTCTGATGAGTATTCCTCTTCTGAAGAAAATGAGGATGTTACTGAAGAGCAAGCTGCGAAGTTCCTTGGTGCAATCATGAAGCTAAATGCCAAATTATTTGGTATTGAGACTTGGGAAGATGAACCTCCCTTGTTCACCAATGAACTAAGTGATCTGGATCAACTGACATTGCCTCAGAAGAAACAGGATCCTGGAAAGTTCATAATACCTTGTACCATAGGCACCATGATCTTTAAGGCTCTGTGTGACCTTGGTTCAGGAATAAACCTCATGTCCCTCTCTGTAATAGAGAAACTGGGAATCTATGGGGTGCAAGCTGCTAAAATCTCATTAGAGATGGCAGACAATTCAAGAAAACAGGATTATGGACAAGTAGAGGACGTGTTAGTAAAGGTTGAAGGCCTTTACATCCCTGCTGATTTCATAGTCATGGATACTGGAAAGGAAGAGGATGAATCCATCATCCTAGGAAGACCTTTCCTAGCCACAGCAAGAGCTGTGATTGATGTGGACAGAGGAGAATTGATCCTTCAATTAAATAAGGACAACCTTGTGTTTACAACTCAAGGATCTCTCTCTGCATCCATGGAGAGGAAGTAGAAAAAGCTTCTCTCAAAGCAGAGTCAACCAAAGCCCCCACAGTCAAACTCTAAGTTTAGTGTTGGGAGGCCATAACCAAACTCTAAGTTTGGTGTCAAACTCCCATATCCAAACTCTAAGTTTGGTGTTGGGAGGTCTCAACAAAGCTCTGCACATCTGTGAGGCTCCATGAGAGCCCACTGTCAAGCTATTGACATTAAAGAAGTGCTTGTTGGGAGGCAACCCAATGTTTATTTATCTAATTTTATTTTTGTTTTTCATGTTTTCTTAGGTTCATGATCATGTGGAGTCACAAAATAAACGAAAAATTTAGAAACAGAATTAAAAACAGCGGAAGAAAAATCACACCCTAGAGGAAGCACCTGCCTGGCGTTCAACGCCAGAACAGAGCATGGTTCTGGTGCTGAACGCCCAAAATGAGCAGTATCTGGGCGCTGAACGCCCAAAATGGGCATCATCTGGGCGCTGAACGCCAGAATTGCACCCTGGAGAGGAGCTGGCGCTGAACGCCCAGAACAAGCATGGTTCTGGCGTTCAACGCCAGAAATGGGCAACAAATGGGCGTTGAACGCCCAAAATGGGCACCAACCTGGCGCTGAACGCCCAGAGTTGTGTGCAAGGGCATTTTACAAGCCTAATTTGGTGCAAGGTTGTAAATCCTTGAACACCTCAGGATCTGTGGACCCCACAGGATCCTCACCTACTTCCACTCACTTCTTCTCACCCTCTCTCTCTCCATTCATGGTCATCCCTTCTGTTTTCCATTTACCACTCACATCCATACACCCACCTACCTTCAAAATTCAACATCTCTTTCCCACCCAATTCCACCCATATGGCCGAATACACACATCCCTCCATCTCCTCCATATCTTCTTCTTCTTCTTCTATTCTTTCTTCTTTTGCTCGAGGGCGAGCAACATTCTAAGTTTGGTGTGGTAAAAGCATAGCTTTTTTTTGTTTTTCCATAACCATTAATGGCACCTAAGGCCAGAGAAACCTCAAGAAAGAGGAAAGGGAAGACAATTGCTTCCACCTCCGAGTCATGGGAGATGGAAAGATTCATCTCAAGGGTCTATAGCTCAGTGGTAGAACATGTGGCTGCAAATCAAGAGATCCCTGAGATACCTCAGGGGATGCACTTCCCTCCACATAAATATTGGGAGCAAATCAACACCTCCCTAGGAGAATTAAGTTCCAACATGGGACAACTAAGGGTGGAACATCAAGAGCACTCCATCATCCTTCATGAAATTAGAGAAGATCAAAAAGCAATGAGGGAGGAGCAACAAAGACAAGGAAGAGACATAGAAGAGCTCAAGGACATCATTGGTTCCTCAAGAAGGAAACGCCACCATCACTAAGGTGGACTCATTCCTTGTTCTTATTTCTT